>NC_092414.1:106163862-106482196 GCF_040894005.1 Engystomops pustulosus
GCCCTCGCCACGGGAGCTTCACTAGTTGACACATTTGGCGCTGATGCACCAGCTCTGGCCCTGCCTCTCCGTCTGGCCCCACCACTGCCTCTTCCAACCTGTTCTGGTCGAGGACTCTCCTCCGTCTCAGAAGCACTGTGTTCACCCGGCCTCTCAACCCAGCTTGGGTCTGTCACCTCATCATCCTCCGATCCCTCAGTCTGCTCCCCCCTCGGACTTCCTGCCCTGACAACAACTTCCCCACTGTCTGACAACCGTGTCTCCTCATCGTCGGACACCTCTTTACACACTTCTTCCAGTACGTCAACAAGGTCATCATCACCCACAGACTGCGACTGGTGGAAAACCTGGGCATCGGAAAATTGCAACCGGACAAGTGGTTTGTGACTGTGGGAAGGGTCCAGAAAACAGTTCCTCAGAGTATGCCGGTTCAAATGGCAAATTTTGCTGGGAGGGGGCAGACTGGGGGGGAGGAGGCTGAGGTGCAGGAGCTGGAGGAGTGCCGATTTCGGTGACATGGGTGGACTGCGTGGAAGACTGACTGGTGGACAAATTGCTCGAAGCATTGTCGGCAATCCACGACATCACCTGTTCGCACTGTTCTGGCCTCAACAGTGCTCTACCACGAGTCCCAGTAACTTCAGACATGAACCTAGGGAGTGTAGCTCTGCGGCGTTCCCCTGCTCCCTCATAAGCAGGTGGTGTCTCACCCCGCCCAGGACCACGGCCTCTGACCCCTGCAGTAGTTGGACGCCCACGTCCCCGCCCTCGTCCTCTACCCCTAGCCCTCGGGTTAAACATTTTGAAAATGAGAGTTATAACTTGAATTTTTTTTTTAACTTTTTTTTTTTGTTTTTGTTTTTTTTTTGTGTTTTTTAGTTTTTAAAACCAAACGATGCTATCCTATTGCTATGGCTATTTTCTAGCCAAGTATGAAAGCACACTGCTATGCCAGATGAGATGATGCTGAGTTATGAAAAAAAAAAACGTAAAATAAAAAAGGAAATGGCAGACTGTGCCTAATTGAAATACAACCCCGGGCCCTAATAAATTTTCCCACTTCGGTCTTAGCGATGGATATGTGCGTCACTAAAACACAGTGGTCGCAAGTCTGACTCCAAATTGCTCACAATTTACTAGTAGATGCACTGCAACAACTACAGCCACCAGCAGATCAACCAGAAATCAAATATATATAACGCTACTGTAGGCGTAATTAAGCCGTTTGTATTCTCCTATGGCTATTTTCTAGCCAAGTATTACAGCACACTACTATGCCAGATGAGATGACGCTGAGTTATGAAAAAAATAAACGTAAAATAAAAAAGGAAATGGCAGACTGTGCCTAATTGAAATACAACCCCGGGCCCTAATAAATTTTCCCACTTCGGTCTTTGCGATGGATATGTGCGTCACTAAAACACAGTGGTCGCAAGTCTGACTCCAAATTGCTCACAATTTACTAGTAGATGCACTGCAACAACTACAGCCACCAGCAGATCAACCAGAAATCAAATATATATAACGCTTTTGTAGGCGTAATTAAGCCGTTTGTATTCTCCTATGGCTATTTTCTAGCCAAGTATTACAGCACACTACTATGCCAGATGAGATGACGCTGAGTTATGAAAAAAATAAACGTAAAATAAAAAAGGAAATGGCAGACTGTGCCTAATTGAAATACAACCCCGGGCCCTAATAAATTTTCCCACTTCGGTCTTTGCGATGGATATGTGCGTTACTAAAACACAGTGGTCGCAAGTCTGACTCCAAATTGCTCACAATTTACTAGTAGATGCACTGCAACAACTACAGCCACCAGCAGATCAACCAGAAATCAAATATATATAACGCTACTGTAGGCGTAATTAAGCCGTTTGTATTCTCCTATGGCTATTTTCTAGCCAAGTATTACAGCACACTACTATGCCAGATGAGATGACGCTGAGTTATGAAAAAAATAAACGTAAAATAAAAAAGGAAATGGCAGACTGTGCCTAATTGAAATACAACCCCGGGCCCTAATAAATTTTCCCACTTCGGTCTTTGCGATGGATATGTGCGTCACTAAAACACAGTGGTCGCAAGTCTGACTCCAAATTGCTCACAATTTACTAGTAGATGCACTGCAACAACTACAGCCACCAGCAGATCAACCAGAAATCAAATATATATAACGCTACTGTAGGCGTAATTAAGCCGTTTGTATTCTCCTATGGCTATTTTCTAGCCAAGTATTACAGCACACTACTATGCCAGATGAGATGACGCTGAGTTATGAAAAAAATAAACGTAAAATAAAAAAGGAAATGGCAGACTGTGCCTAATTGAAATACAACCCCGGGCCCTAATAAATTTTCCCACTTCGGTCTTTGCGATGGATATGTGCGTCACTAAAACACAGTGGTCGCAAGTCTGACTCCAAATTGCTCACAATTTACTAGTAGATGCACTGCAACAACTACAGCCACCAGCAGATCAACCAGAAATCAAATATATATAACGCTACTGTAGGCGTAATTAAGCCGTTTGTATTCTCCTATGGCTATTTTCTAGCCAAGTATTACAGCACACTACTATGCCAGATGAGATGACGCTGAGTAATGAAAAAAATAAACGTAAAATAAAAAAGGAAATGGCAGACTGTGCCTAATTGAAATACAACCCCGGGCCCTAATAAATTTTCCCACTTCGGTCTTTGCGATGGATATGTGCGTCACTAAAACACAGTGGTCGCAAGTCTGACTCCAAATTGCTCACAATTTACTAGTAGATGCACTGCAACAACTACAGCCACCAGCAGATCAACCAGAAATCAAATATATATAACGCTACTGTAGGCGTAATTAAGCCGTTTGTATTCTCCTATGGCTATTTTCTAGCCAAGTATTACAGCACACTACTATGCCAGATGAGATGACACTGAGTTATTAAAACAATAAACGTAAAATAAAAAGAAACTGGCAGACTGTGCCTAATTCTACTCAAACCCCTAATAAATTTTCCCACTTTGGTGTTTGAGGTGGATATGTGTGTCACTAAGAGCTAAACACAACGGTAGCAAGTCCCCCTGCAAATTCCTCACAATATGGTACTAGCTGCAAATAAAAAAAAAAAAAAATTATAACGTTATTGTAGCACTAAGAAGGGCTGTTGGGTTCTTTTAGAATCACTCCTGCCTAACAGTAAGCTAATAGAACACCCTAACGCTTTCCCTGACCAGCAGCAGCTCTCTCCCTAGCGGCATCCAGACAGAGAATGATCCGAGCAGCGCGGGCAGCGGCTAGTCTATCCCAGGGTCACCTGATCTGGCCAGCCAACCACTGCTATCTACGTGTAAGGGTACCACGTCATGCTGGGTGGAGTGCAGAGTCTCCTGGCTTGTGATTGGCTCTGTTTCTGGCCGCCAAAAAGCAAAACGGCGGGAGCTGCCATTTTCTCGAGCGGGCGAAATACTCGTCCGAGCAACGAGCAGTTACGAGTACGCTAATGCTCGATCGAGCATCAAGCTCGGACGAGTATGTTCGCTCATCTCTAATTACAACCTATGTACCAGAAAGTATTGAGCAAAATAAATAAGATATTCAAATTACGGAAAAAAGTCAAGGAAAAAAAATGTGAACTCACCTTCTGACGCTCCCTGGCATCCATTGCAGCTCCGACATCGGGTCCTGGTCCGTCACCGTCTTCGTGGCGCCAGCCACATCGGCACACACTATTATGTCAGCTTGCGGCTGACATCATGGTGCCTCCGACGGACCTGGGAGGGGCTGGCAGGCTATATACTCGAGGTGGCAGGCAGGCTATATACTTGAGGGGGTAGGCAGGCAGCCTATATACTCCAGGGGGCTGGCAGGCTATATACTCCAGGGAGCTGGCAGGCTACATACTCCAGGGGGCTGGCAGGCTTTATACTTGATGGGGCTGGCTATATACTCCAGGGGGCTGGCTATATACTGGGGGGCTGTGACCAATACATTTCCTACCCTCGGCTTATAATCGAGTCAATAGGTTTTTTCCGTTTTTTTTGTGTCAAAATTAGGGGTCTCGGCTTATTCCCAGGTATACTCAAGTGCCCCTGCTATACTCAAGTATATACGGGTATATTAAAATCTGTGCATGCCTTACAGATGTAAAAGTGTTTTGCCACTAATAGAACATATAGAATGCTGGATAAGGAGTAAGGGATAATTCAGGTCAGACACTGTAGTCAATAAGTATAAGCATGAAAAACATGTCAACAGAGTAACAGCAAAGACCAAAAGTATAATGACCATACCAACAGAGTAGGCATACACCGCACAGCCCCGACAAGTGTTTCGCCTATGGCTTTCTGAAGGGGAGTGTCTGGTGTTAGTATGCTGGAGAATATAAGCACAGATCCACCAATAACATAAAGGATATAATTAAAAATAGATCCAATACATATGCACGATTTCAACCTGGTGGAAGTGACACCCGACGTCCAGAAGCAGCGAAGAAATCGTGAGAACGCAGGCCAAAAGGTGTCCGATGTATCGCTATATCAAGGTCATGTGAGCGAAATGAGTCACGGACATCGCCGGGACCTGTCATAGTCCCGGCATATAGAGAGGGATGCGTCTAAGTAAGATAGAGAGTCATAGAAGCCAAGGTAATAGTACAAATACCTATACCCATCAGGTTAGTGTTCCATAAAGGTAACATAATAATCATATATTGTATATAGATGGCACCATAAAGTACCTATTTAAAAGTCAACCTTAAAAAGAAAATATACAAAATATACAATATTTTCTTTTCTTTTTAAGGTTGACATTTAAATAGGTACTTTATGGTGCCATCTATATACAACATATGATTATTTATGGTACACTAACATGATGGGTATAGGTATTTCTATTATTGGTATGGTCATTATACTTTTTGTCTTTGCTGTTACTCCATATCTAGCATCCTATATGTTCTATTAGTGGTAAACCACTTTTACATCTGTAAGGCATGCACTGATTTTAATATAAGACTTTGTTTCCATTGTTCTGCTTTTTTTATTTAACTATATGTATAGTAAAATGTATTGTCTTATACTCGTAATTTGAATATCTTCTTTATTTTCTCAATACTTTCTGGTACATAATTATGTGAGCAGGGGATAAGTTTGCATCTTATGCAGTGCCCATATCCCCTGCTTTGTTATCTTTTTTTGGGTTTACATTACAACCTATATAAATATAGTATCTCCTATGAACGCACCATCCCAAAGTATAAAGATGACACGTCATTTGTGGCGCACAGGGAAAGCCGGAAAAACCAAGCCCGCAAGAAAAGGGCGCAATTGCATTTTTTCACCAATTTCACTGCATTTGTAATTTTATTCCTGTTTCCCAATATACTGCATGGAATATTAAATACTGTAACTGCGTAGTGCAATTTTTTTTACACAGAAAACAAGCCCTCACACATCTCTTTACATGGAAAAATAAAAAGTTAGAGATTTTTTGAATGTGGGAAGTGAAAAATTAAAATAAGTTTAGAAATATAAGGCTTGAAAATAAGACCTAGTTATTGCTACAGCTCCCCCATGCACTACAAGCAGCTGTCTGGACAAGAAGTGCTCATTGAAGCAAAGTGATAGGCATGAGAGATTGGGGGCAATGATTCCTATAGAATTGGAAACACTTAAAAATTCAGCATGAAATTCAGAATTTGGAGAGCTATAAGGATGTTAGAGACGTTGTTAACATAAATTGCTTTTTGTTAATACATTCAGAGATTGGTAAATGTATAATCTATTGTACATAGAAATAGCGTCACAAGACTGCTGATGTATGTGATGTCCACAATTTATGCATAAATATATGGATTTTTTTTGTTCAACAATTAATTTAAATTCTTGACATCCCCTGAAAATAAGATTTACAGGCAGTCCCCGGGTTACGTACAAGATAGGGTCCGGAGGTTTGTTCTTAAGTTGAATTTGTATGTAAGTCGAAACTGTATATTTTATAATTGTAGATCCAGACAAAAAAAAATTTGACCCCAGTGACAATTGGAGTTTAAACATTTTTTGCTGTACTGGGACCAATGATTATCAATAAAGCTTCATTACAGACACCTTACAGCTGATTATTGCAGCCTGGGACTATAGTAAAGAATTCAGAAAGCTTCAACAGAGGTCAGAGGGGTCTGTCTGTAACTATGGGTTGTCTGTAAGTCGGGTGTCCTTAAGTAGGGGACCACCTGTAGTGACTATGAGCAAAAATTTATATAAGACATATTTTTGGGGTGAACACGTTTGTCATTTTTACATGTCGAATATTTCTGGATGTGACAATATTGACATAAAAAAAGGTAATTTTTTTTTAATTCAGTGCTGGGATTCCTCTGACAGTCTGAGAGTTTCATTACACATAGTTAAAGCTTCTGTATTTAGCTACATTTTTGGCGGTAGAGCATATTTGCTAATGCTCACTAGTGTGGGGTCAGTAACCTTGCAGCTGACAAACCACAATTTGAAATCAAAGTACTTATAATGAGTTATAGCTAGCATGCTTATACTCTATTTTTATGTCCTATTAAAACTAGAAGATTTTATGTCCTATAGTTCAGGGTTAAAAATATTGGCTGAAAAAGGAAATGTCAATTATAATAATTCAGAAAACTCCTTTTTGCTGCTTACATGGTCATTTTTTAATAAATCTCATAAGAGTAAAGTGCTCAATTCTCCCCATATTGGCTGTTATCCTTCCTTATCCTTCCTTTCTAATATTTTTGTTCACTCTAAAATTTTATTCAACTTTATTAAGTCTATCTTGCAAACAGCAAGACAGAAGTTCACTGAGCTGTCATGTTAAATAGAAACTGAATTAAGGAGGGAGAGGGGGAGCAGAAAAGTCAGCTTCTTGACCGCCTATCTCTAACCTGGAGGCCACAAGCAGATAAGAGCCAGGGCTCTCTTGTCTCGCCTCACAGGTTTTTAGTGTGTTTATTGCCGTCCTGTTGTAAATAAGATGTCCCTGTATTTATCAATCTGTTGTGTTAAAGCTTTTTTAACCGCCTAACGTTCTGCTTCCGAGCGCTACTGGCGAATTCTTCCATGTCCCTGACTGAGTGGGGCGTGGTGGGGTTGTGTCGGCTGGCCCCCTTATGAATATGGCCGACTGCCAGGTGACCTGTAAGACGATCCAACCTCTTATTTGGTAAGAGGTCGGATCGATTAAAGCTATGCTAGCACACACAAATTGTAATAAAAATTGAATAAAAATAAAGGGTCTGGGGACAGGATTAGGGGGAACATATTTGGTGGGGATATTTTCCGGGGGTGACAGCTCCTCTTTAAATAAAAATAAATTAATAAATTAATAAAAATGCCCATAAGCCCATAAATATATAAAGAGACATATAACGCAAAAAAAAGTCTAAATCATAACACAAACCCCACATATATAGTATCATCGCATCTGTAATGACACATAGATTTAAAAAATATCATTATTGAACCCGCTTAAAGAACACTGTATAAAAAAAATGTTTAAAAACCCACCAAAAATTATGATATTTACAAATTTTATCCCATATGCAATAAAAAGTGATAAAAAAAACATATGTAATGATATTCGCTATTCACTATATCACTATTCACTGATAGGACTCACCGTTCCCATGAGCATGGCCTCTCCACTGTCTGTGCCTGCGCCACATCACTCCATGAACCAAAAGTTTTACCCGTCACTTCCTGGTGATCGGCCATGGCCTTCATAATGGGTTGTCACAGCAACCAAATAAGCTTGCATGCGAAATAGTGTCGCAACCGCGGTTCAATGCTTTTGTGGATACAGCTGGGGATTCTGGCGCACGGACACAATGACAAGCGACAAAACTTGGTCACAGATGCATTCGCACGGTGCTCACCAGAGATCTATACAGAACGCTAACTCTCCATCTATAGGTGTTACATAGGTAGAGATAGTCATTGGATAAGAGTAGCTCCTTTAGCCAGAAGCAACTGCACCTATACATGGGATATACAGGCTAAATAAAAACATCAACCATATTGTATACTTTATGCTGTTAATACTATTTACAGTATTTACAAGAGGGGTTTACTATACACATTTATGGTTCAAAGGTATGAGACAGGAATATTAGCCACCCGGAGAGGCCGATCACCACATAACACGTCACTGTATGTCATGCTATAATCAGGCTCTAGATAATGAAACACATTGAGATTAGCAGGATACTCATCTCTTCTTGAGCATTAGATGAAGCAGGCGTACCGTAACTGTAAATTAAGACCCCTAGGTGTTACACTGTTCAACCACCTTGCCTCTCTCTGCAACACCCTTCGGTCCCAATCCCCTCCCCACTGTGGGAATGGCACTAATTCAATTCCTTTAAATTTCAAAACGGCAGCTTGTCCGTTATGCATGCCATGTATATGGCATGCAATGGGGGTGTCACGATTATTTTCAATGTCTCCTATATGGTCCCCGATCATCCTCCAAAATTCCTGTATGGTTTTCCCCATGTATTCTAGACCACAGATGCACACTTTATACACTACACCCTTCGACCTGCAGTTTATAAAGTCCCTAATTACATATGACCTGTTGGTATTGTTCTCAACAAAAGTTTTTCCTGTCATCAGATAGGGACATGCTATGCATCCACTGCACCTAAAACAGCCGGATATTTTGCAATCCAGTCAATCCCGGGGCTGTGTTGTGACTGTGTACAACCTTGTCATGTATTGATCTACCCTGTCGGAAAGTGACCAGTGGTCTTTCTCTCACTATGTCCTCTAGATCCGGGTCCATACAGAGAATTGGCCAGTGTTTGGTTAAAATCTCCTTGGCAAATCTTTGCCCCATTATTAAAGGTGGTAATCAGTCTTCTTGTCTTTGTGGGGTTAACCGGTCCGTCTGATTTGGTGGCCAACAGTTCCTGTGTCTCTTTGCCCAACACATACTGGACTGCTGATCGTAAGCAGCGATCTGGATAGCCTCTCTCTCTGAACCTACATCTCAGATCATCTGAGAATGTTTTATGGTCTTTATTGTTGCTTCAATTTTATCTCTTGACATGTATTGGCCCTTCGGGATACCTCTGCGTAAGCACATTGGGTGATTACTCTCCCAATGCAACAGTGCATTTGTAGATGTAGGTTTCCTAAATACTGCGGTTTGTAGTAAATCTCTGGAGTCTTTTGTAATCATGAAACGGTAGATGATCCTGATTGATCTCGCATGTAAAGTGTAGGCCAATGTTGTTACTATACAGTCCCTTTACAAAAGCTCCACCTTCTTTAGACCCTCTGGTGGAGAGTCACCAAAGATCACCATCTTCTCCCACAATCCCAGGAGCAATTTGGCCTTTGTGGTAGCACACGCGCTCCCCATTGCTGTGCCCCTGAGCTGATGGTAGAATTTACGATCAAACAGGAAAAAATTGTGTGTAAGAGAAAATCTTAACAGTTCCTCAACGAAGGAGTTATGGGTGTTAAGCTGTCTGCCTCTTGTTGAGAGTAAGAATTCAACCCCCTCTATTCCCTTGTTATCAGGGATAGAGGAGTATAGGGCCTCCAGATCTATACTCCCCATGCAGACTTCACGGTCCACATGCAATCCCGCATTGTGTTTTAACAAGTCTGTAGTGTCCTTGATGTAAGAGGGTAAAGTCAGAACAAAGGGTTTAAGGATTTTATCAACATAGACGGCAATGTTCTGCCAATATTTCTCACCTCCCTGAGATATACAAGTACAGCTATGCCCCCTAATAATGATGTCTCTTGTATAGACGCCTTCATTGATCTGGTTGAACGAGATCTTAGACTTTAAACCACCAATAAGACTAAATTCAATCTGTCCAAAAAGAGATGACAGCCCTCAAAGATCTAGAGAAAGATTCCAGAATTATAGTGAAGCCCTCAGATAAGGGTAGTAAAATAGTAGTCCTTGATAAAGAAAAATATCATAAACTATGCCTGGACTTGTGGAAAGAAAAGCTGAATATGAAGTATTGAAGGGGAATCCCACATTAGAATACAGGAAAGAACTAGATATCATAATAAAAGCTTGATCTCTGAATCAGAATAAAAGTTCCTTCTGCCTACTTTTACTACCTTGGCCACATTTTGCACCCTACTGAAAATACATAAGGGTGTTAGCCTCCGAAGGGTAGACCGATAGTGTCCGGGGTGAATACATTATGCCAGAACATTCGTGTCTACGTTGATAAAATCCTTAAACCCTTTCCATGCCAGGCATTTCTGCAAATGCTGTCATGTTATTGGCCAGAGCAATATTTACTATATCGACATGTACAAATAAAACCTAAATTACAGCTTGAAGAATTATACAAAACCCCAACAAACCATATATTTTCTGTAAGCAGACACTTGCCCCATTTTGAAAATTGCATTAAGGAGTTTATAGACCTAGGCAACATCATACAATTTTGATTCAAAATATAAAATTTAATGAAAAAGAATAATAATTAACTTTGATGGCAAAAAAGTGCCTCGGACTGAAAATAATGTGCAAAATTCATAGAAAAAAAAATATTATTGTACACTCCAAAATAATCCAAATAAATAACTATATATCCATAAACCAAGCTAATGAAATAACGTGGGTCACTTTTGGATGGGTGTGATATGTGCGCCATTGTGTTAGCAGCAGAATAACGGAACCTCCTGTGGTTCATAAGAATTTGAGTGAGAACGCCATAACATAGGTGTAAATAATGGAGGGATGGTGTGAAATAAAAACTTAATTCAGAATGTGTGTGTTTTTTTTGTTACCTGCAATTTTTAGGACAAGTTCTGGGTCACGGTTTTAATATTTAGCCACATTAGGCAAAGGTTAAGAGAGCGTTAATAACATGAACATTAGTTCATTTTATCCCTTTTCAAAATTTAGCTTCAGATAAAGTCAATATTTACTTTATTTGTAAACTAAGAAGGGATTCTGGGCACACTACAGAGGGCTATAACTGTGGATAACTTTGGATCTAGGATTGTGTGAGATCTATCTCATACGTTCTTTGCTATAGAGGGTTGGCAGGGAAAGGGTTAAGCGCCAACTTGTCCACTGTATTCATAGCTAATTCAATCTGCACCCAGCATAATTGACCAGCTCTTTTCTCGTTACCTTCAAAAATGATTACTTCCTTGCTTCTAAAGGTGGTTCTACAAACAATTGATTCATCACTTGTGTTATTTTGTTCATTTCAGGTTATCCCCTCTAAAGACAAGCTATTATTTTATGTCCTAACATGTAATAACATAGTCCAAGAAGGTCTACTGTTTTCTTTTTTTTTACTCATGACATTATGTATATGTATCTACTGAAATTCTTTAATTTTGTATTGTATGAATAGCTAGATTGAGAAAGGTGATTAACTCCGAAGCATTACCACCGTTTCAATAAAGTTCGCCTATTTTCAGTTTTTGGAACCTTGGAGTTCTGCCTACGCTTTTGCATTTTGACTAGATGGATAATTATATATACATACACTACTCACACCAAGTTATGAAAGTTCATGAAAAACATGAAAAAGTTCCCACTGTAGTGATATTACAGTGGCACATTTAAAGTGTAACCATCATTCTAAGCAAAAAAAAAACTAAAATACACAATTCTGCTCCAGGTGTCCTTGGGAATTATTCCTAAAAGTATTTTGCCTCTCGGTCCTCATTTAGTACCTTTTTTGGCCCATAGCAACCAGGGTTTCCAGCTCTCAAAAAAACTACAATCAGCAAGATGGTGGGACTGGACCTGCCTCCTGTCACCTCATCACAAGCCGCGCTGCTGACCAGTGACACCAGAGCTATCTATCTATCTCCTATCAATATATCTATCTATCTCATATCTATCTGTATATCCTATCTCTCATATCTATCTATGCATGTCTATCTATCTATCTATCTATCTATCTATGTAATACTCCAGCACAGCACATGAGGGCGCAGCTCGTGAGGGCGCAGCACGTGAGGGCGCAGCGCATGAGGGGCAGCACATGATGGCGCAGCACATGAGGGCGCAGCACATGACAGCAGAGTTTGCAGACTTGGAGATTGTCTCTGCCACTTCCTTGTGTGAGGTGATGGGGGAAGGGGGGTTTGCAGTTTCTGTCAGTGTGGATTATGTGTTTATACAGAAGTGTAGGGAAAGCTGATGAGAGATAAGTGTAGGTGTTAGGTCACTGCATTAGTGAGGGCTTCTCCCTGCACATGACTGAGTGCTAGGGCAGTGAGACATGAGGTGATCAGCTGATTGGAGGGAGAGAGATGGGGGCGTGTCTCTCCCTCCGTAGTCTCAGTTTCTTTCTGAAGACGAGATGAGCTTAGCAACAGACATATGTGAGATTGCTGACATCTAGGGGAAGTCTGCCGAATGCAAGACAAAGGAGCAAGATTCGGGTAACTAATCCAATTGCAAAAGTGCTTAAAATTACCTGCCCTACAACATATCAAAAGTTTTTTGAAATGACGGTTACACTTTAACTGTCCAAAGAGTTCACCCGAATTGCATTGTTGCGACGATAATTCACTAAGTGATAATTCACTAATATCGTGCACCCAATATCCTGCATGTGTCGCTTCCACGCTCAGGTCTGCCAGAGTTCACCATCTTCTTCCCGAAGTGTGTAAGTGCATGTCTTGCGACACAATTTTTAAGTTAAATCCTGCACTTAGTTTGAATCCGTTGGATCGTATAATGGCCCGCCGCCTGATTTCTGTCACATGAAGGCCAGAGCGATTCCGCCAAAATCCAATCACGTGCGACACAATCCCCTTCTATATACCTGTCCCAGCCGTGCAATCTCCGAAAACGTCCGAGGACCCTTTGTAAATAAGCCCCTATGTCATTAAAATAGGCCATTTAAGTAGCAGCATGCAGTGGTGCTTTCTTCATCACAACAATTTATTGAAGTAAACAATGGTGGTGGTATACTTGTCTCAATATGAGTTATTGAGGGAGAAAAAGAATAGTGGAAGAGTAGGCGTCTTCTCATACATTTTGTGGTTAATGGTTGCCTGATGTGGTTCTGATTGCAGCATCTAACCCATAAGTAGGGACTTGACAGAGGTTGTGTTTGGAGAAAAATTGGGTTGATGATAAGGTGCTACCATAGGAAAAATAATAGGGATAAGATCTTTCATTGGTAAGGCTATACCTTTCAACTCCAAAACAACGTATTCTCAGGATACTGAGTCTCATTGGCATGTCTGCAGTATTCAGTGTTTGTCTCAATATCTGTCTCAATAGCTTATCCTGTGACCTTGAGCATCAGTTATGCCTTGACAATGATGTCTCATAATGTTCACAAGTTGACAGGTCTGGCTTCCAATTCTTCTTGAAGGTCTACCCTCCGGTAGAGATTCTGGGGTATAGAGTTATGTGACTCAGTGCCAGTTGACTATATGTGAGGTAACCTAGTCAGCTGTTCTCCAGTGATGGAACCTTGATGAGCTGGCACATTGTCATACATGAAGATGAAATTAGGCCTGTGCTGTGCGCACTTACCGGATTTTTACTAAAAAGGAAACCATAAAAAAGTTTTAAAGGAAATCTACCACCAAGATCAACCATTGTAAACCAAACAAACTTACATGCTTGTTTTTAAATTAAAAGGTTTTAAAAAATATGCAAATTAGCTTGAGGGACCCCAAGCTCCATAGCTGTTAATGAAGCACAGAGCCCCTAAGGCTCATTTAGAACATTTTTAAATCCTTTTTTAATAAAAACAAGTTCATAAGAAGCGTAAAGAAGAGCGGATCCTGCCAAAGGGGGCACACACCATTGTGCAAGTGTGATTGATTTATAATTCTTCATCCTGGTGGTAGATTTCCTACCAAAAACACTTTTCCTTTAAAAGCAAAGGCACAAGGATTCTGTCTGTGAAGCTGCTTTATTAAGATGTAGACAGTAGTTTTCCTTTAACTGTATATTATATGTACATAGCTATAGATAGCTCAAACATGTCTATGCAATATACACTGTTTAAACATATTTCTCCAAGTGTATTCGTATGTTACTAGGTTAACTAAAACTAAAAAGAAAAAATTGAGGACGTCCAAAATGGTTTAATACAAACAAGCAATAACAAATGGCAATGATCCTTTGCTGCTGACACTGTGAAAATGTTTCCTTGTACTATTCACACCTCATTTAGATATGATGCCAAACAGTTCTCTAATAAAAGCAATATGCCGACAGGCAGTTAATTGTCTGCTTTCATGTCACTGAAAATTATTGAGCTTTAAATCACTTTTGCACTGTGTTCTGCTCTTCCTTATACTTCAAATAAATAACATTTATAGTCCAAGGCTTTTTCCCAGACTTAATGCCTTGGAACAAAATTGGCAGTCATTCCTACCTTTTTGGAACAAGTGATTTATTAAATTTCTATGATAAGTAAAAAAATGGAGTGAAATTTATCCTCAATGCAACATGCTCAAACTACAGCATCAGTCTCTGGACTCCCGAATCTTCTCGGCTGAAGGACAGGAAATAGAGCTTGAATTCCAGTCATATAAACTTTAGCCTTCAATATTGCTCCTGCCTGCCAGAATAACTCAACTTTTGGCTCAGTTTAGAAATAGCTATGAAATGGGATGACCTTGATACGATATCATTACATGACAGGCCAATAAGGTCTATGCAGTAGTACCCATTGTTATAGAAGTGGTAACAAGTTGCATTGCAGTCACATAAAGCTGCTGAGGAATTTCCATCTGGATATGAGCAGCAAAGTAAATTAGATTTCGTCCACATACGGCACAAAATATTTTATATAATGTAATTTGACATATGGTGTGGTGATACAGCAGCAGTTCCCACCATGAGTATGTGTACAGACATTATTATATGCTTGATCAGCAGACTTGTTAAGTTTTGTATTTTTGTTTTTCAAGGATCCCTCTCAACATGATCACCATGTAAGGAGAATTCTAGACATTGAATTAATAATACCACAGTATAAAAAGCAATAAGCAACATTGTAATTAAAGCCAGGAGGAAAGCTGCACCAAGGCTCCAGTGGCAGCCACAACCACGCAGCTTAAGCGTCAGCACTTGGCAACAGTAGAGCTACAGACAGTGTATCTTATGCCAAACCAATACCTGCAGCAGCAGTGCACCACTAGTTCACCACAACGGCAATGGCACCCCTAGTGTAATATCCCCTACACATGTATGTCTAGTCTGTGTCTATGCGTTATTGTGACTGGCTATATTTTTGTACCGTAATTGCTTTCCCATATGTAATTTAATGTGTCATGTAACCTGTATTGTGCTGTATCGCAATGTCCTGTAACTGTTTTTATGCAACCAAGGAACTATCAACATGTAAGAATGCGCCTATTAAAGTGTTTATGTATTGTTAAACCGGTGTATAACTGTGTAACAATTGCCGGTACAAAATAATTTTACCCCAGTGGATCAATAAAGTTGTATTGTATTGTATTAAGAGCCTTGTAACCTCTTCATGCTCCGTGATGTTCTAGTACATCATAGGGGGCTAAAAAAAAATATAACGAGGGCTCACAGCCACCAGCAAATCCGACAGCAGCATTTAAAACACGGCATTTAAAAGATTAGCCTACACAAGGTTTTTATGTTTTAAAATGTATTAAAACACAATAAAACCTGTATAAATTAAGTATCCCTGTGATTATACCAAACCAATCAACAAAGTAGAGAGGTTTTTGGATAACACTGTGAAAGTCATAAAAACCAAGGTCACAAGAAGTTGGTGCAAATGCATTTTTCAGTGATTTCACCACATTTGGAATTTTTTTCCTGCTTCACAGTACAAGGCATGGAGTAATAGACAACATCACTGTGAAGTGCAATTTGTTATGGTCTATGGAAAGAAAAATGAAAAAGTTATAGATTTATGAAGGTGGAAAGTGAAAAATGAACGAGAAAAGGCTGTGTTCTTAAGGGGTTAAGATGTTAGGAGGCTTATAACTTTAGGTATGATTTTTCATGTTTTTTTTACTAAAATCATCAAAACCTATTTTTGTAGGAAGCACTTTAGTTCAAAGTAACTTTATAAGGCCTATATGATAGAAAACCACCACAAGTTACAGCATTTTACAAAACTGTGTGCCACAAAATATTAAAAACAACCTTTGCAAGGTTTGTTAACCCTATGAGAGTTGCATGGGGGTGAAAATAAATGGAAGTGAAAATATGAAAATGTAATTTTATTTAACTATATATTCATTGAACACTAAAATTTGCACTTTAACAAAGGGTTAAAAATAAAAATGCATTTCACAGTGTTTGGTGCAATTCCTCCAGAGTATGCCAATACCCATTTTGTCACTGTACACATCTGTATGGGCACAGGGGGGCACTCGGAAGGGAAAGAGTGTTGCTTAGTTTTTGAAGGCTGAAAAATGTTTCATTTGTCAGGATGCATTTGGAGAGCCCTAGTGGTACCAAAACATTGGAGAACCCGTGGAGAATTTAGCATGGTGTAATATGTGTATTTGCCTCTACTAGTGTATGATTCAATGAGGCCCCTGAAAGGAATAAAGGTGTAAATTTTCCCCAAAAATAATGAGCACAGAGGTAAAATAACAAAGCAACTTCAGAACAACTCTGTCAGATGTCAGATAGGATGTCAGATAGGATAACGTAAAGTTAAGCTAAAAGAAAGGTGTCATTTAGTTAATAAGGATCTATGGGAACCTGTCACTAGCTGTATTTGTGAAAAATGGGGTGACATTTGCCCACACTTGTTTAATATGGGCCTGTCAATGTTCTCTCCTGTGGAAGAAGAGTGAAGAAATCAGGCGATACCTTTTTGAGGCTAACCGAGTACATTTGATGGTGAACTTTTAAGAATACTAGTTCTCTTCGTCAGACATGATGTTATGCATTAAACAGAAAAATCACAGTGTTTTATATACACTAGGCCAGTGGTGGCGAACCTATGGCACTGGTGCCAGAGATGGCACTTGGAGGCCTCTCTGTTGGCACACGGGCTGTCTCCCAGGCACAGAATTTGCGAGATATGGCATCTTCCTGCAGTCTCAGGCAGTGCAAGTAGTGCCCTGCTATTTTAAAGTGACCCATCCTGTGCTGCTTGGTCCTGTCCAAAGAGTGAAAAGGTGTGGACCTTGGAGCTCAAAGATTCTGGTAGCAATAAGTTTTTACTGCCTAAATTGCTGTTTTGGCACTTTGGGAAAAGCTAGTGTTTTTTGGGTTTCATTTTGGGCACTCGGTCTTTAAAAGGTTTGCCATCACTGCACTAGGCAGTGATCATCAATCCTTTACTCTCCTTCTGCTCTCTATGGCTAACACGGTATAAATCTACACTACTAGCTCTCCTGTAGAAAAATGGATCAGGGAATGTTCACATATTATCCAAGACCCTGAAGTAGACCCTCTGTTCAGAAACAAAAAGATAAATTCATTTCTCTTGCTCTTGGTTATCTTCAGACAATACATGTCTTATAAATATGTGGCCTCATTTCACCCATCACACACACTTTCATACAACTTTCAATTCATAGCATAAAAGCAGTCACACTCTATTTCAGTGGTTCTTAACCTGCCTAATGCCACAACCCTTCAATACAGTTCCTCATATTGTGACCCCCCACCATAAAATTGTGGTTGACCCCCCACCATTAATTAACTTCATAATGGTAATTTTGCTACCGTTATGAATCGTAATTGTAAACTCATCTATAATCAGCAGTAACTCCTCCCCACTAACTTTGCATTGCATTTAAAAGCACAATTCAAAGCAGCATGTGAATTTGGTATTACTTTATTTTTTTCTTCTCTTTTCAGATTGGCGTCCAATATTAACTCTGTGTACCGCTGTCATTCGTTACATCTTGACTATTATATGTAGGATACAGCATGCATTTATTTTGATTGTATTAGGTTATTGTTTCTCTTCCTGGGTTACATTGAAATTTGGATACATCTTACACTGCATTTTTGCAGATACATGTTAAATGACATTTGGATTTATGGTTTGTAAATCTGGTAGTCGCATATATACATATTTGTATTGCTCCATTGATGGGTAATTGAGTAGTGACCAAGCACGTAGCTTGCTTTATTCCATGCATTTTATACTATATGTTATAAACTTTTTGACAGTGGTTAGGGAAGGGCTATGTGGACATTACACAATGGTTGGGCATTATGAGGTGCCAAAATCTTCCTTCTATTTGTCATTGGGTATAACTCTTTTTTTTCTCATTTTTAATAGTTTTTCAACAGTATATAATGTACTGTTGAAATTTATAGAAGAAGAACATTTATATATAATTTTTGCTACATGTGTATTCTACTATGGTCTTTGTTGTGTGTCTAGCTTGTACTGCAATTTCATACAGAAGGGTGCTAGTCCATTCAATCTTAACTCCTTGCTGCAAACCACCATACGTGGGTGGCAAAGAGTGTATGTAGAGGACCTAAGGACAGAGTCCTGTGGCTTACACATGCAATCAGTGCTGCCACGGATATGTATTGAAAGGGCTCAGCACGTGCACCCTCTGCATACACTTGTTGAAATACTAATATGGTGGTGTGAACCGTATAGAATCATAGAATAAAGATGCCCAGAATAATTTACGTAAACTAAATTCTTCACTTTGCACATTGGCACTGACTGCCACTGTGTGGCTCTGGCTGGTACTGTGCCTATAAAAGTATCCACTGTCCTGGTGCTTCCTGGTGTCCATATGATAGCACCAGGAAGCGCCACCCACATTTGTATGGGGGTCATCACACAGGCACAGTTTTCCAAAGGTCGGACTTAGGGCAAGGCGAAGGGCCACACTGTTTTTTATTACAAAGAAACAGAGGGAAAGGCTGTAAATTTCCCAGCTATCACTCTCTTGCTTTTGTTTTACGAGTAAAGGATCATTGTACAATGTAATTATTAATAAAATGCAATATTATGAAGGATTGAGGCTATTAATAATGCAGCGCCTCTCCATAAGGTAAAAATTCTGCCCTTACCCTTTAACCTTCATTGTCCCAGCCCAGTATTTGTGGCATTAATTCCTGGGTAATCCACACTTACAATGAATTTCTCATGCTGACACAGAACAATATCTGAGCCCACAATGTCTCTTCTGGTAGCAACTTGCCTTCTGCAGGCAAAAGATCCCATGCTGCACTTACCTCGGCAGCACTGCACTGGGTTATGGACCATATTTGTGATGCCCAGTGACTTAAAAAGAAAGTATGTTCTGCAGCAAAGGTTGCTCATAGTACTATGCTACTATGACCTTTACTTTTTAATTGTGGATGCTGCATCTGTCCCAGGAAACAGGTTAAAATACTCCACCCTAAATGTAGGTAAGCAATAGTTTACAGGAGGACATGGTGAAAAAGGCTTAAACAGGATGCCCTAAGTAATTCTGGATAAGTCGACAATCCTGCATATTTTGGAGATTTGAAATCATGCTTATATATTTCTAATAGGGATTTTTAAAAAGAAGTTACCTTCTATACTCCTTGGAAAATTCACATTTGTTTCTTCAATAGGATCCAAAATAAGGATCTGTTTTAACCCCATTACCACCATCAAACACTCTGTATGTCATTGCGTGTACTTGCATGTCACTTTATATAAATGGAAACTTTCATTAACTATTTTTTAATATTGTTGGGAATAGTGAATGTACTAGAAGTACAAATTACATGGGAAGTAAGTGGCAACGTGTAAGCAGGATGTTTCTGATGTAGTTGGATGAAAGATTAATTTACCCTTGTATTTTCCAGACACAAAAAGGCTGTAATTTAAATTGTCAGATTTAGTTTGACTGTTACTGTAGGGATGGTTGAGAGATGACAGGAAGGTATGTGGTCTGCTTACTGCATGCATTCATTTGTATAAAACTTCCTCTCTCATGATGCATCCAGCTGTTCCACAAAAGAAAAGTGCTTTAACAGTGACATAAAGTTATAGTATGTTGTAGTAAAAGGCAGATCTGTCTGTGAGTGACATTAATAAGTCCTAAGTTATTTTTTAAATGGTAAGATGAAGTTCAAACACTGCAAAATGACATTTACCGTAAGCTCATGTGACCAGCACATACAGGATAGGAGAATCTCATGATGACATTGTCTTATAATCTCTGGAATACAACTAAACCTAATACAACGTTACCAAATCTGCAAGAATTAGACATAGGCAAGTGCAAAGAAATTAAATCAAGGGGAATGATTAAATGATGACCACTCTCAATGGAGTCTTTATCGTATAGGAGGGATTGTGGAAGCTGCATAGATGTGTGAAGGCAGTGATTATAATCAAACTTTCTTGCCAATGTAGATACAGTGGTGTCTTTAAATCCAACAAAATTGTTAAAAATGGTATTTCTTTTATATTTTCGAAACTGGTGGCTGTTAAAATCAAACATAAATTGAGCTATATGATAAAATGGAAAGGACATCTAAATAAAAACTTTACTATTCAAGAATAGACAAGAATCCTGTACTCATCTGGTTATTAGCTATTTGCATCAATCATATAGAGACATTGAGAAAAATTCAATTAGACTGGAACCTCTGGCCCCTAAAACTATCAAAAATATACCAAACATATCGGGGGTCATTTACTAAGGGCCCGATTTGCGCTTTCCCGACGTGTTACTCGAATATTTCAGATTTTCCCTGTATTGCCCCGGGATTTTGGCGCACGCGATCGGATTGTGGCGCATCGACGCTGGCATGCACGTGACGGAATTTGGGGGGCGTGGCCGAACAAAAACCCGAGGAATTCGGAAAAAAAGTGTCTCGGGACTCACGCTTACCTTCACCAGAAATAGGCCGGTGAACTTCAGGGCATTCCGGCGGGCCTCGACGGACTTCAGCGCAGCAGCGACACCTGGTGGACTTCGGAGGAACTTCCTTAGTGAATCCCGGCCGGACCCGAATCCACCGCAGAGAATGCGCCGCTGGATCGCGAATGGACCGGGTAAGTAAATCTGCCCCATAGTGATCTATGTTAGATAGGGTGCAGTATGGTGGCCAATATTTACCACATATGGTGGACCTGTCCGTTAATATAAAAATTGTGGCACGAAAACTTTGACATTATCTCTAAAATATTTGATGGTATGATTTGTCCTAGTCCAAAACTAGCACTTATGAAAACCTGGTGGCGGAATTAATTCCAGCGAAACTGCGGTGGATATTAGAGTTTACAGCCGAGTTTACAGATAAATGGAATTATGTGAAACCCTTGCTTCAGTACCTTTTATATGTATGAAGAGATACTCTCAATTGATGAGGTGCTAAATATTAAGCAGAAAAATTGAGATAACAGGTTGTCCTGAAGTAAATAATTGACAATCTAAGCTATACCGTACGGTACCCTTTACAAGAAAAATAGGAAGTAAAGACATTATGAATTTTTAAGTCTGCCATACCCTATTTCTTTTATCTTTTTTTTACCTAGCATGACAGAAGTATATCTTTTTTTCATAAACAGAAACGGGACTGGACATTTTTATGTAAATATTTCCATTTGTTGTTTTTTTCCATGGTCTTTTTGTTTTGTTGCATTATATAGTCTTAAGGTAGTTGTACAGACTAATGTTAATCCATTGCCTTTTTGTATGTCAAAACTATGTAGTCCACCAGTTCATTTCATTGTGTAAAATATATATCAATGTGTGAAAGCAGTGTCAAAGGTTTGTCCGAGACCAAGAAAAAATAGTGAGGGGGGGTTAACTGCATAAAAAATAAACATGTACTTAAGTCCTCAGTCCCTCCCAGTTTCCTGCGCCAAGGTAATTCCATGCCATGCCCCTGTTTGTTTAAATGGGCATGAAAGCTCCGCTCTGGCAGCTTCTGGCCTCCCAGGCACCTGATATAGCGCTGGGAATGGTGTCTGGTGGGCGTAACTGGTCGGCCAGAAGCTTCAAGAGTAGAGCTTCTGTGCCCCTGTAAATAAGCAGGGGCACAGCACGGAGAGACCTTGGTGCGGGACTCCAGGAGGGATTGAGAAGGTAAGTCATGGTCATTTTTATATGCAGCCCTCCTTCCGCCCCAGCCACCTTAACCCCTTTAACTTTGGTAAATTATGTTACATGTGTATACTTCTTTTGAATATGTCCTGTCTATATGGGATAAAACTAAATGTAATGTAGATATCTATTCTGCAAGAGGCAGCAGATGTTATTGTGCAGTAGTTGTTAGATGTCCATTGTAGAATATAAAATGGATATTTTTTTCAGAATGGTAAAAGTTAAATACACAAGTCTAACTAACAAATAAATGAACAGCTGGGGAGTTGTCGACTCCACATCATGAATACATTTGCAGGGTAAAAGTTTAGCTGTAAGCCCCCACACGTTTTACTCATTCTGCTGAGTATCCTCCTGCATCTAACATCTTTTCCTAACAAATTAACTTAGATACAGCAGTTTGGGTCAATATTAGGTAGATGCCTGTATAGGCAGCTTAGATAAAGAAGCTTAGCTCTGTGTATGGTAGATGTCTGTAGATGGATGCCTATGAATGTAGTTGGAATAGAGTAAACTGAGAATACTGTCTCCCTTGCTGCTGAATATTTCTCTATAGTCTCATCTATTTGACTTTATGGTTCTACCCCTGAAAATAAAATCTCCTAAGGTGAGGGTGTGGCAGGATAGGCATCTCTGGCATCATGCCGTCATATTTCAGTGCACAGCGTAATGTTGAAGTTATTACTATGCTTAAATTTCTTTTTTTTTTTTTTATTTAACTGTCTTTTTATTAGGAATAAAAAGTTTTACATATTTTCCATATAAAACATCTAGGTAATGTAGACATGGTAAGAAAAAGGCCAACAACGGCCAACAGAAGATTTAGAAGATTAAATCAGTAGTTATAAACATCAGAAGTGAACATTGCATCTGTCATATATAACATACATGCAAGTATTTCAAGATAAGGAAAGGAGCTCACTTGGAGCCAACAGGAAAATACAACAAACCTACAAATAATGGGGGAGACACTGGACAAACATACAGAAGGAAAAGAGGAGAAAAGGGAAAGTATAGAGATCCCTCTATGAGCTATGATTGCATTAGATTCAGTCTCCTTCCTGGGTTAGCACGCCTACCCAGTGAGCATCCCACGGAGCCCATACCTTAGAAAAGAGGTCTACCTTGTCATTCATTGATGCAGTCATAGATTCCATACTTCGAATCGCCCTCATAATTGCCAAGAGAGACCCTCAGTTGGGGGGTTCGTCTTTTTCCAGTTTTGTGCGATCAGGCACCAAGCTGCCGTGAGAATATGTAAGGCTAACTTCATGGACAGCTTAGGCAGAGGTTGTGGGGGGATATTAAGCAGGTAGAACAAGAGGTATTGAGATAGAGAGTACTTCGCTGAGCAGGTCTCTGACCTCCTCCCAGAACGGTTGGATATTTGTACAGGACCAAAAGATATGTTGTAAAGTGGCATTTGGCTCCCTGCAGCGTCAACAGTTGTCTTGGGTTTCTGGGAACATCTGATGTAACTGGCTGGCGTATGGTACCAAAAATATAGCAATTTATATTGATTCTCCTTATATACAGTGCATGTCGATGTCTTAACTGCATAATGCCATATACGACTCCAGGTCTCCTGCTTGATCGGCGATCCCACCACCCGTTCCCATCTAGCCATATAGGGATGTGACACCATTGCTGTGGGGTCTGGTTGTAGGAGCAGGAGATAGATGTCAGAAATAAGTCCCGACGTGTGCGTGGCAGTTTTGCATAGATACTCGAAAGGGGTAGGTTTGGAGACTGTATTGGAGCTTCCCAAGGTTTGCAATAGATGACGGATTTGCAGGTAGTGATACTGAGAGGAGGACGGGATATCAAATTTTTCTTGGAGAGTGTGGAAGGGAAGTATTGTCCTGGAGATGTGGTCTATTACATCTGCGAAGCAAAATAAACATTTGGAATGCCAGGGTTTCAATGCTGGACCCGTTATTGTTTGGGGCATAAGTGGTGTGTATAAGAATGATTGCATGGATAAACATTTAGAATTCAGAGGGAATCTGGAGCGGCAATTGCACCAGAGGTGTAGAGTGAAAGCTATAGGTCCTAACAGTGGGCCTTCTGGAGGCGATATCCCTGGGGTCTATAGAAAAGTATTGGGGTGAAAAGGGGCCAACCAGAGTTTCTCGATTTCCATCCATCTAAAGTAGGCCCACAATGTTGACCAAGCCAGGATTCGTCTGAGGTGCACTGCCCAATAATATATAACAAGGTCTGGCACTGACCATCCTCCTTTAGATCTATGAGCTAGTAGGATGGATTTGGCTACTCTATGTCGTTTGTGGGACCACACAAAGCGGAGGAAAGCACCCTGTAACGATTGTAAGGTTCCCAGGGGTACTGGGATAGGCAATGTTTCAAATAAGTAGATCAGTTTAGGGAGTAAGGTCATTTTTATAGCTACTATTCTGCCAAAAAATGATATTGGTAAGGCATTCCACTTATTTAGTAGCAACCGTATTTCTTTAAACAGTTGCGTAAAGTTGTGACCATAAATTGAGCTATAAATCAGCGTTATGTTTATTCCTAAGTATCTGATAGCTTCTTTTTGCCAGCAAAATTTATAGTTGGCTTGTAATAGGTCTACTTCCCGTTGGGTCATATTAATCGGTAGGGCTTCCGTTTTTAAAGAGTTAACGTTATAGCCCGACAGAAGACCATATTGTTTCAGGTGGGCCTGAAGGTTAGGGAGAAATATATTATGCTTAAATTTCTATAAGTGAGCCCATATGGGCCCTGGGCAGCCACAACTGCATCCACTGCAGTCTCTGTTTCCTAAGTATGCTTGGGAATATTGCTACTACACTGGGGAGTGGTAAATAAACTAAAGCATATGATGTAATTTGATATAATGTTTTGAGCATAACATACATGCATTTTTACTTTATCAGTATGAAGAAAGATTTAAGAAGAAACTACTCTCTAGCCCCAAGGAAAGAGTCCTATTGCTTCACACAATTGATATTGAAGGATCTCAACTATACGCTCGTGTCCTGACAAAACTGGGCTACATGATTTACCACTTTACAGACACTGACAGCATAAAAACTTTTATTACCTACAACCAAAAGACCCTGGGTAAGTGGACCACTTGTAATATCTACTAGTTTGCTATATTTTTGTTGTTCATAAAACATTATCCATGATGATTATTAGGCCTTTATTTTCTCATACTATAAAAGATTTCTATACAGGCGGTCCCCTACTTAAGGACACCCGACTTACAGACAACCCATAGTTACAGACAGACCCCTCTGACCTCTGGTGAAGTCTTTGCTATAGGCCCAGACTGCAATAATCAGCTGTAAGGTGTCTGTAATGAAGCTTTATTGATAATCCTTGGTCCCATTACAGCAAACAAATGTTTAAACTCCAATTGTCACCTAGGCCAAAATTTTATTTTTCTGGATCTACAATTATTAATTATACAGTTTCGACTTGCATACAAATTCAACTTAAGAACAAACCTCCAGACCCTATCTTGTATGTAACCCGGGGACTGCCTGTATAGCCGTTATGATGCCATCCATGAGAAACAAAAGTTTTTAGGTTTTCTAAAAAAAAAAAAGAAAAGAAAATGCCTGTACTACAGATCCACAACAAGCGATACTGCAACACAATATTATCAGAACATCATTTGCATTGCAGATAAAACTACCAGAGAGCTACTGATACCGCAATATCACAGATTTATTAGAACATTCTTTACAGACTTTATTGGGTATTGTAACAAGCTTAGTCTGTTTTCACTCACCTTTTTCAAAAGAAAATAAAGCTTGTATAACCCTATGTATTTTTCTCCAACAAAAATGTTAAGAATCTGCATGTAGTGGGGAAAAGAAAAAGGGTCTATTAAAAGTATTAAAAGTTACCATAGAAATAATAATCATCTATATATATATATATATATATATATATATATATATATATATATGTATGTGTGTGTATATATATATATATATATATATAGTACAATCATATTCTGTAGCGCTATAAAATACATGGGGAAACATATACAAATAGCAATACAGAGTCATATGGAACAATAGGAGAGAGGGCCCTGCTCACAAGAGCTTACAGTTTATAGGAGATACATCATGAGTTTCGGCATAGTTTCGGCATAGTTTTGAGTAAACATATTCAAAAAGTGCAGATCAGGAACGCTCACTTCACCAGTGGCTGGGGCCCTTCACACCCCCTCCACACCTACATGGTGTGGAGATGGCATAGTCACTGCAAGAACTTGTGATTATTTCATTGCTTCTAGGCCAGAAAACTGCCATAGAAGCACTAATAAATCTTCCCCTAAGAGAATAACCTCATAGAAACTATGCGCCAGTTAGTTTAAAAAGTCTATTGTGAGATCTGAATGTGTTTCAGTCCTGTCAGACTAAAGTGATAACTTTTTATGGGAAGGAAAACTTTAGACTTTGTGGTACTGAGGCGGTGGTCTTGATGTTGAGTCTCATTTATATACCATATGCAACGCTCTGCTAGTAAATGTTTTTGATGCATTACATTTTACATTATTTGTCACACACGGTTATTGCTCTGTTTATATATTTTATGCATAGTCATGCAGTGGAACATACTTATAGTATATGATTGTAGTGACGCTTGTGGATATTCTAGTGTTTGAAGGCGTATTGATGTGGAGCCCCGTTATTATGGCGATATGCATTCTAACCAATGTCTTTTCAATGGCCATGTGTATTTTCATGATAAAATACATTTTTGTGTGGGCTGGTAAATATTTTGATGCAGAACATTTTACATTAGTTGTCAGACATGGCTATTGCTCTGCCAATATATCTTAGGAATAATCATGCAGTGGAACATATGTATAGTATATAATTGTAGTGGCTCTTGTGTAAATATTAATGTGTTTAAGGCCTAAAACCCACGAGTGGTTCTGATTTCAACTAACTCACATTGTATGCTTGCCAGAATGTCCCGTCTAAACGCTCATAGACCCCAACTGGCATGCAGATTTCAGTTCAGGTCTCTGAGTGATCAGGCCAGACGTCCCGGAAAGCACACACTGCGTGTTTGATGCAAGTTAGTTGCATCAGACTTGATTGTGGGTTTTTGGCATAAGGAATTTTAAAGTTGAGCAGTTTTAGTAAGGTGATATGCATTGTCAGTATCAGGGGCTGTTGCGTGGTTGGCAATGACACAGACTCCAAGGGTAACAGTCGAAATGTAGTGTTTTATTCACTTCAAAAAATAAAACATAAACTAAACAGGAATCGGTTACCTCAGCTATAATAGAAACACGTTCAGACAGTCAAGACAGTATCCAAAAGTAGCAACCACCTTTGTGGACAGTCTCAGGCACCTGAGTCTCCCCAGGTGTGTCCACAAGGTGTGGACTGGAGGGTATGGGAATGGCAATTCCCACTACCAGCCTACCCGATATTCCTTAAATAATCCAGCCTGATGCACAGCGCTTAAATAATGATCAGCAAACACAGATGTTTGCTGAGAAACAAGGATTCATGATTTCACCATCTCACCCATCTGAGCATTCTGGGTGAGATGTATATCCCCCTCCAGTATTTCACCAGCCATCGTCTCACCACCACTGTGTTTTAAATCTTTTAAGGTCTGGATGGTCAGTTTATTTTTATCATTTTTATGATAAAATACATTTTTGCAATGCAAATGTTGAATAATTTTGATAGTTTTGACATCTTATTAGTGACAAGCAAAGTGAATCAGATTCAAACCTAGTCTTTTAACAAATGTAAATTCATGGCGATACATGCAATTCATTTTCCCTACTTTTTATCTCACTCCTCTCCTTTCTTCATAGAATGTAAATGTAATCTAGTATCTCAGAGATGTTCTGTGTGTCTTTTAGCTAGACAGGCATTATGCAAGAAGAACTTCCCTGATTAGATTTATTACAAAAATGTTAGTAAGCATTTCAGAGTTCAATACTACAAGTCACAATGAATGTCATTCAGTGAAAAATGTATCACAGTGATAGGGGTGAACATATAGCCGGGTGCAGGAAAGAGGTGTTCCTCACCCCTCCCCTCTTTGTTGAAAGCCGAGTAGCTGCTGGTGCAACATAATACATGATAGTTGCCTAGCTCAGTCATGGTGCAGTGAGACACCACACCCTATCCGAGTGACATTGACCTCTATGGTGGCCTTGATCAGGCCACAAATTGTGTGGCCAGGTCAGAGGCCCCCAATATGTTCATGGTTATAAGGCCTATATTAAGGCACACCAGAGTCTCCACAAAGCGATTTCAAGTGTTTGTAACTTTTCTCATCTCGAAAAAATCCATAGCAATAGCACTATAAAAAGTCTATAAACGTCTATAAAAGCAGTCATCAGACTCTGACATATTGAAATGATTTTACATTTCATTTTTTCTTCATAACTTTCTTCTTAATGTATTGGCATTATATGTGAATCTGCAGAACACTTGTCTTCTGTGTTTCCCAATTTGACTTGAAACGTTTTCTGTTTCTTGTAAAAGTCCTATTTCGGAATCCGTTTAGGCTGGATAGATGCCAGTTTTCTGAGTAAAGGCTTATATGGAAAATATCACTGAATTCTGCAAGCTTTATAGTCAGAACGCTCTAGATGGAACTTATGATATGTTAAGATTTATAAAGAACTGTATCTGTTTACATCAGTATTCTAGTACTATATTTTCTTTGAAAACCCCAATCTCATCGTGCTGTAGCATAAAAAGGAGTTCTATGCATGATATTACCAGTCTGGAAGAAAATTACTTGGTATAGTCTCTGATCCTTCTGCTTGGAAACAGGCTTCTCATGGAAACTATTTTGGGATGGTTACAATAATATAACCCTTAGATGGATGCAATAATGTTTGCCTTGGAAGCAAGTAAAACTCTCCCAGGGCAAATGCTCATGATGAGCTGTATAACATGACCTAAAATGACCTGAACTTTTCAAACACAAATAAATATAACTTTACATAAGACAAAAGCTAATGACTAACATTTACATATGATTACAATAATATAGTAAAGGATATAGTACAGTACTTCCTGTACTAAAAAGTGACATCTTTACATTGTGCTTAACTTAAAGGATTACCAAAACATACTGGAAGCAGTATTGCCCTTGTCTACCATTGTACTTTCCATTTGGCTATTTATTACAGTATACAAATGGTTTGGTATTTTATCACCTTAAAGGGGAAGTCTATTTAAGGCAAAGCGTTGATTAGCTCCCAAGGGATCATTGCACATTTAATCACTAATGCATTTTTAATGCTAAATAAAGGTGGTTTGCTACACCAAAGACCTTAAAGTCTATTGACATTGACATGTCTAATTGAAGCAATTTATTGAAAAGTGACCGACCCCTTTGAACATACTTACTGCTATTTAATTTTCCCAAATCGTATCATTTAAAGAGAACCCGTCATGCAAAATAACCTCCTAATCTAAATAAATGTTCATAAACTGCCATTAGAAAGCATTGCCTCTACCCCTTCATTGTCCCTCTACATGCCTGTAAACTTAAGCAATGAGGTCCTAAAGCTGCATGCAAATAACCTGTGAAATGTCCAATGAGTCATTAGCATATTCAAACTGTCCACTCCATTCATGAGTGGGAGGTACAGCCACACCCCCAGTGCTTGACTGACAGTCTGTATAATGATGTGATGTATAATGGTGTAATGGCTGTTACATGTGCTTGCTGCTGGCCACACCTCCTGCAGCCTGTGTGTTTATAGGAGAGATACAACAGCTCCAGGCAGCCAAGTTATAGCAGAACATGTCAGGTACTTGTATAGCTGATGTCTGTGTCTCTGTGTATTAGGAGGATGCAGCATGTCAGCAGATGCAGCACAGACACTAGCCATGCTTTACTATACATTACACACAGACATGAGCAGAGGAGGAGAGGGGAGGGGAAACAGAGGTGACACCACTGCCTCTGACCATGTGACCAGCCTCATTTACATAATAAAGACATGATGATTTTACAATGATTAATGTATGAAATGACTAGATAAAGGCTGGGATGAATCCTTGTGAGCTGCTCCAACAGGTGACACAGACCTGATGACAGGTGTCCTTTAAGTCCTGCCCAATAAAGCCTATATTTGGTGAGGCTTATATAGTAATACCTTTTTTGAGGGTTCAGCTTCCATAATTGTACTGTCCAAATCTGGTCCATAGGAAATTATGCTTGGGATTGCAGTTTCCATTGTTTATCTGTTGGTCATAATGTAGACTCTGCTTCAGTGTGATGCTGCAGGCTTTCGCGCTGGATGTCCCTGCAAGTCTTGCTCCTGCTCGGTGATGCAGCACAGCACAAACCTAAAATGTATGGCCTTTTCAAACTGAAAACTTTGTTGAAACAGTGGTTTTTGGTTGGTAGGTCTTTGGAAGGAGTGGTTTGTTTCTAGAGAGGATAACAGGAAAGATATTGGGCACATACAAGTACATTTAGACTTTTACACTGCAGTATTTTGCTCAGTGTTTATTAGTATTATTATTATATAGTAGTAGAGCCTGTAAAAAATGTGTACATTGTCAGTACCACTGGTTTTGGCTTACAATTACTGATAAAATACTGTCCCAAACACTACAATGTAAAATTGACCTCAACTTTTTACTCTCTACAATGGCTTACCTACCCATAAGTCAGTCACTTAGATTTTCATGTTTCCAGCATAAAACATTTCAAAAAAGTTTGTTAAAAATCTTCAGGAAAGTAGAATAGATCACTATATGCTAACGGCAAGATGTTCTGGATGCCAAACTCACTGCAATAAGGGTCATAGTTCAGGTTGTTTTTAATGTATAAGCAATATAATCAATCACAAAAATACAGATTATAAACCGTAATATAGCATAGCATCCTCAGTGTCAGGTATGATAGCTTTTTCAGTGATAATACTTAATAAAGAACTTTGTTGCATTTAATAGAGAGGGTATTATAGAAGGTTCAGCATGATGATAGTTTATCAATATAAATGGATACTTCATCAAAACCTAACTGCACATTGTGTCTGGTGCTGACACTCCTAAACCTCTGGCTGGCTGTAAATTACAGGTAAATGTATGATTGACCTTAAAATTCTTGTGCTGATGGCTTACCCGGCCTTGGTGTAGAATTCATGTTGTAGATCAGAATTGAATTATATGTTTATGGCTTAATATACCATTCAGTAGCCATAAGGAATTTCAACACAGATGCAGGGTAGTGGTTCTGGAGGCAAATTGAAACATTAATTGTTTAATAGACAATCGCTGTGCATACCCAACTGCAATTAGGGATAATTATTTATAGCATGCTATAGATTTTTTATAATATAGTGGATTAAATTAAAGAAAGATGCAAGTCCATCATGTCCAACCAATAACTACAGTGTTGACATAAGCAAAAAGCCCACAGTAGAAATATTCCATTTTAACTACTAATGTGGCCTAAATAAATCCTTTAATCAACCACCTATCCCAAGAATCTAGTTCCAATAACATGTACTATTAATGCGTGCAAGAAAGGCATACAGCAATCTAATGCCTCAGTCATTACAACATTAGTCTTACTGTCCCATCAGAAAAAATCCTAATTGATTACTCCTAAAATAGTACCATTTTAAAATATCACTGCAGAAAAACACACCCACCCACACTTTGAACAAATAACCGTGCAAAAGATTTGTTAAAAATTGAGCAGGGTGTATGCATTTGGTGTGTGATTTTTCTTGATACTCTACCAGATTCTATCATGATTTGTCTGTGTATATCTTAAAGGGTTTAACAAATTGTGGTTATAAAGATAGGGAAACATCAAAATTATGAGAGGTAGGTATCCATCCCCTCTGAAATTCATCTAAAACCAGACCAGGATGCTGGGATCATAAAACTAGTAACCCAAGGAACCCGATCCTATCGTACAACTTAATGGCACATTGATGGGATACTCTCAACATCCATTAATGAGGTCAGCAAAAGGTGATGCGAAGTGAGAGGTTTTGAATAGCATAGGTCACATCAAGAAACCCACATATTGCAATACAAATTAAAGAAATATGTGGTATGATTCATATTTTGGCCATATGCTTTTCCCTATTAACTCCATCCTTTCTCTGCTGTTACTTTGTCAAATGCCACTGGATGGAATCACAAGCAATTAAATAACTCCCACATTACTACTATTGTTATCATCATGATTAGTTTGTTTGTGTATCGGACATTATATCATCATATAAAGATTGAGAGGCATATATGGGGTCATTAAAAGCAATTAATACCAAGCCTTCCTCATGCCATCACAGGCAGGAGATTTTATATAGATCAGTAATGTTACACATCCAGTAACCTCATTGAAAACAATAAAAATAACTAATTAACTAGGGTATAAAGTGACTGCATGACACTCCAGTGTATGTGAAGAGGGATCATGTTTTTATTTTTTTGGTCATGAGCTTCTGACATGATCTTCTGGTGACCTCCAGCATCTTTTGGTTTTCTTTTCTTTCCCTGTCTGGAGAAAACAAAAGCGCTGTGTCCTGTCTGACTTCCTCCAGAAGACTTTGAGTCAGAAATCACAAGCATATGTTATTTACTGAAGTTTTTGTGGTAATAAAACTCAAAGTTAAAAGTCATTCTAAATCTGTTGTGGTAGCTGAAAGCTGCTTACATTTATCACAAGCCATGCCCGTAACATTTCTTTCTCATTTGTATATAAAGACTAATGTTGTATTGGTAATAACAGGACCTGGGAAAGTATGAAATTTGGTAAAGCAATAAAATAACTATAACTCACCTTTTAAATCCCCCGATGTTGCAGCCCAGTATTCTTCAATAACTGTCCTATAATAATAAAATCTGACCATTACCGCTGCAGCCAGTCAGTGGCCTACATGATTATGCCTGTGCGTATGGCACAGAAATGCTGAGGACAAGAATTGGCTGCAGATCATGAACACATAGTTGGCACATCACTGGTGTACTACATGTAACAAAGACCAGAAGAACCACTGTGCAGAAGCATTGAAATAACACGTTCTTTGCTCTACTAGTTAAACATGTTTCTCACCTTTCCAGCAATTGGTTGCCAACTATGTGTACATGAGGTGTAACACTCTCTGTGGTCATTATGTGACTTGCAGTCTTTATTTTCAAGCAGTTTTCATCTCAATGTAGTAAGTTTGCTGGGAGGGGACAACTATGTCTCACTGCTCCCCCTCCCTGTAATCAGACCTTAGTGAACTTCTACCTATCTTGCTTCCAAGACTTAATTCAGGAGATATCTCATAGTGAACAGCAAATTAGGAGAGAGATGGAGAGAATGTCGACAGAGGACCTTCCCTAGATGAAAACAGAAGTATTTATGACATATCTATGAGCTGCTTACTTAACAGTTTTTGTGCTTCCGTTGATTTGACTGGAGAGCATGCAGTCAATCTGACCACTGCTTCATTCAACACCTATCAGGTGTTTACAAATATCCTGAGTTAGGAATAGCCCTTTAAAGTAAATCTACCATGAAAATGAATCATGATAAACCAGATACCATGTCATTGGTAATCTTCTTATATTTCTTATCCACAGCCTCCTTGCTTTTAAATTCAACTTTTAAAAGTTGCAAAGGCATTACCTAAGCCCTTCCATTCTCTGTCTTCACAGGCTGTTACACTGTGCAAGAGCAGGTTCTGTGAGTTTACAGCAGGCAGAAGGAGGGGGGAAGTGCCAAGTGAGCACTGGGGATGGTGAGACATGCTCCTGTGCGGTGTAACATCTTGTGAATACAGAGCATGGAGGTGCTCAGGTGACAGCCCCCAGAGCCCTTATGACTGATTGGCATATTTTAAAAGCTGATTCTTAGAAGGAAGAAGGCAATGGATTACAGATATAAGAAGATTACCACAGTCACAATGCGTGCACGTGAGGGGGCATAGAGGGTTGCGGCAGCCATCCCCGCTCCATGCTTGTGTTCTTTTAATATACTTTAGTTTGGAGATTTTTATGCAAAACTAGGTAGGTAGGTTTGCTCGCCGCCCGCACTGCCCTTCGGATACATCAGGAGGCCTAAGCCTCTTCATGTATCAGGCATGACAAAGGGGGCTTGTCTGTTTTCATAAATCTTCCTCAATGTTTTTCCTAAACTTTTTTCAGTTCTCAAGATTTTAAAAATGCTCTGGTGATCTTTTGGGTTTCTAGTTTCTGGCTTGCAGTTATGCAAATGTATCGTTTTGGGCTATTTCTTTTAAACTTTGACAACCCCTTGTTTAGCTACCGATTTGGTGGAATCAGTTTGATATGTGGACAACTTATCCTAGTGATAGAGAATGACTAAAGAGAAAGATATCAAGGTATTAGAAAAGACTGCTGATTTAACAAGAGGTAAAGTTAATGAGCGTCATCTAGCTGTACAGTTCACATGCAATGCAATTAAAGTGGGAGTTTTTTTTTCCATGAAAAAATTATATATGGAGAATTTATGGAGGGGTTTCTTAAAAACAGGATTTTTTTTTGAAACAAGCAATTTGTATCTTCATAACAACTCATATTTTATCTGAACTCACTAGTTTTGTTTTATCTCTATAAAGTTAAAGTTTTTTTTACTTCTATTTGAAGGAAGAGATGCCTTTTTGCTGTTCCCTTTGAATGAGAGTACAATGGCAACTTGCAAGGAAAAGCAGGAACTTCTTAATTTCAAACAACCAGGAAAGGTAAGCACAGCATCTGATTGCAAATTTTAGGATCTAAATTAATGTTTATGAAAAATGAAATGCATATTTTTATCATATTAGCACAGTGAATACTCTCGCTATTGGTAATTTTTTTATCCATTAGCTGTCAAGTAGTTGATAAAGACTGAAGAACACCTCAGGTCAGATGAAAGGTTTGTTTCATATATTACTAAATCCATATAACCGATCAGTTCTTCGAAAATGTATACATACTGGGACAGATTAAGTAGTTTAACCCTTTCCTTACCTGGCTCTTTTCCATTTTTCTACTTCAGTTTTTAACTGTACTCTTACCACAAGCCATATCTTTTTCATTTTTCCATAAAATAGATATATGAGTGCATCTGCAGTACAAATTATCCTTTCTAGTGGCACCATTTTATATGTTGTTCATGGTAAGGGGAAACTAGAAATAAAATTCCAAACAAGGTTGAATTGCCAAAAAAACACACTTGCGCCATATTCCCACATGCTTTGTTTTTATATCTTTTCCTGTGTGGTCCAAATAACCTTTTTTCATTGGTTTGGAACAATCACAAAGATATCAAATTTATATAAGTTTTATTTCTACAATTGTATTTTAATCTTTTGTCAAAAAAAATATATTTTCAGTTGTTCTAAGAAGATATCCTATCTATATTAGATATGCCAATAACTTTTTAACCCCTTCCCCCCAGGCCCTTTTTCGTTTTTGGGTTTTTATTTTTTTTTCACTCCTCACCTTCAAAAATCTTTTTTATTTTTCCATGTAAAGAGACTGTGTAATGGCTTGTTTTCTGCATAATATATTGCACTTCATAGTGATGGTATTTAATATTCCATGCCGTGTACCGGGAAGCTGGAAAAATTTCCAAATGCAGTAAAATTGGTGAAAAAATGCATTTTACTGTTTTTGTGGGGATGGTTTTTTTACGGATTTCATTGTGTGCCCAAATGACACATCTACTTTATTCTTTGGGTCAGAATGATCACTGGGATACTAAATTTGTATAGGTTTTATCATTTTTTCATAAATTTACAAGAAAAAAAATAATTTATTTTGCCATCTTCTGACGCTAATAATAATAATATTTGCACAGTTCCATGTGCAAAAAAAGGTTGGGGACCACTGTTCAAGATGATCTGTGAAAACTACTTTAAGATCTTAGACTAATTTAATCTTTTGGCAAATTTAGAAAGCTACCAATTGCATTCCTCTAAGTGAGAATGGTGGATGTACTAAACAAGCACTAAACTAATCCTAACCAATGTAACTGGATGTCCTCTACAACATTTCCCACAACCCCTTGCTCTTAGCACAATGCCATTTTTTAAACTTATCTACATGTAAGGAGTGTTTTGACCTGTCGTAATTCCTGAAAGAACTAAAATGAACTTAAGTAAAGTTTATTTATGAGCACTTTGGTGATTAGCTGGCTGATTCTGCTTTCATGTTTTGAAAAGACGGTTTTGCCCTTTTTTGTTGTTGAGTTTCAGTTTTTTGCTCCCCTCCATTAAAAATCCATAACTTTTTAATGTTTCTGTCTACAGAGATATATGAGTGCTTGTTCTCTGCATAAATTCTGCATATTTAATACTTCACGTAATGTACTAGGATGCTGAAAAAATTCAAATGCAGTGAAATTTAAAAATAAATGCATTTGTGCATTTGTTTGTGGACTCTGTTTGCACGGCTTTCATCGTGGTCTCTATATGACACCACCTCTGGTTCGGTCTGATAACACAGATATTAAATGTATATAGGTTTTATTGTGTTTTAATACATTTTTTTTTAAATATGAATCCTTTTATACTAAAAAAAAGTCTTTGTTTTACCATATACTGAGACTAATAACTATTTGGTGTATGGACTAGATCACCCATAGCAATGCTCCTATAAAAGGCCTATTTATGGAACCAGCTCCGTCTGGGCAGTATGGGTGCAGGAAACCTCTAGCAAAGGGTTGTTTGGGTATGGAACTAGCGAGCAGGGAAAGGGACCACAGAGAAGGATATAAATAAAGTCCTGCCAAGGGTGTGGTTGATAATGTATGTACTGGCAGGAAACAAATGAGAGTAGTGAAATGCAAGACATTTCAGCATGACTGAGTAGTGAGCTACCACTGTAACCGGAGTGGAACAAAGGTCCGAGTAGTAAGAAGATGTTGAGGGTGCAGGTGATAAGGCCATTAAGTCAGGAGGGAAAGAAAGCAAGAGATATTAATTATTGGTAGTGACCAGTTAGGTTTCCTACGACCTTCCCAGTCACTGAGACAGTGGGTGATATAACGCAGATCCAGACAGGATGCCTTTTGGAGGTATTAAAGTGGCTCCATTCATATAACGTGGCATGAGGTATTGGTTACATATTTGTACAATGTGTATTGTCTCAAATGTTATGGGTTAAGGAGTATGTATCTTAAAATAAATTTGCATATTTTGATGTGACTTCGTAAAAATGTACAGGATTCTTGGGAAAACTCTAGAAAACTTCTTTGGATCTGTGTAGTATCCAGCTTCCATTTCCACTGGTTTTGGCAGTACTGGTGGTATTTGACCCCTGCACCAGCCATGGGACAAACGTCATCCAATCTTTATTCTCTTTAGACCATGGGACATCATGTGTGATGTTATTGGAATTTAAATGATGCTGGCAGCATCATGTGTGGCATCTAAGGGGTTGAACAACCAGATTTTAAAGCCAATAAAAATACTAATTAAGCACACAGGGGGTTGATAAGGAAGAAAAATTGGTAAGCAGCAACTGTTGCATTTAAAACATACAGTTACAATATTACGATAATACAACAATACAACACAAACAAAAGATTTTGTCATTCCTGTCATGGGCTGTTCAATTCAGACATTGGGTGAAAGATCTGTGATCTTCTTCTCCCTGCATTTTTCACTTCTTCTTTCCTCCTGGACACGCTATGAAGTAGAGGGGAAAGTATGGTAAATGCTGCTCATACATGAAATTATTCTACCTCCATATGGGCTGTAACCTGGGGCTGTTATCCTGATATTACTAGTTAAAGCTGACTCTAGCCATGTTCTAGAGCCTTTGCAAGAAGTTCCCTGCAGCCATACTGCCCAGGCGGAGCTGGTTTCAAAAAGGCCCTTTGAAACTGAAGTAGCACTGTTATGGGTAATCTGTCCCTACCTACAGCACAAAGAGATCGGGGCTCATTTACTTACTCGGTCCTGTCGCGATTCCACAGCGCGCTCTCCGACGAGGATTCGGGTCTTCTGGTGATTCACGAAGGTCGTGCACCCAATGTCTACCAGGTGTCTCTGCTGCGGCGAGGTCCGTCGAGGTGCAATTCGGTGCACAGCAGTAAAAAAACCCGGCCGAAAAACACGATTTGGACCCTTAGTAAATGTGCCCCATTGTGCTTTATAACCTTTTTTCAACATATACATTTTCCTTACCTCTACATTAGATACTATTTTCTAATTGGAAGATTGTTTTTAATTTTCCCTTAGAAGATGTCAACTGTTCTATTTCTGGAGTGTGTTGTCTTTAGAATTGTCTTGGAGGTAATGAAAGCATGAAATATATTACTTTGTCGTACACTAATGGAGAGCATGTAACAAAACACTCTTTAAGCTGTCACACATAATAAATACAGCACTTTCACTGAATAGCAGTAGTAGAATTCAAAACTTCTGTCTCATCGAAGCCCCGATGTATATATTTTACAAAGTATTTGTTGTCTTTTACTACATGCTGTTGTATGTGGCAAGTAAATATAGAGATTAATATACGGCAATCCTGGAAGAAAACCTGTTAGATGCTGCAAACATCTTGAGACTGGGGTGTAGGTTCAGCTTCCATCAGGACAAAGATACAGTCAAAGCTACAATGGAATAGTTAAAGGGGTTTATCCAAATTCCTCAAATTTTAAACCCCTAGCTAGGCGGTCACTAGCAGACACTTCCTAATTCCTATGTGCTATGCTTATGAGAATCCTCATATCCATCTGTTGCTGCGTGCTGACAATGTGCTTAGATTATCAGGGTGCAGGGGTTAGCTACGGCTTCTGAAGATTCTACTAATATCTGACACAAAGAAAACGAGAAATGATATGGTTCAGAGCCATGAGATGGATGTGAGATCCCTAATAAACTCGGCTCTGCTGCCTCACATAATCAAAAACACACTAAGCACTGCTATATCTTGTTTGTAGAGAGGCTGTCCCCTTCAGACTGCTGGACAGAAAGTGTCTCTGGCTCTGGGGATATCTTCCTCCTACCCCTACTCTTGCCATCGGGTGTATATTTAAGAATTTTTTCATCATGGGAATACCACTTTAAAATGTCTCAGTCACAGCCCAGACCTGCATCCCATTATTACATAGAATATCAATAAAATACATTTAGTGTGTGGCAGTTACATGTAGTGTGTGTATGTAACCCACTGTATGATATAAAGAAATTGAAAATTCATCAAATTGAATCCATAAAGTTGATGTTTTAGAATAGGTTTTTCAGTGCTTTCCTAATCACACTTCAACTCTCATGCACGTTATAAAACATTCGTATTTTTGCTATACCTCCTTTAGCTGTACTTGGACTGTGTTAAAAATATATGTTATACTGGTTTGTAGGACATCTGTTGCATTTTAGCTGAGGGTAAGCCCTGATCCTTATAAACTTATTTGTCTGAAACATTCAGTATATTAGTAAATTATCATGTGAGGCACTTACCAAAACAAAATGTTCTTACAGGGATAAATGGGTTGATTCATAAGGAAATCCTTGTCATAGCTATGTGTCCTATAAAGATAATTCCATGAACTTCAGTCACAGGACAGGAAGCCAGACATGTTGTTATTTAGTGGAATCAATGCTGTAACTTTATTTTCATTCTTTATTTTCAGTAAGATAAGAAATCCTTTTTTCTTTTTATTACAGGATAGGATTTACAGCTCTAGATCACTGACAGGGCTAGTCAATTTCACACTGACTTTCTGAATGTATCCCTAACTGTTTTGTCTCAGTGGGAATACAACACATATCTTTTTGAAATTTTAAACTAAACAAGAAATAAAAGGCGTAAAGAACATACTATTTTTTTGAATCCTACACAATATAGTCCTTTGAAGGGATTCTAGCTTTCACCTTTTTATGAAGAATTCCTGGGATTCTTCATATTGTATCTTTACAGTGGGTGAATCAAAGAGCATATACAGTACTTGGTGCCAGTTCTGGTAGTGATAAGAGAGAGAGAGAAATAACCAGCAATGCTAGAACTGCAGCTGCGTCACAAAAGGACGCAGCCTGTTTGTAAGTTAAGGCTCAGGCTTTTTTTTTTAAATTGACCAGTCTATCTTCTTGTGGTAATAACTTTTCAACGCTTTAAGATATCCTTGTGATTTTGAGATTCTTTTCTCATGAGATATTGTAGTTTATGTTAGTAGTATCATCTCGGTGATCAGTTTTTTTTGGGGGGGGGGTTAAAATTCAATAATTTAGGAAAAATTTGAAAGAAATGACAATTTTCAAAGTTTCAAATGTTTTAATTTTTAGACAAAAAGTCATACCACAATATTTTTTGCAGAAATCTTTTGCCATTGGTCGTCTTTTTATTTCCATAATTTTTTTTGCGTTTCCATTTTACACATGTGTTTTACGCATGTGAGAAGGTTTCAATTTTTAGTAGCAACTTCTCAGATTTTCAAGAGATTGAAAAAATGCTAAATTTTTGGTGACCAGTTCACTTTGGAAGTGCCCTATAAAGGCTTATGTACTATATACCCCCACAAGTAACACCATTTTATAAACCTAACATCCAAAAATGGATTGAAAATTTTGACATTTAAATTTTTGAATAAGATTATTCTCATGTAGCCCTAAAATGGACACATTCAGAAGGAATTTGAGGTAAATATACATCCCAAAATGTTTGCCCTGCTTCTTCCGAGTTCGGAAAATATGTGGATGTCAACTGCTGTTTCGTTGCACAGCGATGTCCAGAACAGAGTTAGTGCAATTGGGTTTTTGGCAGGCCATTTAGTGGTGCCACAGTGTAATTAAAGAGCCCCTGAATTATCAGTACAATAAAAAACCCCCAAAGATGTCACTATTTAGGAAACTAAACCCCTCAAAGAATTTATCTAGGGCTGTAGTGAACATTTTAACCCCTAACAAGCTGGGCAAAATCTTATGCAAAGTAAATGGTGCACAGCAAAAATTGCGTTTTTATCTCAAAATTAGGGGGGTCATTTACTAAGGGCCTGAATCGCTATTTTTCATCGGGTTTCCCGAACATTACCGGTTTGCGCCGGTTTTCAATGAAATGCCCTGGGATTTTAGCGCACGCGATCGGATTGTGGCACATCGGCGCCGGCATGCATGCAACGGAAATCGGGGGGTGTGGCCGTTGGAAAACCCGACGGATTCTGAAAAAATGCGGAATTTAAAAAAAAAAATGTGTCACTTGACATGTGCTTACCTGCACCAGGAATAGGATAGTGAACTCCAGCGAACTCCGGCGGACTTCAGCGCAGCAGCGACACCTGGTGGACATCGGACGCACAACCTTAGTGAACCGCCGGAAGACTCAAATCCTCGACTGAGAATGCACCGCTGGATCGCGACAGGACCGGGTAAGTAAATCTGCCACATAGTGTCCATACCAGACGCCCGCCATACCAGCCAACCTTGCCTCTACCTTAAACTTGATCGTGTTTGACAAAGGCCTGTGTCAGGCCGAAACGTCACTGACTGATCACTTTATGTAAATAAACATCACTTTCTGGCATTGAACTCAAAAGGAGTGCTTGGATTAATTTAATTTTGATACAATTGGGGTGGGAACCCTATTCCCCATTAGCACCCACTGCCAGTGTGCGACCGCACAGATGAGACCATTATACAGTGCTATATCTGCATGATGTGTATGGCCAGCTTCTTGTACCACACCCTCAACTTCCGCATGGCGTTATATGGCTTAAGTACCTAGTCCAACAAATCCACCACTGGCATGTACCTATTATAATCCAAAATACAGTCCGGCTTGGAGACTTATGTACTGGTACAACACAGAACAATGCCTCCACAAAACGCCTGCTCCTCCACGTAACATGTGCTCTTCCTTGTAACGCCTGCTCCTCCACCCAATGCCTGCTCCTCCACGCAACGCTTACTCCTCCACAAAACGCCCACTCCTTCACAAAAGGTCTACTGAAACAACGCCTACACAAACCGCCTGCTCCTCCGAGCTACGCCTACTCATCCGCGCTATGCCTACTCCTCCACGCAACTCCTACTGCTCTATGCTACTACTACTACTCCACGCTACTACTACTACTACTACTACTACTACTCCTAACAGATCGCACTTAAAAGTGCGGTTTTAGGCGATAGGGGAACTGGACAATGGGAGTAATCGTGTGTTTTGGGGCACATTAAAGAGACAGATCACTAGCACAACTCTCTCTAACATCATCAATCACAAAATAGTGATGTTCAGATTGGTCCTGTGATGTCATCGGATGGGTGTCGGCTGGCAATGCTGACACCTCCCATCGAGGTGTCACCCTGTCTCGTGACAGGGTGACGTCCAAAATGCAAGTAGCGTTCGGTCCAATAAATTGGACGCTGAGCATTATGTCACTGCTCTCAACGCCCAATATATCGGTGCGGAGCGTGAATAGGTTAATAATTTTGGGTGTTTTTGTGTGTGGGGGACATTTTGACTTTTTTGTTATTTTTAACATTCTACTTTATATATTTTTTTGGTTTTACCAGTTTTCCCCTGTAACTGAGGCATCTATAAGAGCTTTAGTTACAGGGGAAATGACCACCTGTGACTGGGAGCCAGAGGCCGCACCGGCTCCTCTATGCATCGCACTCATTCAGCGTGATGCATGGAGGAGCGGAGAACGGAGAAGCGGTAACGAACTGCATCTCCCTTCTCCCTAGGGTCTTCGAGTGCCTCTGACACCCGGAGACTGGGTCCTGCTTCAGCGATTAGCACGGGAGCAGCTAAAGACGTCGCTCCAGACTCCCGACCGGTGCCCACTGACGTCTAATGGCGGACCGAGAGGAGTTAAGCACCTGTGCAAGCAGTTTGCACTAGAAAGAAAGTGGAAAGTCTGACAGAAAACATCTATCTCTATTCTCCTGGTACTTTTATTTTCACCTAGCTCTAAGTTATCAGATCTTTCATATTTGGAGCCTTCCTAAAAACCTGGATAATTTTGTGCCAGTTTTCTTCTATGAGTTTTCTTAATTCTAAAGCTTGTTTTTTGTCTTCCTTTAGCCAGCCCTCCCTGTTGATGAAATGTACTGCAGTCAGCCGCCCAGCTGATGAAATGCCCTGCAGCAAGCCCCCTGCTAATGAAATGCCCTGCAGCCAGCCCGTCAGCTTATTAACCCCTTCTCGACAATTGACGTAATAATACTGCATGGCGGTGGTGTGTTCCTGCATTTTGCAGTATTATTACCTCATGCTTCTGGCACCGGCTCCTGAACAGAGCTGGTACCAGAAGCATGGGATGCCAGCTGTATGTTAAAGCTGGCACCCATCTCTAGTACCCTTGATCGGAGTTTCCTCCGATCAAGGGCATTAACTGCGGCATGCAAGGGCCTCGTGCACCAAATCGGGCTCCCCCCGCTTACCGGGGGGATCCCATCCTCCGCCGGTCTGCCAGTGCCCCGGGGATGCCCGGCTTCTTCCGACATGCTCATTGTGTCACATAACACAGTGCGATACATCTGTATTACACTGTGTTAGGTGAAGAAGAGCTTGAACAAGCGATCAGAGGATCGCCTGTTCAAGCCAACCTGCAAAAGTAAAAAAAATGTTAAAAACACTTGATGTAAACTTTTTTTTTAATAAAAAGAATTAATTAAATAAAGTTAAAGTCCCCTAAACACAAACATTCCCTATACATATCTAATAAAGTAAAAAACACAAAATCACCAGAAAAAACCCACGCATCCTTAACGATCTGTAAATAACTCAGTAACATTATTGGACCCCATAATCTGCTCTGATTGGTGCAGCTCCCCTTCAATGCCCTGGCGTGTGCCTATACAGCAGGTTACCACTACATATGGGGTATTGTTGCACTCAGGAGAAATTGGGTATCAAACTTTGTGGACCGTTTTGGTATTTTATCCACTGAGAATTTGTACATGTTTTGAAAAACACATTCATTTAGCCAAAATAATGTAAATTTCAAAATTGCATCCGATTTTGTTTTATACCATGTAAAATAATTAAAGGGTTAACAAATTTCATGCAAGTTGTTTTACATACATTAAGGGGTGTAGTTTTTATAATGCGGTAATTTATGAGGTTTTACTTTTATTACGGCCTCTTAAAGTGACTTGAAATCTAAGCAGGTCCTGCAAAAGCGTGATTTTGTGTTTTTTATGAAAATTTGAGAAATCGTACCTAAAGTTCATTCCCGGAAGTGACTTTTGCATAGACATGACAGCAATAAATTAAGTGGGTATTCCCATTTCAGCAAATTAATGGTATTGTTTGTCTTATAAAAGTTATACAACGTTTCAATATAATTTCTGTATCAATTCCTCACGTTTTTCTAGATCTCTGCTTGCTGTTCTTTTATAGAATGCTCCTATGTTTACTTCCAGTGGACAGAAATCTGACAATGGTCACACAGGTGCATGACTCGTTATAACAAACAGCTCTGATTACTCTGTGTTACTAACGAGCTCCGCACCTGTGTGACCATGGTCAGAATTCTGTTCCCTGGAAGTAAACTTAGAAACTTTCTTTAGAAGGACAGCAAGTAGAGATCTAGAAAACCTTGAGGAATGGATACGGAAAGTATATTGGAAATTTGTATAACTTTTTATAATACAAACAATAACATTAATTTGCTGAAATGGGAATACCCCTTTAAGTAACTAAAGGTATGTATGAATATTTGTGAGCAACACTGAATACTATAGGGTCAATGTACTAAGCCAATTTTACCAGACTTCTGGTGTGATTTGCACCAAAAAATATTTTCCGCCATGTTGATCAAGGCTTTTAGATCTATTTTCTACATTTTTTCGACTAAGAGGGCATGACCTGTGAAAAAGGTTTAGACCAAAGGAGATGTAAATTAGAACACTGCAGTTTTAAACAGCACCAGAATTTAATCCCTTCCCGCTTCGTGCCATATATGTACAGCGCAGAGGTGTGGGGGCTGTATAAAGAGTGCTCACGGGCTGAGTCCTCTTCATACAGAGGTGGGGTCTTCATACTATGACAAAGACAGTGGCTAGTGGCTCATTGTAATGAATACAATGTAAAAATGTTCTGCTACTGAAATGCAGTAGCAGAAACAATCAGACCTTCTAGGGTTAAAGTACTCTAGAGGATCTAAAAAAAATAGTAAAAAAAAAATCTAAAAATTCAAATCACCCCCTTTCCCTAGAACTGATATAAAATGTAATAAATAGTAAAAACCTCAAACATGTTAGGTATTGCCACATAACACGTCAGAAACGCTACTTTTACACCTTTTTAAATCACATAAAAATGTAATAAAAAGTAATCAAAAAGGTTGCCAAGTCAAAAAATAGCAGTGAAAACGTTGGCTCATTTTGCAAAAAATTACACCTCACATGGCTCCGTACACCATAGTATGAAAAAGTTATTAGTGTCAGAACATGGCAAAAAAATTTTCTGTACACATTTGTTTAATTTTTTAAAATGTATTACAACACAATAAAACCTGTATAAATTTGGTAACACCTTGATTGTACTGAACCAAAGAATAAAGTACTGACCCAAGTATAAGCGGAGGCCCCTAATTTTACCACAAAAACCTGGTAAAACCTACATTTTTTTTACTCGAGTATAAGCCGAGTTTGGGGTTTCAGGACATTTTTGTGCCGAAAAACTAGGCTTATACTCGAGTATATATGGTTATGGATATGTTATGTTGTAAAAACTGAGCCCATAAAAAGTGAGGCAAATGCGTTTTTTAAAAAAATTTCACCACATATGGGGTATTGTTATCAAACTTTGTGGATCGTTTTGGTATTTTATCCACTGAGAATTTGTACATGTTTTGAAAAACACATTCATTTAGCCAAAATAATGTACACATGGAATTTGGAATTTTCTTCCAGCTTCCCAGTAAAGGGAACGCCCAGTAAAACCCTGCGTCCTTAAGGTGTTAACTACAGCAATCAGAATTTTAACACAGTGGTAAATCTGGCACAGCAAAAACCTAGTATTGTCTGATTTTGCACTGGTGGACAATCTCCCTCTATGTCTGCACTACTGTCTATTTTGATTCCACCTAAACCACCCACGGAGTCACTTTAATAAAATTCCATATGTAATTATTTTCCAAATGACTCGATTTAATATGTAAACCAAGTATCAATGATATGTTGCTGAAAGATGCCCAGGATATGAATTCTAGACCAAATGTTCACACATTCTGACAGAGTTCTGCTGTAAGGTCATATTTTATTCATTCAGTATGGTCGATATAAATCATTTAACAAGCAAAAAACCCCCCAAATATAGAGTATATCGGTGTATATATGAAAAGTTGGACCAGAAAAAAGTTCTATGTTCTAATTCTTCTAACAATGATGCCATTGTCATTTTTATAAAATAACAAACTTAAAAATCCTGTAATTGCTCTAAAAAAATGGTAAATAATGTAAGCAGAGGTAGGCCAAGCAAGAGAGAAGCAAACAAGGAACCGTTTAGTAGGAAACAAATGTTAAATGTCTACAGGATTTTTAATAAATAAATTCACTAATAAGAAGGTGACAGTGAATGTTCACAAGCGGATACAAATGAACAATAATGTGTGATCGGGCTTTGAAAATACATTGTATGTAACTAGTCATTACTGCTACCGGTTTTGTAACAGACATTTCTTATTTTGCAGGTGAAACTACTGCCACAAATACAGCAGATTCTATGTATAAAAGATGAGATTTGTCAACTGGCGGCTCACTTCCCAGGTACACAGCAACATTATTCTTTCAAGTTTCTACAGTTTGTATTATTAAGTGACACTTGAAAAGGAAGCTTTAGCATCATCTCTCTCCTCTCTTTTAAATATGTAAGAATTACTGAACAAATACTGAATATAATGTACTTGAAAGCAAAACTGCAAAGGCTTCATGTACTGTTCTGCCAAACAGTCAATATTAAAGAGTCTGCTCTTGTGAAAGTCTAAACTTTGAATCCATTTTCTTAAAGGAAACCTACCACTTTGGATAGGGCTTCTAAGCTTCTCAGGGTGAGATGGTGCCGGCGCTTATTTTTGTTATGTTTTTAAAAACATGTAAAGCGTTTAGAAGCTTTAGTAATCTTTATATACAAAGTAGCTTCACCGCACCTAATCCGCCGAGTGTGGACCACGGTGCGGTGAAGCTACTTGTATATAAAGATTACTAAAGTGTTTAAACGCTTTACATGTGTTTAAAAACATAACGAAAATAAGAGCCGGCACCATCTCACCCAGTGCTGGTGCACGGCATTTACAACTTAGAAGCACCATCGGAAGTGGTAGGTTTCCTTTAAGCTATAGAAACTTCTTTCCTTTTTGTCAATATCTGAATTTGTAAACTGAATAAAAGTAGAAAACGCATCTGCGAATATATTGTGCATAGTAAGAGGATACCCAAATGTGGATGTAACCACTATCTGGGCACATGTTGGGGTGCAGAAGGAAAGGAGTGCTATAACCTACCATAGGGTAGATTTTGATAGAATAGTTTTCAGGTGCGGGACGTGTTTGTGGAGCCCCTGGCATTTTGGTTGCGTTTTGGAACAATCCAAAGGCTCCAACTGCGACCGCATGTTGCAAGAAAAATGCATTTCCTTCGCGTTTATTTAATGTATTGGCAACACTTTTTCTAAAGTGTTTTTCTAAAGGAAACCAAATTTCCACCTGTGAACTAGGCCTCAAGTACCACAAACCCCTATTCCAGAGAATTTGTAAATTTTTTATCATGTGGTATAGGGGGACTTTTAAACCCTTGCCACTGATGTGCTTTTTCCATTTTACTTTCCGTTTTTCACTCATTTTCAAAAATCAGTAACTTTGTTATTTTTCCATGTACATAGCTGTATGAGGGCTTGTTTTCTGCATAACATATTGTTCTTCCTAGTGATTTTATATTCCATGCCATGTACTGGGAAGTGGAAATAAAATTCAAAATGCAGTAAAATTGCTAAGAAACTGCATTTGCGCCATTTTTTTGTAGGCTCTGTATCTACATGTTTCACAACGATGCCAAATGTATATAGGTTTTATTATGTGTTAATAGATTCTTTAAGAAATAAAACCTTTTGTACCAAAAAAAATATTAATTTTACCATATTCTGACTCCAATAACTTTTTCATATTTAGGAGTACGGAGTTGGCTAACGTGTAATTTTTTCCAGGACAATCTTCATTGCTAGCATTTTTGGGACTGTGTGACCTTTATATCACTCCTTTTTTTTTTTTTGCAAAAATGGCAAAAATGTGTTGATTCAAATATTTGATCGTATTTTTCCGGTTCACCGCTGGGATTAAGCATTTTTATATTTTTATAGATTGGGAAATTTCGGACGTGGTGATACCTATTGTTTATGTTTTATTTACTTTATACAAATTATTTATTGTTTATATGTGTTAGGGGCTTTTGGGACATTTTAACCCCTTAAGGACACAGGGTTTTTTCGCTCATTTCTCGCTCTCCACCTTCAAAAATCCATAACTTTTTCATTTTTATGTGTACAGACCTGTGTGAGGGCTTATTTTGTGCGTAACAAATTTTACTTTCCCGTAATGTTATTTATTTAACATGCCGTGTACCGTGAAGCTGAAAGAAAATTCCAAATGTGGAAAAATTGAAAAAAAAACATCACGTTCTTGTGGGCTCAGTTTTTACGACTTTGACTGTGCACTCAAAATAACAGCTCAGCTCAGCTTTATTCTTTGGTTCGGTGCGATCGCGGTGATACCAAATTTATACAGGTTTTATTGTGTTTTAATACATTTTCAAAAATTAAACTAATGTGTACAAAAAAGAAAAAAAATTTTTTGCCATCTTCTGAAGCTAATAACTTTTTCATACTTTGGCGCACGGAGCTGTGTGAGGTGTCATTTTTTGCGAAATGAGCCGACGTTTTCATTGCTATGATTTTGAGGTCTGTACGACATATTGATAATTTTTTATTCCATTTTTTATGTGATGTAAAAAGGTGTAAAAGTCGCATTTTGGACATTTGGGCGCCATTTCCCGCCTCGGAGGTCACCGCCGGCCATAACCGTTTTTATATTTTGATAGATCGGGCGTTTTGGGACGCGGCAATACCTAATGTGTCTGTGATTTTTATTGTTAATTATGTTTTATATCAGTTCTAGGGAAAGGGGGGTGATTTGAATTTTTAATATTTTATTAATTTTTTTTATTTTTTAAACTTTTTTTTCTTTTTTTTTTCACTATTTTTTAGACCATCTAGGGTACATTAACCCTAGATGGTCAGATCGTTCCTACCATATACTGCAATACTTCTGTATCATAGTATATGGCATTTCTGCACAGTATACATTACAATGAGCCGCGGCAATCGTAACAAAGATGGCAGCGTCCGCGCACCGCCGTCTTTTAAATGCCGGCGGCAACGGAGGGGTTAACAGCGCAGAGTGTTAAGTGGTTAATTAATTTATATTTTATTTATTTTTTATTTTGTGTGGTTTTTTTAAATGTTTTATTTTTACAATACTAGCTTATGAATTAGTGATCATGTAATAATTAGTTGATACTAACACACTGCTATAACCATATATTGCAGTGCATAAGAATTGTTAGTCTAAGCACATCTGCCTCGGACAGATCCAGGTACCTTCATTAGGTCCCCAGCTTTTCAACAGAGAAGATGGTACCCTGTGACAATCACGGGTTGCCAGAAGGAGAGGGAGCCCCCTCCCTCTGCAGGTATATAGATCCCGCGGTCACAGCATTGACTGCGGGATCTAATGGGTTAAACAGGCCGGATCGGAACTCATTCCAATATGGACTGTTAGAGCATGTCTCGCATGTCATAAGACAGCCGGGTCACTGCTCTTCCCTGTAAAGGGGGCCCGTGCAGAACTTATGCAAGGCTGGCAGAGAAATCAGTCGGCCTAGCCTAAGTTCCCTTAGTGACTGCCGGTGAAATCCATATGGGTGGTCACTAATTGTCACATTTTACAATTTTTAGGGTCCCTTTGAGGTCCCTCAATCCCTTTGAGTGGAGAGGACCTCAGCCACAATTTTTCTACGGGGTCCAGCCTTTCCTAGTTATGCCCCTGTTAGCACTAGTAGCTATATTTAGCCATTCTGCCTATTTAGCAGGTGCACCCCTGCCTCTTGCCGCTGTCCCCGCTCCCCCAGGTCCATATTCACCTCTCCTGGCTCTGGATTCCGCGACAGTCCCATCCTGGTCCCACACCGGCTTCCTCCGTAGGCCGCATTCCTGCTTCTTGCCGAGGCTGCACACTCCCGATGCTCGGGCACACGCGCCCGACTTTCCGGGAGTTTAAAGGGCGAGAATCCTCCTAATTGGTGCTGGCATTCCCGGCTCTGCTATATAGCCCGGCGACTCCTAGCATCCCCTGCCGGATCTTCAAGTCATTCTAACTGAAGTGAAAGCCTCCTGATCGTTTCCAGACGCCTCTGTGATGCCTGAGCCTTTCCAGATGCCTCCGTGTTTCTGTGTGTACGGCTGAGCTGTAATTGGTTGCCATCGGCAACTATGAATATTCTGACTTTCATACAGCTTGATAAATCTGCCCCATAGTGTCCTAAAGTAAAATCCATTGTCAATGGGAATAAACATAAATAAAGTAAGAGGCCAGTAGCTGTGCTGCAAGGACCTTCCGTCTGCATGATGAAATATAGATTTCTGCACAGTGATGGAATTTGGCACTGGTGAACTTACAAAGTCTCTCCAGAGATGCTTAATTGAGTTTAGGTCACAGAGTTGTTTTGAAGCTACTGATTTGTTTTTTAGCTGTGTGCTTAGGGTCATTGTAGCCTCGATCTTACCAAGTGTCTGCAATGAAACAAAGAGTAAAAAATGTAAAGGGGTCTGAATATGTTCCCTACCCACTGTATACTGTGCACCCTCTATTAGATATATATTGTTCCCCCAGTATATAGGTAACCAGCACACTATCCCCAGTATATAAGTAGCCACAGCACACTGTCCCCAGTAAATAGGTAGCTCCAGCACACTGCCCCCTTGTATATAAGTAGCCCCAGCAAACTGACTCTTAGTTTGGCCCCCAGTATATTGGTAGCCCCAGCACTCTGGCTCCCAGTATGGCTCCCAGTATATAGGTAGCCCCAGCACACTGTACCCCAGTGTATAGGTAGCCCCAGCACAGTGCCCCCTAGTATATAAGTAGCCCCAGCACACTGACTCTTAGTTTGGCCCCCAGTATATTTGTAGCCCCAGCACCCTGGCTCCCAGTATGACTCCCAGTATAGAGGTAGCCCCACTACACTGTACCCCAGTGTATAGGTAGCCCCTGCACACTGGCCCCAAGCAAATAGGTAGTGTCCCCAGTATATAGGTAGACCCAGCACACTGGCCCCCAGAATATGGATAGTCACAGTTCACTGGCATCCAGTATATTGATGGTCACAGAACACTGACCTCAAGTATATAGATATTCACAGCACACTGCCCCAGCACATAAAAAAATAAAATAAGTCCTCACTTTCCAGCGCTCCACGGAAGATACAACTTTTTATTTGATTTAATCTCTCTAGCTTGAAGTATACAATACCTATTATCACATATCAGAGCTGTAACTGTTCCGTATTTAGCTTTAACAATTGATTCCAAAACTGTTTTGTCAAAATGAAATTAATGGAATGCCATATTTTTGTAATACATATTATGAATATTCCACTCATACTAAAATTCATTTGCCAATAGGAGCAAATAAAGTAAGAGGCCAGTTTGGTGTAGCAGTGCAGAGATGACCTTCCTTCTGCATGATGAAATATAGATTTCTGCACAGTGATGGAATTTGGCACTGATGAACTTACAGAGTTTACTTTTCCGGATGATTCAGGCTATATTTATAAAAAGGTTTTTTGTTGTGACATGAACAATAAATATTGTGCCAGCTCATGTCTGCCACCTGCTGACATTCCAAAAAATTGCAGCGATAGTGAGAAAGTTCTCTTCACTTAATACAAAAGTGATGAATAAATGATTTTTTAACTAAATATTAAACATTTTTTGCATTGAGAATATAGTAATTTACCTTTCAGTTCACCCATCAGTTCACCCTTATTTATTTAAATAAATACAAGAGTTTTACTTTTCCAGGGCACGTTGTAAATTTAAATAGGCACCATCTAGTATTCCATATAATGAATTGAAAGGCTGTAAAAAATAAAAATAATGTGGTAGGGAATGGGAAAAAAACAATTCTGGTGTTTTGTCATTCATTTGTATTGTATATTTAGACAGTCTTTGTTTAGTTTTTCTATACACTCGACTTACATACGACCCCTAGTTACAAACGGACCTCTGGATATTGGTAATTTATTGTACTTTAGTCCTAGGCTACAATGATTAGCTGTAACAGTTATCAAATGTGTCTGTAATGAAGCTTTAGTGTTAATATTGATTCTTATGACAACCCAACATTTTTAAAATCCAATTGTCACAGAGACCAAAAAAGTTCTGGCTGGGATTACAATGATAAAATATACAGTTCCGACTTACATACAAATTCAACTTAAGAACAAACCTACAGTCCCTATCTTGTAGGTAACCCGGGGACTGCCTGTATTAAAAACTTAATTTGCTATTCTGAGGCCCACCATGCCACTTTTCTGGACACACTGCGGGTTTTGTTAGCACCATTATGCATGAATTTCTTTAAAATACGTGAATAGAGAAAATTTGGTGGTTATAGATTTTTTTATAATATTTTATTGTATATTTAAAAATGTTTTTCAGCTTTGTAATAGTCATTGTAAGAGAACTAGAACATCCAATGGCTCAAACCCTGTTGAAAATATTACACTTCTGCAATATTCTTACTGCTGGAAATCCCAGCAGTCTAGGATGACTAGTACAGAGGCATTTGTAATGGTCATGATGGGTCTAGCCCTATGGGTGGGTGTAACAGATAAGAGTATACTGTATACTATGGTGGGAAACCTTTTTAACATTTGCACATTTGGGCTTGACCCCAGTCTTACAGTGGCTCTGCATAAAACAATGATAACATTCCTTTCTCTTTCTGCTGTTTTATACTCCTTTAGAACTGCAGAACCTTTCACTGTGCACACATCATCCTGGAAAATCATGGAACAGAAAAATAACCTCTGATGCTTTCATATCAGAGAAAGGCAAAAAGAAAAATCAATACCTAACCTCTCCGGGTATAAACCAGTTGCTTGAGAGTCCATATCAGTAAGTATTAACATTTCTCATGAAAACTATTACGTGTATTCAGTAGCCCCAATGATTATAGCTTTTCTCTTTTAAGTCTTTTATTCTGCAGTATTTACATTTTTAGAAAAATCAGGGGAGGATTATGCATGAAACATCCAGGTGAATATGTAAACATCATAAATTCTGCCTTTGAGACAAAATTTTCCCTCTAAAATACACTTATCACATACAGGAGCCATTGTCTGTGGCAGTTAGAAGCTGAGCCATGATTGGTTGCTATACTGCCACAGGTCATTAATATGAGCTCTGTAGGCAATGTGTATAAGACAGCTTGTGTGTAAGGTAATATTGATAAGGATACAGAGATAGGGGGAGATTTATCAGAAATGTCTGAGGACAAACTGTTCCAGTTGCCCATGGAAACCAATCGGAGATCAGCTGTAATTTTATAAACAACTGTGGGAAAATGAAACTTGATGAACCTATGATTGGTTGAACAGATCTTCTCTCAGACACTTCTGATACTGTATTTTTCGGACTATAAGACGCTTCTTACTATAGGACGCACCCCAGATTTTGGCTTCCAAAAAAAGGAAAAATATATTTTACACCAATTAAAATATCCCTTTTGGTCGTACTAAAGCACAGCACACACAGACATACGTTTACACAGACAGCTCTGCAGCACCCATAGTTACACACTCAGCTCTGCATTATCTATCCAGATACACACTCAGCTCTGCATCATCCATCCAGTTACACACACAGCTCTGCATCATCCATCCAGATACACACTCAGCCAGCTATACACACAGAACCCCCCCCCCCCACACACACACACACACACTCATACACACACACTTACTTTCCCCATTCCCCTTCTTCTCACCCTGTCCAAGTGCAGCATGGCAGTATCAGACCTGTGGTGATGTAAGAAGCATGTGATCAGTCACATGATTCTGACATCACCGCAGGTCCTGTACCTGTAGAAAGAGGGGAGAGGGGAGAGCAGTACGGAGCGTTTCCTCTCTGGGAGATTGGGTCAAGCTCTATATCAGGGCATCACCCGATCTCCATTACAACTGTCAGGAGGGTCTGGCAGTGCTGGATCCTCCTGACCTTCGGTCTATAAGACACAGGGACTTTTTAGCAAGATTTTTTCTTGCTAAAAAGTGCGTCTTATAGTCCAGAAAATACAGTACATCTACCCATACACACAGAGACTGACAGAGAGAGTTGGAGAGAGACACATAGAGACAGTCAGGGAGAGAGAAAGATACAGTCAGAGAGAGGCACAATGAGATAGTCAAAGAAAGAGACACTCAGAGAGACCCACAGAGACAGTCAGAGTGAGAGAGATACAGAGGCAGTCAGAGAGAGACACACAGAGACAGTCAGAGAGAGACACACAAAGACTGTCAGAGAGAGACACACAAAGATTGTCAGAAAGAGACACACAGAGACTGTCACAGAGAGACACACAAAGATTGTCAGAAAGAGACACACAGAGACTGTCAGAGAGAGAGACACATAGGGGGTTATTTACTAAGGGCCCGATTCGCGTTTTCCCGACGTGTTACCCGAATATTTCTGATTTGCGGCGATTTCCCCTGAATTGCCCCGGGATTTTGGCGCACGCGATCGGATTGTGGCACATCGGCGCTGGCATGCACGCGACGGAAATCGGGGGGCGTGGCCAGACGAAAACCTGACGGATTCTGAAAAACCGCCGCATTTAAAACAAAAAATGTGTCGCGGAGCTTGCTCTTACCTTCACTAGGAATAGGCCGGTGAACTTGAGCGCGTTCCGATGCTTTTCAGTACAGCAGCGCCACCTGGTGGACGTCGGAGGAACTACCATAATGAATCCCGGCCGGACGAGAATCCACCGCAGAGAACGCGCCGCTGGATCGCGAATGGACCGGGTAAGTAAATCTGCCCCATAGACTGTCACAGAGAGATACAGAGACAGTCAGAGAGAGACACACACACAGAGACTGTCAAAGAGAGAGAGACACACACAGAGACTTGTAGAGAGAGACACACACAGAGACTGTCAGAAAGAGAGATGAACAGATACTTTCAGAGAGAGACACAGAGACTGTTAGAGAGAGACACACAGAGACTGTTAGAGAGAGACTCACAGAGATTGTCATACAGACACACACAGACTGTCAGAGAGAGACACACAAAGACATTCAGAGAGAGATACAGAGAGTTATAGAGAAAGAGACACAGAGACAGTCAAAAAAAGAGACATGCCGAGAAAGTCTGAGAGAGAAACACAGAGACAGTCAGAGAGAGACACAGAGACAGTCAGACTGAGAGAGACAGAGACTGTCACAGAGAGAGACACACAGAGACAGGCAGAGAGATACACACACACACAGAGACAGTCAGAGAGAGACACACACAGAGACAGTTAGAGAGAGAGACACACACAGAGACTTGTAGAGAGAGACACACACAGAGACTGTCAGAGAGAGAGAGATGCACAGAGACTGTCAGAGAGAGCGACACACACAGAGACAGTCAGAGAGAGACACGCACAAAGACAGTCAGAGAGAGACACACACACAGAGACTGTCAGAGAGAGAGAAAGACACACAGAGACTTGTATAGAGAGACACACACAGAGACTGTCAGAGAGAGAGAGATGCACAGAGACTGTCAGAGAGAGACACACACAGAGACTGTCAGAGAAAGAGAATGACATACACAGACACTTGTAGAGAGAGACACACACAGAGACTGTCAGAGAGAGAGATGCACAGAGACTGTCAAAGAGAGATGCCCAGAGCCTGTCAGAGAGAGATGCCCAGAAACTGTCAGAGAGAGAGAGACACATACTAGCAGAGACAGACACACACACACAGAGACTGTCAGAGAGAGACACACAGAGACAGTTGTAGAGAGAGACCCAGACTTTCAGAGAGAGACACACAGAGAGACTGTGAGAGAGAGAAACACACAAAGACTGTGACAGCGAGACACACAGAGATTGTCTGAGGGGGAGACTCATAGAGACTGTATGAGAGATAAACACACAGAGACAACTGGAGAGAGAGACAGACAGTTAGTTGGAGAGAGACAGAGATACACATAGACAGTCGGAGAGAGACACACACTCAGGCAGTCGGGGAGAAGGAGACACAGAGACAGAGATAGATACACAGAAGGACAGAGAGAGAGAGAGAGAGAGATAGATACATATGAAATATTTTTTGGAAGCCCATTCTATTTTGTTACAGCTAAGATCAGTTATTTACTATCCCAGACAATGCGCTTAGCTACAGCTGGTGTACTATACAATGGAAAATATATCTAACATTTCAACAAACAATCTGGAGGAGTAACACTATTTCTGGCCTTTATATGACCTATTTTCTGCATTTTGCAGCAGGATTAAGCAGAGATTTCAGAATAAATGTCAGTTTAGCAGGAATAAGGAGGAAAGGAACTATAAAACATATTGTCGTTCATTTGCTTGTACTATTGATTTATGAAAATGTTGTTAAAAAGTAAGCATAAAATAAAATGAAAATGGTTTTCTGGTCTCATATTGACGGCATATTTTTACATTAGGTCATCATTATCTATTTGGGCGCATTAAGGACCTCAGGAATGGGGTGAACATGAGGGCTGAGCTGTACTCCCTTCTTCAGGGCATAACCTGAGGGGGTTCAGGGGGTGCAGAGCAACTGGGTACACAAGGCTTAGGGGGCCCATGACACGTCACTTTCCCGTATAAGTAATATAAAGCATACATTATAGTCTGGGGCCTGGAACAGACTTTTCACTGGGCCCATCAGCTTCAAGTAATGCCCTTCTTTGCTGAACACACACATTGGGGGTTATTTACTAAGGGCCCGATTCGCGTTTTCCCGACGTGTTACCCGAATATTTCCGATTTGCGCCGATTTCCCATGAATTGCCCCGGGATTTTGGCGCACGCGATCGAATTGTGGCGCATCGGCGCTGGCATACACGCGATGGAAATCGGGGGGCGTGGCAGAACGAAAACCTGACGGATTCTGAAAAACCGCCGCATTTAAAACAAAAAATGTGTAGTGGAGCTTGCACTTACCTTCACTAGGAATAGGCCGGTGAACTTGAGCGCGTTCCGATGCTTTTCAGCGCAGCAGCGCCACCTGGTGGACTTCGGAGGAACTACCTTAATGAATCCCGGCCGGACGAAAATCCACCGTAGAGAACACGCCGCTGGATCGCGAATGGACCGGGTAAGTAAATCTGCCCCATTGTGGAAGATTTGGACGTGGCTGTGTCTGGTACTAGACAATAGGTTTACACTGCAGTAAGCTTCAATACTAAGCAAAGCCAAGTGTAGTGCATACTGATTGAAAAAAAATGGATCACTGAAAGAAACAGTCCCTTTAGTCAATTTCCTAAAATATGAACTATAAGACGCTGTATTGTAATTTAATCCCCCTCAATACTACCAGAAATGAGAAGATGCTAGTTTATACCTAAAGTTGGAATACAATTCTTTTTGAACCTGAGAGGCTGAATAACAAATCAATACATTTTATACATACATACAAGTATACAGCTATGAAAACACAGGTGATATCAAACACCCACACATATAGCATATAAAAATTATCTACACACACATATAGTATGTATACATCATATACTTAGACATACAGTATGTAAACACCATAAATACACATAAATACAAAAATATAGTATTAACACATCATATACATATAAACACAATTACATACAATATATATACACACACACATACAGCATATACACACATACAGCAGATACACAGTATATACACACCTATAGCATAACACACACACATACAGCATGTATAGATCCATATACAATCATGCATATCCTCAGTCTTCCAATGCCAGGGGTTGGCAGAGGTCACATATGTATTTCATCCTGCTTAGTAGATGCAGACCACACGGGGGAGATCCTTAGTCTTGCCGTTATGCTGTCCACTCCACATTTCTTATCAGTGCAGCTGTGCAATATGGAAGATGTGCACTGTTATATACATATTAAGCTGTATAATGCATCCATTCTTCAGTGTGTCAGGTTTGGTGCCAGGCAGAACTGCTTTGGCTGCTGCCCTTGTAGTTATGCCCCTGCATGAATCTGATATGTTTGATTTCCAAACATTTAAAGGGGTTGTCCACTTTCAGCAAATAATTGATGTGGTTTGTGTAATGAAGCTTTACAATACAGATACTTTCTGTATCAATTCCTCGTTGTTTTCTAGATCTCTGCTTCTTTATTCTATGGGAAGCTTCTTTGTTTACTTCCTGTTGATCTGTCCATGGTCATGTAATGGACATGCAGGTGCATGAGCCATTATTATCACACAGCTCTGATTACTCTCTGTGAAATTAACGGATTGTGCACCTGTGTGACATCACATGACCATGGAATGATTTCTATCCTGTGGAAGAAAACAATGGAGCTTTCTACAGCAGGACAGCAAGCAGAGATCCATGAGGAATTGATACAGAAAGTATATTGGAAACTTGTATAACTTTTCATCACACAAACCATATCAATTATTTGCTGAAAGTGGACAACACCTTTAAAGGGGTTATCTGAATTAACGAATAATTCCGTGGTCCCTTTCATCCATGCCCCTTTGTTTACAGGGGCACAGAAGCTGCGTACAGGGAGCTTCCGGTTCGCGATGTGGCCGGCTCCTCCCATCCGTCCCTATCTCTCAGCATTGTAAGCGCTGGGAGATGGTGTCGGATGGGAGCTTCCGGCCGTCAGGAAGCTCCCTGTGCACCTCTGTAAACAAACCGGCGCACAGATGAGAATCACCGCGGCGCGGGACATCAGCCGCGCCAGATGAGGTAAGTACACCTTTATTATTTTTAAATAGCCCACTGCCCTAAATTATGCCTAAACTCGGATAACCCCTTTAAGGTTACCTACACTTGAACTTTTTAAGCCACAAAGTTTGGATGTTTTGGCAGTTTGTCAACAGTATTTCACCCAAGTCTGAGCCGTATGGCTGAAGACTAGGCCAGTGTGTTTTCTTCTTGTTTGCAAGCCTGGAAAAACCAGGAGACTGTCAAATTAAGTTATATGAACACTACCTAGCAACCCACTGCAAATATGTACTGGAAATGTACTGCAAACGTGTGCACCAATGATGAGGTCCCAAGTCAGCACTGCTGACAATCTTCCCATAGTGGACATACACTCACCGGCCACTTTATTAGGTACACCTGTCCAACTGCTCGTTAACACTTAATTTCTAATCAGCCAATCACATGGCGGCAACTCAGTGCATTTAGGCATGTAGACATGGTCAAGACAATCTCCTGCAGTTCAAACCGAGCATCAGTATGGGGAAGAAAGGTGATTTGAGTGCCTTTGAACGTGGCATGGTTGTTGGTGCCAGAAGGGCTGGTCTGTGTATTTCAGAAACTGCTGATCTACTGGGATTTTCACGCACAACCATCTCTAGGGTTTACAGAGAATGGTGAGAAAAAGAAAAAACATCCAGTGAGCGGCAGTTCTGTGGGCGGAAATGCCTTGTTGCTGCCTGAGGTCAGAGGAGAATGGGCAGACTGGTTCGAGCTGATAGAAAGGCAACAGTGACTTAAATCGCCACCCGTTACAACCAAGGTAGGCAGAAGAGCATCTCTCAATGCACAGTACGTCGAACTTTGAGGCAGATGGGCTACAGCAGCAGAAGACCACACCGGGTGCCACTCCTTTCAGCTAAGAACCGGAAACTGAGGCTACAATTTGCACAAGCTCATCGAAATTGGACAGTAGAAGATTAGAAAAACGTTGCCTGGTCTGATGAGTCTCGACTTCTGCTGCGACATTCGGATGATAGGGTCAGAATTTGGCGTCAACAACATGAAAGCATGGATCCATCCTGCCTTGTATCAACGGTTCAGGCTGGTGGTGGTGTCATGGTGTGGGGAATATTTTCTTGGCACTCTTTGGGCCCCTTGGTACCAATTGAGCATCGTTGCAACACCACAGCCTACCTGAGTATTGTTGCTGACCATGTCCATCCCTTTATGACCACAATGTACCCAACATCTGATGGCAACTTTCAGCAGGATAATGCGCCATGTCATAACGCTGGAATCATCTCAGACTGGTTTCTTGAACATGACAATGAGTTCACTGTACTCAAATGGCCTCCACAGTCACCAGATCTCAATCCAATAGAGCATCTTTGGGATGTGGTGGAACGGGAGATTCGCAACATGGATGTGCAGCCGACAAATCTGCGGTAACTGTGTGATGCCATCATGTCAATATGAACCAAAATCTCTCAGGAATGCTTCCAGCACCTCGTTGAATCTATGCCACGAAGAATTGAGGCAGATCTGAAGGCAAAAGGGGGTCCAACCCGTTACTAGCATGGTGCACCTAATAAAGTGGCCGGTGAGTGTATTAGCTCATTAACTTTTAAAGAGGTATTCCCACATTAATGTTATTGTTTGTATTATTAAAAAAATATACAATTTTCCAATATAATTTCTGTATCAATTCCTCATCCATTTCTAGATCTCTGCTTGCTGTTATTCTTTGGAAAGCTTCTATGTTTACTTCATGTGGATAGAAATCTGACCAAGGTCACACAGGTGCACCCATGTGACCATGGTCAGATTTCTGTCCACTGGAAGTGAACATAGAAGCTTTCTGAAGAATGACAGCAAGCAGAGATCTAGAAAACTGTAGGGAATTGATTCAGAAAGTATATTGGAAAATTGTATAACTTTTTATAACACAAGCAATAACATTAATTTGCGGGAATGGGAATACCCCTTTAAGCTGTTATTAAACTCCTCTTTATAGCAAAGAATTGTACAGTTAAATGTAAGGCCAAATGTACAATAGCTAAATCTTGTTTTAATCTGAGTAATGCAATAGAACAATGATCCCAAGCCCATCTACAACAGATTGGCTGAAAAAGGAAAGAATTATCCATCCATGTCATATAGCTTAATCCAGTCAGATCCCAAACCAATTGTGGGACCATGAGATGGCTTTCCATAAAAGATGCCACAAACTTCAATAAACCAATGAAAAAGGAAGGAGAATCAGCCAGAATTCCTCCGGAACAATGTAAGACATTGATAAAATCTTTCAGAAAATGGTGATTGCTGATAAAGAAGCTTATGGTTCACATTTCCTTATTTTTTACATACGGCTTCCCATTTTGCCATAATTTAATAGCATCTGTTGTGCTTTGTTGATGACCTGAGGTTGTATTTTTCTAATGTTCTGGAGCTTCTGAGGAGAAGACATTTTTGTATTATGTCATGAGAAGTAAAATGATAGAATCCAAAGAGGGAGTTCTTCCGTCCTTTCATTATTGTATAGTATGATAGTATAGTAGATACTGTATATGTCTGTGACTAGACAGTCTCTTTCGATAAAGATAACTGATGGTTTGGATGTAATCCCCTTTATTTCAGAAATGCAAGACCCTATCAGCCACATGATCACCTTCCATTTCAAGACATTCCAGTCATCAGGACATTTGTTGTGATCACATCGCTATCACCCCTACATGCCTTTATTCACTCCATGGCATTGCTTCAGACTGGGCCAGAGAAACCTTTTGCTCCCATAGAGGTAATTACCGCAAAGAGAACATCAAATGATACATGTTTTTTTGGTTTACTAGAGGTCAGTCACCCCCCCCCCCTACCATAGCATATGGTGTTAAGTGTTTAACATTGAGTATATTGACAATATGTCCTGAAATGACTCTGCAGCATCATAGCAAACTTTTTCAGCTTAAGGACAGAGAACAATTTACACATGTATTTATATATGACATTTACAGTGCACTGAATTGATAGTTTACCAGCTACAAATGTGTTATAGTTTACTGCAGCAGATTGTGTGGAGTATGTGAACCTTGCATATTAGCTTTTTTGTATCTCACTTTGAAAAATAGTATCGTAATATAAAAATGATTTAAAAGCTTGATGCTGCAGTCCCAAATGCCCCCACTAGGTGGCTCTAAAGCCTCACTGCCTTCATTGTACGCTGTCCTTTCTTCTACTGTATTTTAGAGGACATGTGATGGATTCTTGGTGATATTATTCCATATTGGAATTTTTAGGAAACATTTAGAATTTTAGTTAACCATAACATCCAGTGTGTAAAATCAATAAACTATGCGTGCACTTTAACCCCTTAACATTCAAGGATGTGCAGTGTATTTCCACCCCATTTGGGGGACAGATCACACCCCAAGGATGAATAGGCACATCCTGGTGATCACAGATTTGCCAGTGTATCCACACGAACAGCATAATCAAGCCAGCTGTATCACCCAGCCTAGATCCTACTGCATCTACCATCCATGCAGGGGAGTTTAACCTCTTAACTGCCAAGATCAATGATGATTGCGGTAGTTACGGCCAGATCACATATGTGTTTGGAATTCCACTATTAACTTCCATCACAAAAATAATAATGTACGATTAAAAGCTCCATTATCGTGTTCATTGGTGTCAATGTGTCCATTTTAATGGATCCATTACCATCCTGTTCCAATTTTTGTGCGGGACGTTTATAGTGCAAGTCCACCCGGATTAAGGTTGGTGGAGGCTCCTGGGTGCAAAATCTGGTGGGGACCCCGCCACTGAATGTGGTAGACATTACTATTCTATTTCTTCTCCTGCTTACATGTTAGGGTAGCTGCTGGCCTGGCTGGCACAGTGATAGGGGTGATAGCCTACAACTTTCATTAAGCATTACAAATAACACTTCTTTATTCTTTTGATCAGTACATTCACAGAGATTACAAATTTATATAGGTTTGATTAGTCTTTTGTAAATTTAAAAAATGAAAAACTTTTATACAAAAAAAACCACCATCTTCATTTTGCCATGTTCTGAGGCCAATAACTTTTTCAAATATCGGTTTATAGAGATGTATACTACAGTATAGCAGTAAATAGCCTTTATTCACAAGATCTGCTACAATGTGCCACTGGCGATCAGTACTAATGTTGCTGTTGGTTTTTGCTGCAATATGCAGTAAACACCCAGTCTGTATGAAGAAGGTTTAGGCCTTGAGCCCTCTTCATACACCCCTTGTGGCGCCATGATGTTCCTGTATGTCCTGGTGGGGCAAGGGGTTAATCACTTCATCCTGCAGGTTTTTAATGTAGCATGTGGATAAGATTTCTTTTAATCCAATTAAATCAAAATCGCTACAAATTAGGTTTACAGCAGTTAACCCACAGCGATTATAATCTATATATCTCAAGCCAAATAGTCCTAGCCACAACTACCTTGTAAATATCAGCTGCACTGCTGCATAGAAAGAAAACCACAGAAACACACATTACTACTTAAAGTATATACACAGCATATACACTCATATAGCATATACATATACACACGTACATACAGTATATATACAAATGCACACGATACGATACAACTTTATTGAACTCCTAATCGTTCTAATACGTCATCATAGACAGCTATAGCACCATACACGGGGAAACGATAGAACATGGATTAAGCGCTTTGGTAGCGCGAAACGGACCGTCGACTTCTGTGGGCTCCTGCAGTGTTTGTTCTTCCCTCCTGCAACTATGTTATTTTAACCACGATGGAATAAATCCTTGGATTTTTTAACTGGGTGCGTGCCAGCCTTTTTCCTTCTCATGAACATTTATTGTTATCCCCACTGATCTTTTTTTTTGAGCCAGAGCACCACCCCAGCACCTATATTGACAGGTACCCCTGCAATGGTTTATGCAAAGTGCAGCTTTGCCATCAACGAACTACAGTTGTGTAAGTGCAGTGCCCCCCGTATGCTTTCTCTTGCAGGGTTTTTTACATGCTCTATCTTTCCCTGTATTTGCAGCCATGTGGCGCTTTTTCCTATGGAGAGGGATTGGCGAGCAGGGCTCATCCCTCCTCCTCTCCAGCACACCTGCCATATGTTTGTCCAGCTATAGCGTTAATGTGAATGCACTCTTGGAGGTAAGCTTAGTTTACAGTTGCGTACTTAGTTAAAAGATATAAATACATAGTTGCAGACAATTCAGTGTTGCAATACAATACAGATTTAAAACAAAACATGTTCTATTGCATCCATGTTCAGTACATAGAAAATAGTAGACATTCAACACACGCCAGGATTACATACTGGTTAGTGTACCAGTGCAGTTAGCAGTGTTGCTTTGTGACTACTGGCGATGGGGCACTTGCGTTGCTCCGGGGAGCTGTGTACCAGTGCTTTAAGCTGTTAAGGTACTGAATGCCACAAAGACATTTGTGCAGTGTTTTCCTGACAAGGACTGGCAATCCATGCGGTGCAGGTAGACCTGGTGGGGGTTTGACTCTCCAAGCAGCCCTGGTTCGTGACCTGGTATAAGGTTGGCAGTTGTAAATGGAGTGTCGCCTATGGTGGTGTAGGCCTCCAATGGATCCTGGTCATCATGCAGCAACCACCGCACAAACAACGGCATAGCTGTTACTCCTCTGTTGCTTCATCTCACTGCTTCCATCAGTTCAATTGATTACTTGTTGCTGCTTCTTTAGTACTCAAGAAACCTGAGTCTTAAAGAGGTTGACCACTCTTTTACATAGGTTGCCCATGTGCCTTTACTGCATTGTGGAATCCCCCTTAATGTTCATCAACTGATGCAGTCTTGCTACTTTTTACTGTGTGCAGACCCTCCATACTTCTTTCTTTACATCTCTGAGCTCTTCTTAATAGGAGGAGCTGCAGCAGAAGATTATGAGTCATCCTGCTTCCTCACCTTTCCTTGTCGCTGTCAGTTTGGAGAGGCTGTGAGGAGTAAGATACATAGATTGACATCATGATGGACGACCTGGAGACAGAGAAGGCAGCTTCTGTTAATACAATGGAGGGAGCTACTTCTTCCAGCTCCATTCCTTGTATATGTTGTGGTGCTGGAACAGCAGTTGTTAAACCCCCACAAATCCGATATGAATGACCTTTCCTCCACATAGGTTATAAGAATCAAAAATCGATCTAAAGCCATGAAACCAATTCATTTAAAAAGAAAACAATGGCTGTTAAAAAACACTTATTTATACAGCAGGCTGCTGTAAAATAGACATACCTTAGTGAAATCATTATGACATTATTTATCCTTAAAACAACTACAGTAGAGGAAAAATTAAAAATTATCAAAGAAGCTTTATGAAAGCATAGGGTTATCACCTCATCTCATAGAAGACAGTCCATAAACAAACACACACAGAAATGTGCTGGCATTATCATAGAGCACATGCATCATTAAACTAGAACACAGGTAACAAAGTATATACACATAGAGGCACAGCTAATGAATATACTCATATACTAATCTGGCTGCATCAAGAAAGCTTAGATTTACAGTATTCCGTAACCAAGAATTTGCTAAAGTGTTTGGCAAGCATTGTGATCAATCATTGACAAGTCTCCCAATTCTGTCTCTGTTCTATGAAACTACTTGGAGATGGGAGTAGTCAGTATATTGGCAGAGTGGAACATCAAGGCTACAGTAGCCGAGTATTATTACAATGAAGACAAGGGTGCATAATCTTTATCTCGATCTTCTATTTCTCAAGACATGGCAAGTTTTAACTCAAAGTTTTTATTGTGCTGTTTATCTGCTCCGGTGATTTTATTGTGTACAAGTTTTCTTTTACAAAACATAGAAATAATGGTAAATGCAACTGCTAAAGAGGCACTGTAGAAAATTCTACACAGCCTGTTAAGTTGTTAGTTATACCTAGTCTAAGATAATATTAAGCCCCACCTACTGTAGCTTATGAGAAATTTGGTAGCTGTAATAAATTGCTCCCAGATATGTGATTACTAGAGATGGGCGAATTTTAAAAAAAATTAGATTTGCCAAGTTCGTCAAATTTTTGGACAAAATTTGATTCGACCCAAATCGAATCATGGCGAATCACATTAAAAAAACAAGTATTTCCTGGCTGCAGAGAGCCTGTAGGGTGTTGTAGAATGTTGTGCCATGCTTAAATATGCATAGGGAGCATGGTTTGGTCTACAAACAATGCTGTGTTTTAGTATGACACGCACATGACAGCCATCGCTCTTAGAATCGCTTTACTCTTCAATTCCATGGGCACTTACAGGGGCCAACTTCACCAAATAAGTGAAGCGGGAACGGAAAGTCCTCAAAAGGACTGAGCTGAGTGCCAATATCCCACTATAACGTCAAAGAGTGCACTATGTTGATTTGACACAGATTTCTTGATATCAACTTTAGCAACAAAAAAGAATTGAAATTTGGGGAATACAGTACCCCAAAAACTGACACCCTGGACTTTGAGAAAAAAATCACTCCACCAACTATGTGGATTTGGCACAGATTTCTTGATGTCTACTTTAGCAACAAAAAAGAATTGAAATTCGGGCATACAGAACCCCAAAAACTGACATCCTGGACTTTGAGAAAAAATCACTCCACCAACTATGTGGAATTGACACAGATTTCTTGATATCTACTATAGCAAGAAAAAAGAATTGAAATTTGGGGAATACAGAACCTCAAAAACTGACACCCTGGACTTTGAGAAAAAATCACTCCAGCAACTACTGAGTACAAGCAGCTAGACTCTACAGACAGCACACGCAGTGTGAAATGACAGGATTGCAAATGGCCGTCTGTTTTTATAGGACTGTAACATCACATAAGCCGGCCGGTCGCTGATTGGCTTACATGTCTGCACATGTGAACGAGGGTGTTCATTTCTTCTTCCCAGAGTTCTCTGTCCCATGTAACACATTGTGCTTACTAATATTTAGCATTTTGCTAATAAAGGGGGAAAAAAAATTGTTCCCACGAATCACCATAAACTTCTGATTCGTGCAAAACCGAAGTTTTCCTGAAATTCTAAACTAATTCCATCTCTAGTGATTACAAACTTATTAAGTCTGTTATTTGCTGACCTAACTTGTTATCACTTTGCATAATTCTTTTCTGTTACTAAACTTGCAAATAGATAAATAGAAAGAAATTAATAGATATCAAAGCACATTCTTCAAAAATGCAGCTATAGCCAACCTACAGAGTTATTTATGGTTACACAACTATATTACAAATCAATCAAAAGGGGCTCCTGCGGTACAATACAAATACTAAAAACCTGATAAATGGGAAACCTATAACAAAAAATTGAACTTAATGGGGATTTCCAGATTCCAGGTTGTATTGATGACTAGAGATGGGTGAATTTGTTAAAATTCGTTTCGTACCGATTCGCCGAATTTTTAGAAAAAAATCGATTTGACCCAAATCGAATCAAAACGAATCACGTTAAAAAACAGGCATTTCCTGGCTGCAGAGAGCCTGTAGGGTGTTGTAGAACGTTGTGCCATGCTTAAATATGCATAGGGAGCGTGGTTTGGTCTTCAAACAATGCTGTGTTTTAGTATGACACGCAAAAGGTATTGCAATGTGCGTCATACAGATGCCCCACAACTGATAATGTAATTTCAGTGAAAATCACTCTATAAACTATGTGGATTTGACACGTAAACCTGGCTATAAACTAGAGCCCCCAAAAGGTATTGCAATGTGCAGGGCCGGCGCTATGTGTAGGCAAAGGTGGCAATTGCCCAGGGGAGAATCTCTTCTTTCAAATGAATCTTGAATTTTGTTTCTAGGTGCCATGGATCCAGAGATATTCAGGTTTAAAGTGAGAATATCAGGTGCCATTTTTATATATAAAAATCACTCCCAACGGCAGAAACACAAATTTAGATGCATATAAAAGAGGAGACTCTCTTCTTTCATAGGAAAAAAAGAAGTGAGGTTCTATGTGTCACAGAGCCAGAGATACAGCCCCCTGAAGTGTCCCCCCCTCCAGATTCTTAGACATCAGTCTGCAGGGAGAATTTGCTGCACACAGGAGCTGCTGCACCTCCCAGATAATGGAAATATTCACTTTATATGTTACTACATTTTGAGAAGGAATAATATCAACTAATGTTCATGTTTTTAACCCTTCTCTATCTAAGAACACACTTTCTCTCTTATTCCCTTTTATTTTGTGATAGTTTTTTGTTGTTGGGAAAATTGACTGATACAATGAACATTCAAACCCAGAACATGTCCATAAAGTTATATGTAACACCAAAAACACACACATGTTATGGAATAAAGTTTTTATTTCACACCATCATCCATTATTTACACCCATGTTATGACGTTTTCACTCTCATTCTTATGCGCGGAGGGTTCTGTTATTGTGCGGATAATACACTGGCGCACATCTAAAAGTGACTTTATTATCTCATTAGCTTGGTTTATGGATATATAGTTATTTATTTGGGTGACCATTGTGTACGGAACATACAATGATAGATTTGTGTGAATTTTCTAGCTGAAAAGCAGATATCTAGTTATTACAGTGTTAGTGATATTATGATGATTTATTTATGTGAACATATCAATATGGGACATTTGTGAACTCTACACTTGTCCATCTATTACATTTAGGAGATGTGAAGGTAAATAGTTTCTGTTTGGAGCACATATTTTGCCATCAAAGTCAAATTTTAAGTATTTTTTTGTAAAATGTTTCATTTCGAATCAAAGTTGCATGAAGGCGCCTATGTCTATAAAATCTTTGATGCTATTTTGAAAATGGGGCAAGTGTCTGCTTTCAGAAAATATCGGTCCCTCTTCCCAATGGGCCTCACAAGTCTAATCAGCCTACCAGTAATTTTTTGGAGTGTGGGAGGAAACCGGAGGACCCGGAGGAAACCCACGCAGACACAGAGAGAACATACAAACTCTTTGCAGATGTTGACCAGCGCTGCAAGGCTGTAGTGCTAACCACTGAGCCACCGTGCTGCCCATCAATCTCCCTATCAGCTATCTATCTCCTATAAAATTCTCCCATATTACAGTATGTTTTACCATACTAAAGGGAGCCTCTTGCTGACTTTGACTGGTCATAAAACAGTTTTATTTTGGGGCCCCACTTTTAGTTTTGCCCAGGGCCCCACTTTGTCTAGAACCGGCCCTGGCAATGTGCGTTATACAGATACCCCACAACTGAATTTCAGTGAAAATCACTGTATAAACAATGTGGATTTCACACATAAATATGGCTGTAAGCTAGAGCTCCCAAAAGGTATGGCAATGTGCGTTATACAGATAACCCACAACTGACAGCTCACTACTGCAGATGCATGAATGTCAAACAGATTTCTTCCTATTCGATTTTGTCACTAAATAGAACTGCTATTTGGGGTATACAGATCCCCATTAGAGAACAACCAGGGATTGGTCCACTAATTGCTACTGAAAGGCAAACAGATTTCTTCCTATTTGATTTTGGCACTAAATAGAACTGCTATTTGGGGTATACAGATCCCCCTTTAAAGAACAACCAGGGATTGGTCCACCAATCGCTACTGCAGATGCATGAAAGTCAAACAGATTCCTTCCTATTCGATTTTGTCACTAAATCAAACTGCTATTTGGGGTATACAGATCCCCCTTAGAGAACAGCGATTGCAGCAAGAATCACACAGCACAATAGCAGCAGCTGGACGCTACAACATGAAGTGTGAAGTGCTGAGATAGAAAATGGCTGGGTTTTATAGGGCTGTGTGACATCACATAAGCCTGCCGGTCGCTGATTGGCTTACAGGTCTGCAGATGTCATCGGGGGTGTTCCTTTCTCCTTCCCAGAGTTCTCTGCCCCATGTAACAGGTTGTTCTCGCGCCCATTTAGCAGAAACATGAGGGGAAAAAAACAACTTCGTTCCCGCGAATCAGCATAAACTTCGGCTTCGTGACAAATCGAATTTTTCCTGAAATTCTAACCGAAGTTAGAATCATTAGAATCGATTCGCCAATCTCTATTGATGACCATTCATGGGGTACTTAATATCAGATTGATGGCATCTGACAAAATGACCCTCACTGATCACCTGATTACTGTCGCCTCCTGCACAGGATTAACATTAGAGAAAAAAGCCTATAAAGGGATGATAAATAACATAAACCTGGAAAACCTGGAAAGTAATGCCAATAGCGAGATAAAAATTAGCCTCATTTCACACCTGTGTTTTGAGTTTTTGTTAAACTCGTAATGAGTCTCCCCCATTGTCCCAAGTTAGATAAAGCATCACTGGATGGTTTATCCAACTTGAGATGATGGTAGAGATTCATTATGCCTCCCTTGCCCATTTTCCGGCGAAGAATACGCATGAATCTCCCCATCCCCATTAGTTTCCTGGCTTCTCCAACACACACACACACACACACACCACTTTGGGCTAGTTGGGCGCGGGGCAGGTGGGAGGTCCCCGGCCCGATGGATTTGCTATAGTCTCCATCAGAAACTATAGGAAAAATCTCTGCCAGTTCAGACCTGGTCTAAGGTGTGAACAGGTGGAGTTTGCATTTCCATATCCTCTTAGTAGGTTCCAGAGCACCAGCAGGGGGAAATATTCTTGACCTACATTATTGTAAGGAAGTCAGAATATAAAATTATTTATATGTAAGTGTGCCACACATCACACAGCAAGTGTACGGCTGCATGCATATTCCACAAACCTGTGCCTATAAAAGTTAGCATTAAATATTTTCAGCCACACACATTTCTTTACATTTATATACAGTTCCATAAACAAGTAGTTTGAGCTTTTGTTCCCTTTAAAAACACTGATTAATTTCCAAACCGAGGAAGTATTTTGGAGTGTTTCCTTTCATCGGATGCCAGTGGGCCATAAAAATGAATATCTTAACAATTTAGAGTGCTTAACCAATTAATTAATTTGCCCAGAAGCAAAACAATTATCACTGATCCAAAACAAATGTTAAGAATGTTTATAGTCTTAGATCATTGAATGGAAGAACCACAGCAGGATAACACGAGCGTGAACTCTGAGGAAGTCTGTCAGACATTGGGCTACCTGCCTTTATGTATGGCTTCCTTTCTACATTCTGCCTTATCATGTTTCTCAGCCATGCAGCATCTGGTTTGACCCATCGCGTCATATTAACCCCTTTACTGGACTGCTGTAATTGCCTAAGCATTGCTATAAAGTAATGTAGTTTACACCACAGTTGAGAATGTCAATGAGGTAGTGATTTTACTGTACCTTTGAGTGCCATATCATCTTCTGAGTATTACTTTAAAGGTGTTTCCTTAGGTTAGAGAGATGTTTGTTCACAGGACATTTGCAGGGTGTGAACATGGAAAGAGATTGTGACGGAGAAGAGGTGCTTTCTCCATACAGGTGCATGTGATTGACAGCTTGTAGGTGATACATGACTAAAAATGACATCAATTAATCACTGAAAATACCTTCATAGAAAATGTTCTTAATTCACTAGTAAAAATGTCTGGTATTTATATGACTCCTCTTACAGCTTCAGAAGTTTTATCAACATTTCTTAAAGTCAAAATCTCCATTACAAGCATTTAACGCCTTAAAGGAGATGATAAGCAAATTGTTACTCACCGTGGAGGTGATAAGTGAAGCCGCTGCTGCAGGGGACAATCCACTTAACAGGTAAATGAGAGACAGTGATGTTACTGATACTGTTTTATGGACATATTGTAAAATGTGATAACTTGTAGAGTTTGGAGTCATAAATATATTGCTATCTCATAACTGTTTCCATTCATTTTGCTACTGTTTATAAAGGATACTAATTAGAGATGCGCGAGTATGCTTGTCCGAGCTTGATGCTCGACGTGTATCTCGCTGGCTCGAGATCGAGCATTTAGTTAACGAAACAGTGAAGAACAGTGTAGAATACAATTAAAACAGTGAACACAGGATCATTTAAGTGAAGAACACATTGAAAGAACACAGTGAAGAACACATTGCAGATGTTTGCAGATGTTTTCACTGGCCTATCTGAATGTTCCATGCGCCAAAAATTTAGAGTTTAGACCACTTTAAAGTACGTTTAAACTGGAAACCGGCAGTCTTATCCTGCACCAGATTCATTTACACAGTGATAAATCTGGCGCAGAAAATGACCCGGGTTTTCCTCAACTAAACTGAAGGAACTTGCGACACATTGATAAATCCCCCCCCCCCCAATGTGTCAGTTATCACATAGTGAAGAGCGTGGATGTAGACTTCCTTTAAGGAATATACTCCTGCCACAGAACTGAATATACTTCATGCCTAATGTTACGCAGCCGTAACATGTTATGCAGCCGCTGCTAATGGCCTTAAACAGAAATATCACAGCAGGGGTCCTGCTGTCGGGAGGAGGGGTATTTGACCAAGTAAGTGGTGATATTATAAGGGATTTTGGTTTTGAACTTTAAAACAATAATACTTTAATATAGGATAAATCATTTGATTATTTTACAAATGGGGAGTGGCCGGGTTTCTGCATCATGTTCTTCTGAAAGCATAAGGACACATTTTCTTCTGTGGGACAGTGCTGATCTGGTTGCTGTAAATCAGTACAGCTACAAACAATGACAATGCATGACAATGCATCAGTCACAGCAGGTTTGACACCTCCTCTCCCATTCACTGCTTCAGCATAGGACATAGGCTCGGCTCCAATGACTGCTCTCCTATTGAATGTGTACTGTGTGCAATTGCACAGAACACAAATGGAGCTCCCTCTAGTGGACAACAGAGATTTCAAAAATGATTCTACAATCTTTAATATGTGTGTAAAACTGTAAAACAGACATTAAAAGATTAGTAAAAAAATTAAACAACAATTCACATTTAATAAAAAAGTTGGATTGATCTGGGGAAAAATATCCCTTAATTCTTCTGCCATAAACCATAATTCAATCCACACTTCTGGACATTGTTTACCAGACAGGCTTGTGCAGTTCTGCTAGGTTATTCCAAAGGTCTCTTCTATTGTTAGATGAACCTGTACCAAAGAGCTTCATCTTATTTTAAGCTTTTCTCAGTTCATACCACTTTAAATTGAGTAGAAGTCTATTTTAATGGTAGCAAAAATAATAGATGATTGATACCTTAGTAGAATCGTAACATGTGTTCTAATGCAGGGAGCAAGAAAAGTACACACTGCATTCAAGCTCTGTCTTGCAATTCTTGTTAACTATTTCTTGTATTATTCATTCCCTTTTAAGTTCCATTAGTGCTTTCTTCACCATAGGGTGGGATGGTTTGGAACACATTTGAGGCTTGGGGTTCAGACATTCAAGCATGTCCTGGGGTGTTTAGCAATGAATATTTTGGATTCCCTCCTAGCAACACATGTGGAATCATCTCTAATTTACCAATATGATAGATGCGCTTGTGGTCTGATGATGAGATTAATAAAACTTGCACTGTTGGCAAGACCGGAGGATAGACCCAAAGTGCAAACAGAGTTGTCATCCGTAGCTGTTTAGCTGTCTAAAAGTATTAATCATTCCATTCAGGATCATATATATATATATATATATATATATATATATATATATATATATATATATATATATATGTATTCTTTTTCCAGGGGAAGGGAAATTGTTCATTTCTACTAGATGAGCCCTAATGTTATATAAAGAGTCCCGCTGTAGCCCATCTCACCATGTGTCCATAATGAATTAGATCTTACTTCATGACCTATATTTTATTCCCTGTATAAAAAAATAAAATACATTCTGTAAGCATGATAAACCAGGTCCCCTCTCCTTCCTTCTAAAAGAATTTTTAATTATGCTTGGTGGGAATCTGGCATCTCCCCTCAGAGCCCTTCTGGCTCCATGGCATAATTTAAAAGTTGATTTTAGAAGAATGGAGGACAAATATAAGATTACTAAAGTTATGGTGCACCTTGTTTGTCATGATGGTAGACTGTGGTGCATATTGTGCAGTTGAATGGGTATTCCAGGAATAAGCATAATTCATATACAAATGGGTCTTTAATAGAGATGAGCGAACACTAAAATGCTCGGGTACTCGTTATTCGAGACGAACTTTTCCCGATGCTCGAGTGCTCGTCTCGAATAACGAACCCCATTGAAGTCAATGGGAGACTCGAGCATTTTTCAAGGGGACCAAGGCTCTGCACAGGGAAGCTTGGCCAAACACCTGGGAACCTCAGAAAAGGATGGAAACACCACGGAAATGGACAGGAAACAGCAGGGGCAGCATGCATGGATGCCTCTGAGGCTGCATAATCGCACCATTATGCCAAAATTATGGGCAACAGCATGGCCATGACAGAGTGACAGAATGAAGCTAGATAGCATCTAAAACATCCAATAATTGACCCTGACACTATAGGGGACGGCATGCAGAGGCAGCGGCAGCAGGCTAGAGAGTGTCATGGCGACATACCCTAAATGGACTCAGGCTTCAAACCAATGGGTGGCAGAGAGGAACCAAAGGAGGTGAGCAAGAAGCGCTCAAATAATATCGGTACATGATAAAAGTTTGCCAGTATATTTTGTGGATTACACAGCAGGGTGGCGACAAAGTTAACATGGAAGCCATGAAAACAACCCAAAATTCTGCCTGACACAGCTCGTTTGATAAGGGGACCATGTATGGAGGCAGTGAACTAGTAGTAGATTAAAGGTGCTGCAGTTAAAACTATGTTAGTTGGATCTTGGCATGGAGCTGGCGCTCCGCTGCCAGGCGAGCTTTCGCCAATCCAAGCCCCTGTCTATAGGCTACTCCCCAAACAGCACTTCTAAGAACCTTTTGTATAAGATCAAGTGTAGTAGCGTTCTTATAAGTTTAGGATATGGCGGGTGAGGGGAATGTAAACAGATGCGCAAGAAGCGCTGAAATAATATCCCTAAATGGTAAAAGTTTGCAAGTATATTTTGGGGATTACACAGCAGGGTGGCGACAAAGTTAACAACTTTGATGTGGAATGCCCTGTAATAGCTCTTGGGCGGTGTGCCTTTTATCGCCTAGGCTCAGCAGTTTCAGCACCGCCTGCTGTCGCTTAGCGACGGCACTGCTGCTGTGCCTAGAGCTACCGACTGATGGCGCCATGCCCACGGATGGTAATTCGGAGGAGGAGGAGGTGGAGGAGGGGTGGGAGGAGGTATAGTAGGCCTTTGAGACCTGGACCGAGGTAGGCCCCGCAATTCTCTGCGTCGGCAGTATATGACCAGCCCCAGGGTCAGACTCGGTCCCAGCCTGCACCAAGTTAAGTGTAGTAGCGTTCTTATAAGTTTGGGATATGGCGGGTGAGGGGAATGTAAACAGATGCGCAAGAAGCGCATGATGCGCATGGAGCTGGCGTTCCGCTGCCAGGCGAGCTTTCGCCAATCCAAGCCCCTGTCTCTAGGCTACTCCCCAAACAGCACTTCTAAGAACCTTTTGTATAAGATCAAGTGTAGTAGCGTTCTTATAAGTTTAGGATATGCCGGGTGAGGGGAATGTAAACAGATGCGCAAGAAGCGCTGAAATAATATCCCTAAATGGTAAAAGTTTGCCAGTATATTTTGTGGATAACACAGCAGGGTGGCGACAAAGTTAACAACTTTGATGTGGAATCCATGAAAACAACCCAAATTTCTGCCTGACACACCTCGTTTGATAAAGGGACGATGTATGGAGGCAGCTATATGGACGACTTTTGGAGGTAGCAATGGAGACAACGTGTGGAGGCTGCTATGGAGACAATTTAATTTGGATAGTGCCTGTATGTGGCAGTCCCAAACATTTTTCAAACCAGAGGAGCAGGTAGGTGGCCCTCCAGTAAAATGGGATAGATTGAGTGCCTGTATGTGGCAGTCCCAAAAATGTTTCAAACCAGAGGAGCAGGTAGGTGGCCCTCCAGTAAAATGGAATAGATTGAGTGCCTGTATGTGGCAGTCCCAAAAATTGTTCAAACCAGAGGAGCAGGTAGGTGGCCCTGCAGTAAAATGGAATAGATTGAGTGCCTGTATGTGGCAGTCCCAAAAATTGTTCAAACCAGAGGAGCAGGTAGTTGGCCCTGCAGTAAAATGGAATAGATTGAGTGCCTGTATGTGGCAGTCCCAAAAATGTTTCAAACCAGAGGAGCAGGTAGGTGGCCCTCCAGTAAAATGGAATAGATTGAGTGCCTGTATGTGGCAGTCCCAAAAATTGTTCAAACCAGAGGAGCAGGTAGGTGGCCCTGCAGTAAAATGGAATAGATTGAGTGCCTGTATGTGGCAGTCCCAAAAATTGTTCAAACCAGAGGAGCAGGTAGGTGGCCCTGCAGTAAAATGGAATAGATTGAGTGCCTGTATGTGGCAGTCCCAAAAATGTTTCAAACCAGAGGAGCAGGTAGGTGGCCCTCCAGTAAAATGGAATAGATTGAGTGCCTGTATGTGGCAGTCCCAAAAATTGTTCAAACCAGAGGAGCAGGTAGGTGGCCCTGCAGTAAAATGGAATAGATTGAGTGCCTGTATGTGGCAGTCCCAAAAATTTTTTAAAACAGAGGACCGGGTAGGTGGCCCTCCAGAAAAATGGAATAGATTGAGTGCCTGTATGTGGCACTCACAAAAATTGTTTCAAACAGAGGACCGGGTAGGTGGCCCTCCAGAAAAATTAAATGCATGAAGTACTATAGCAAGAGCCAGTGGGCCCTGTCAAAAAATAGCCATTTTCCTCTGCTTTACTGTACAAAGAGGAGGAGAAGGAGGAAAATGAGGAGGAGGAGGAGGAGTGGATCAATTATTCAGGTTGAGCTTCCTTCACCTGGTGGAGATTGGAAATTCTGAGAAATCCAGCCTTTATTCATTTTAATAAGCGTCAGACTGTCAGCGCTGTCAGTCGACAGGCGTGTACGCTTATCGGTGATGATGCCACCAGCTGCACTGAAAACCCGCTCGGACAAGACGCTAGCGGCAGGGCAGGCAAGAACCTCCAAGGCGTACAGCGCCAGTTCGTGCCACATGTCCAGCTTTGAAACCCAGTAGTTGTAGGGAGCTGTGTGATCATTTAGGACGATGGTATGGTCAGCTACGTACTCCCTCACCATCTTTCTGTAAAGATCAGCCCTACTCTGCCGAGACTGGGGACAGGTGACAGTGTCTTGCTGGGGTGACATAAAGCTGGCAAAAGCCTTGTAAAGCGTACCCTTGCCAGTGCTGGACAAGCTGCCTGCTCGCCTACTCTCCCTCGCTACTTGTCCCGCAGAACTACGCACTCTGCCGCTAGCGCTGTCAGAAGGGAAATACTGTTTCAGCTTGTGCACCAGGGCCTGCTGGTATTCATGCATTCTCACACTCCTTTCCTCTCCAGGGATGAGAGTGGGAAGATTTTGCTTGTACCGTGGGTCCAGGAGAGTGAACACCCAGTAATCGGTGCTGGAATAAATTCTTTGAACGCGAGGGTCACGGGATAGGCATATTTCAACAAAGAAAAAAGGGAGGGGGAAAATGTAGAAGGAAAGTTGTGAGTGTGATAAAATTTCACTTTTATTAATTTATTTAAAATCTGGAGTATATTCTCACACTGTAGAATCAAGTGTTAATTAAGCAACTAGTATGGCATTATTATACTCTGCCATACTATGTCCTTGCCACATAAGTAAGAATCTTGTACTTAGGGATATAAGTTCAGGTGGGAGTCCCCTTATATTTTATTTAAACCCTCCTGTAAGTATAACTGATGCCCACCACTAATTCCTTGTGGGGATCAGGGACTGTGTGGGTTAATGATGATCTGTTGTTGAGATCGCAGGGAGCAGGTGTGTGCCTGTCTTTTGACAGGACACGGCACTGTGCTGCTGTCAGCTATTGTTATGCAGGGAGATCGCAATGATAAAAATCTGTAAGCCGCGATCTCCTCTTACTGCGGTGATGTGAGTGACTAAGTCTCTTGGAGCATACAGCTTGCTACTGAGATCACAGTCACTATTCTTGCCAGTATGATCCACTCTGCGATCATCTATGGATGTGTACCGCAATTAACACTGTCCCTTATGAGTTTTCTGTCCCTGAGTTGTGGCTGCAGACATAGAAAGAGAAGTCCCGACACGTGTTTCGCCGGGTCTCCCCGGCTTCTTCTAGGGGTGGGGGCGGCCGGGTTCGGGCGCCTTTTATTTGAATAGGTAAGAATGGCAGCTGAATTAGCCAATGAGATTCCACTGTTATTTCTGTGGAATGTAACATTGTTATTAGTTATGAGAGTGTCTAATATGCTGTAATAATGTTATTAATGTGTGCTCATTGTGAAAAGAATGCCACACATTCAATATAATTAAATGTCATTAGATGATGAAGTATTGTATCCTTCACCAATATTGAAACAGCAGATATGGCTATTTAAACCAAAATGTGACATTGTCATGTCTGAAGTCTAGTGAGCCTGACCTTTTATGATTAATTTTTCATAATTAATTATTTTTTGCACAAAACGATGTAAAAAGATGATGACAAGTTTTATGGTAATAAGTGGTCAGATATAACACGTCACTATTATGATTGACAGAGTGAAGAAAAATGATGTAATTTTCTCTGAAGGAGACTTATCCATCCCCATTTTGAAAACGGGATATGGATCAATTCATGAAAAATAAGTGCGCTTTAGTGTCGTGTAATAGGTTTTAGAGAAAACATCCAAAGCCAAAGTTATCATTCAGGCCTCTGGGTTTGAGGCTTCCCATCCTATATATCCACCGGCTCTCCGTCTGGAGAAGCAGTGTGTCCAAGTCTCCACCTCTGATCCCCAATGTTATTTGGGTGATCGCCCAGCCCTTAAGGCCTTTTGGGTTGCAATTATGGAATTTCTTGAAATGCTCCGCAATTGGTGTGGGCTGGAATGGCTTGTTCTGTCTGAGAGCCTCTCTCTGTGCTTTATCATAGTTTTTAATTGAATAGAGGTGTTCTCTGATTCTTATTCTCATTTCCCGGATGGTTTTCCCTATATACACCAGGTTGCAGGGACATTGGAGAGCATAAATGACTCCGGATGAAGAACAGGTAATATGTTCCTTAATGACATATTTACGGCCGTCCTTGTCGTCAAATGCTATTTTCTTGACTAGGATTTGGCATGCATTGCATAGTCCACATGGATAGAAGCCTGCATATTTATGGCACTGTTCTTTTTTAGCTTTGCAAAAGTGACTCTGTACTAACATGTTCCCTATGGAGGAACCCTTCCTATATCCGCATGAGATTCTATTGCCTATAATTTGGGCCAAATCTGGATCCAAGGTGAGAATCTCCCAATGGCGGTTCAGTATCTTATTCATTTCTCCCCATTTATCATGTAGAGTTGTGATGAACCTGATCTCAGAGTCTGCGGTTTTAGTTTTTACTTGTAGTAAAGAAGATCTGTCCGTATGGAGTGCAGCATTGTAGGCCTTTTTTATGGAATGACCAGAGTATTGTCTCTGTCGTAGACGTGTTTTAAGAGCTGCTGCTCCCTCTTTGAATCTCTCAAGAGTGGAGCAGTTTCTTCTCAGTCTGAGGAATTCTCCTTTCGGGATTCCTTTGATCGTGCGTGGTAAATGGGCACTCTCGGCATGCAGGAGGCTGTTAGTAGCGGTTTCCTTTCGGTATATTCTGGTTTGGACCGAACCATCTTCCTCTACCTCAATCTTAATGTCGAGGAAGGGAATCGAGACCTTACTGTGCGTGAGGGTGAGTCTGATGTTACAATCATTCTCATTGAGACGTGAAATAAAGTTTTTCATGATATTTTCTGGTCCTTTCCAAATGAATACCACATCATCGATGTATCTTTTCCAGAGTACAACGTGATGTGTGAGGTTCTCCAATTCGTCACAGAATACCCGCTCCTCCTCCCACCACCCAAGGAACAAATTGGCGAAGGTGGGCGCACATGCGGCGCCCATCGCCGTTCCCTGGGTCTGGAGGTAGAAGCGGGCATCAAAAATAAAATAGTTATGACGGAGAACAAAGAGTAATGCCTCCAAAATGAACGCCTGTCGCACGGGGCTTTTGTCATTGTAGCGTTCCAGAAAGTATTTGACAGCATTACAGCCCACCTGGTGTCCTATACTAGTATATAGACTTTCAACGTCCACTGTGACGAGGATCTCGTCCTGCTCCAGGCGCACCCCTTCAAGATCTTTGAGGATTTGCATTGTATCCCTTGTAAATGAGGATAAATCAAGGACATAGTGTCTTAATTCATTATCCAACCATTGACTTAGTTTCTCGGTCAGGCACCCAATACCAATCAGGAATCCAATATTACGAAGGAAGAACGCCAAGCCCTGGACGAACTGAAAAAGTGGGATGACGTGGTGTTCAAACAATCGGACAAAGGGGGGAACATAGTTATTTGGCCACAAGAAGCCTACATCAAAGAAGCCAAAAAGCAATTGTTGAATAAACAATGCTATCGACACCTATGGAGTGATCCTACAAAGGACTTCCTGACAAAATATCAGAATTTATTAAACAATGGATGGCAGAATAGAGCCATCTCCAGTCAGGAGAGGGATTTTCTCTCGGTCAGGCACCCAAAAGTGGCAACCTTTTATATGTTGCCCAAGGTACACAAGGACCTCTCTGTTCCACCTGGGAGGCCCATTGTGTCCGGTATTGGGTGCCTGACCGAGAAACTAAGTCAATGGTTGGATAATGAATTAAGACACTATGTCCTTGATTTATCCTCATTTACAAGGGATACAATGCAAATCCTCAAAGATCTTGAAGGGGTGCGCCTGGAGCAGGACGAGATCCTCGTCACAGTGGACGTTGAAAGTCTATATACTAGTATAGGACACCAGGTGGGCTGTAATGCTGTCAAATACTTTCTGGAACGCTACAATGACAAAAGCCCCGTGCGACAGGCGTTCATTTTGGAGGCATTACTCTTTGTTCTCCGTCATAACTATTTTATTTTTGATGCCCGCTTCTACCTCCAGACCCAGGGAACGGCGATGGGCGCCGCATGTGCGCCCACCTTCGCCAATTTGTTCCTTGGGTGGTGGGAGGAGGAGCGGGTATTCTGTGACGAATTGGAGAACCTCACACATCACGTTGTACTCTGGAAAAGATACATCGATGATGTGGTATTCATTTGGAAAGGACCAGAAAATATCATGAAAAACTTTATTTCACGTCTCAATGAGAATGATTGTAACATCAGACTCACCCTCACGCACAGTAAGGTCTCGATTCCCTTCCTCGACATTAAGATTGAGGTAGAGGAAGATGGTTCGGTCCAAACCAGAATATACCGAAAGGAAACCGCTACTAACAGCCTCCTGCATGCCGAGAGTGCCCATTTACCACGCACGATCAAAGGAATCCCGAAAGGAGAATTCCTCAGACTGAGAAGAAACTGCTCCACTCTTGAGAGATTCAAAGAGGGAGCAGCAGCTCTTAAAACACGTCTACGACAGAGACAATACTCTGGTCATTCCATAAAAAAGGCCTACAATGCTGCACTCCATACGGACAGATCTTCTTTACTACAAGTAAAAACTAAAACCGCAGACTCTGAGATCAGGTTCATCACAACTCTACATGATAAATGGGGAGAAATGAATAAGATACTGAACCGCCATTGGGAGATTCTCACCTTGGATCCAGATTTGGCCCAAATTATAGGCAATAGAATCTCATGCGGATATAGGAAGGGTTCCTCCATAGGGAACATGTTAGTACAGAGTCACTTTTGCAAAGCTAAAAAAGAACAGTGCCATAAATATGCAGGCTTCTATCCATGTGGACTATGCAATGCATGCCAAATCCTAGTCAAGAAAATAGCATTTGACGACAAGGACGGCCGTAAATATGTCATTAAGGAACATATTACCTGTTCTTCATCCGGAGTCATTTATGCTCTCCAATGTCCCTGCAACCTGGTGTATATAGGGAAAACCATCCGGGAAATGAGAATAAGAATCAGAGAACACCTCTATTCAATTAAAAACTATGATAAAGCACAGAGAGAGGCTCTCAGACAGAACAAGCCATTCCAGCCCACACCAATTGCGGAGCATTTCAAGAAATTCCATAATTGCAACCCAAAAGGCCTTAAGGGCTGGGCGATCACCCAAATAACATTGGGGATCAGAGGTGGAGACTTGGACACACTGCTTCTCCAGACGGAGAGCCGGTGGATATATAGGATGGGAAGCCTCAAACCCAGAGGCCTGAATGATAACTTTGGCTTTGGATGTTTTCTCTAAAACCTATTACACGACACTAAAGCGCACTTATTTTTCATGAATTGATCCATATCCCGTTTTCAAAATGGGGATGGATAAGTCTCCTTCAGAGAAAATTACATCATTTTTCTTCACTCTGTCAATCATAATAGTGACGTGTTATATCTGACCACTTATTACCATAAAACTTGTCATCATCTTTTTACATCGTTTTGTGCAAAAAATAATTAATTATGAAAAATTAATCATAAAAGGTCAGGCTCACTAGACTTCAGACATGACAATGTCACATTTTGGTTTAAATAGCCATATCTGCTGTTTCAATATTGGTGAAGGATACAATACTTCATCATCTAATGACATTTAATTATATTGAATGTGTGGCATTCTTTTCACAATGAGCACACATTAATAACATTATTACAGCATATTAGACACTCTCATAACTAATAACAATGTTACATTCCACAGAAATAACAGTGGAATCTCATTGGCTAATTCAGCTGCCATTCTTACCTATTCAAATAAAAGGCGCCCGAACCCGGCCGCCCCCACCCCTAGAAGAAGCCGGGGAGACCCGGCGAAACACGTGTCGGGACTTCTCTTTCTATGTCTGCAGCCACAACTCAGGGACAGAAAACTCATAAGGGACAGTGTTAATTGCGGTACACATCCATAGATGATCGCAGAGTGGATCATACTGGCAAGAATAGTGACTGTGATCTCAGTAGCAAGCTGTATGCTCCAAGAGACTTAGTCACTCACATCACCGCAGTAAGAGGAGATCGCGGCTTACAGATTTTTATCATTGCGATCTCCCTGCATAACAATAGCTGACAGCAGCACAGTGCCGTGTCCTGTCAAAAGACAGGCACACACCTGCTCCCTGCGATCTCAACAACAGATCATCATTAACCCACACAGTCCCTGATCCCCACAAGGAATTAGTGGTGGGCATCAGTTATACTTACAGGAGGGTTTAAATAAAATATAAGGGGACTCCCACCTGAACTTATATCCCTAAGTACAAGATTCTTACTTATGTGGCAAGGACATAGTATGGCAGAGTATAATAATGCCATACTAGTTGCTTAATTAACACTTGATTCTACAGTGTGAGAATATACTCCAGATTTTAAATAAATTAATAAAAGTGAAATTTTATCACACTCACAACTTTCCTTCTACATTTTCCCCCTCCCTTTTTTCTTTGTTGAAATATGTTACAATAGGTGGTGCACACCGTGAGTGTTTTTCCAAATGTGAACACGTTTTGCGTTTTCACGGGATAGGCAGCCTAGCATGAAATCTGCCATATGCGCCAGAGTACCAACGCGTAAGAATTCACTCCCCTCACTGGCCTGACTGTCCATTTCCTCCTCCTCCAACTCCTCCAACTCCTCTTCTTCTGCCCATACACGCTGAACAGTGAAGGACTCAACAATGGTCCCCTCTTGTGTCTCGCCAACATTCTCCTCCTCTTCCTCCTCATCCTCCTCCACCTCCACCTCCTCCGATATGCGCTGAGAAACAGACCTCAGGGTGCTTTGGCTATCAACAAGGGAATATTCTTCCCCCGTCTCTTGTGACGAGCGCAAAGCTTCCGACTTCATGCTGACCAGAGAGTTTTTCAACAGGCCAAGCAGCGGGATGGTGAGGCTGATGATGGCGGCATCGCCACTGACCATCTGTGTTGACTCCTCAAAGTTACTCAGCACCTGACAGATATCAGACATCCACGTCCACTCCTCATTGTAGACTTGAGGAAGCTGACTGACCTGACTACCAGTTCTGGTGGAAGTTGACATCTGGCAGTCTACAATCGCTCTGCGCTGCTGGTAAACTCTGGATAACATGGTCAGTGTTGAATTCCACCTCGTGGGCACGTCGCACAACAGTCGGTGAGCGGCAGTTGGAGGCGGCGCTGCGCTGCCCTGAGAGTGGCAGCATCTGGGCTGGACTTCCTGAAATGCGCACAGATGCGGCGCACCTTCGTGAGCAAATCAGACAGATTGGGGTATGTCTTGAGGAAACGCTGCACTATCAGATTTAACACATGGGCCAGGCATGGCACATGTGTCAGTCTGCCGAGTTGCAGAGCCGCCACCAGGTTACGGCCGTTGTCACACACAACCATTCCCGGCTTGAGGTTCAGCGGTGCCAGCCACAGATCAGTCTGCGCCGTGATGCCCTGTAATAGCTCTTGGGCGGTGTGCCTTTTGTCGCCTAGGCTCAGCAGTTTGAGCACCGCCTGCTGTCGCTTAGCGACGGCACTGCTGCTGTGCCTAGAGCTACCGACTGATGGCGCCGTGCCCACGGATGGTAGTTCGGAGGAGGAGGTGGAGGAGGGGTGGGAGGAGGAGGAGGCATAGTAGGCCTGAAACACCTGGACCGAGGTAGGCCCCGCAATCCTCGGCGTCGGCAGTATATGAGCAGCCCCAGGGTCAGACTCGGTCCCAGCCTCCACCAAGTTAACCCAATGTGCCGTCAGCGATATATAGTGGCCCTGCCCGGCAGCACTCGTCCACGTGTCCGTGGTCAGGTGGACCTTGTCAGAAACGGCGTTGGTCAGGGCACGGATGATGTTGTCTGACACGTGCTGGTGCAGGGCTGGGACGGCACATCGGGAAAAGTAGTGGCGGCTGGGGACCGAATACCGAGGGGCGGCCGCCGCCATGAGGTTGCGAAAGGCCTCGGTCTCTACTAGCCTATAGGGCAGCATCTCCAGGCTAAGCAATCTGGAGATGTGCACATTAAGGGCTTGGGCGTGCGGGTGGGTTGCACTATATTTGCGTTTCCGCTCCAGCGTCTGGGGTATGGAGAGCTGAACGCTGGTGGATGCTGTGGAGGATCGTGGAGGCGACGATGGGGTTTTTGTGCCAGGGTCCTGGGCAGGGGGCTGACTAGCAGCTGACACAGGGGAAGGAGCAGTGGTGTGCACGGCCGGAGGTGAACGGGCTTGTTGCCACTGAGTGGGGTGCTTAGCATTCATATGCCTGCGCATACTGGTGGTAGTTAAGCTAGTAGTGGTGGAACCCCTGCTGAGCCTGGTTTGGCAAATGTTGCACACCACAGTCCGTCGGTCATCCGGTGTTTCCTTAAAGAACCTCCACACTTCTGAAGATCTAGCCCTCGCCGCAAGAGCCCTCACCACGGGAGCTTCACTAGTTGACAGTGGCGCTGATGCACCAGCTCTGGCCCTGCCTCTCCGTCTGGCCCCACCACTGCCTCTTCCAACCTGTTCAGGTCGAGGACTCTCCTCCGTCTCAGAAGCACTGTGTTCACCCGGCCTCTCAACCCAGCTTGGGTCTGTCACCTCATCATCCTCCGATCCCTCAGTCTGCTCCCCCCTCGGACTTCCTGCCCTGACAACAACTTCCCCACTGTCTGACAACCGTGTCTCCTCATCGTCGGACACCTCTTTACACACTTCCACTACGTCAAGAAGGTCATCATCACCCACAGACTGTGACTGGTGGAAAACCTGGGCATCGGAAAATTGCTCAGCAGCAACCGGACAAGTGGTTTGTGACTGTGGGAAGGGTCCAGAAAACAGTTCCTCAGAGTATGCCGGTTCAAATGCCAAATTTTCCTGGGAGGGGGCAGACTGGGGGGGAGGAGGCTGAGGTGCAGGAGCTGGAGGAGTGGGGATTTCGGTGACATGGGTGGACTGCGTGGAAGACTGACTGGTGGTGGACAAATTGCTCGAAGCATTGTCAGCAATCCACGACATCACCTGTTCGCACTGTTCTGGCCTCAACAGTGCTCTACCACGAGTCCCAGTAACTTCAGACATGAACCTAGGGAGTGTAGCTCTGCGGCGTTCCCCTGCTCCCTCATCAGCAGGTGGTGTCTCACCCCGCCCAGGACCACGGCCTCTGACCCCTGCAGTAGTTGGACGCCCACGTCCCCGCCCTCGTCCTCTACCCCTAGCCCTCGGGTTAAACATTTTTAAAATGAGAGTTATAACTTTTTTGGTGTTTTTTTGTGTTTTTTTTTTTTTTTTGTGTTTTTTGTTTTTTTTTGAGTTTTTAAAACCAAACAATCCTATCCTATTGCTATGGCTATTTTCTAGCCAAGTATCAAAGGAAGCACACTACTATGCCAGATGAGATGACACTGAGTTATTGCCTAATAGAAATCCAACCCCTACTGAATTTTGCCACTTCGGCCTTTGCTATGGATATGTGCGCCACTAAGCGCAGAACACAGCGGTCGCAAGTCTCACTACAAATTGCTCAGAATTGGCAAGTACATGCACTGCAGAAACTACAGCCACCAGCAGATCAACCAGAAATCAAATATATAGAACGCTACTGTAGGCTTCAAGAAGCTGTTTGTATTCTCCTATGGCTATTTTCTAGCCAAGTATCAAAGGAAGCACACTACTATGCCAGATGAGATGACACTGAGTTATTGCCTAATAGAAATCCAACCCCTACTGAATTTTGCCACTTCGGCCTTTGCTATGGATATGTGCGCCACTAAGCGCAGAACACAGCGGTCGCAAGTCTCACTACAAATTGCTCAGAATTGGCAAGTACATGCACTGCAGAAACTACAGCCACCAGCAGATCAACCAGAAATCAAATATATAGAACGCTACTGTAGGCTTCAAGAAGCTGTTTGTATTCTCCTCTGGCTATTTTCTAGCCAAGTATCAAAGGAAGCACACTACTATGCCAGATGAGATGACACTGAGTTATTGCCTAATAGAAATCCAACCCCTACTGAATTTTGCCACTTCGGCCTTTGCTATGGATATGTGCGCCACTAAGCGCAGAACACAGCGGTCGCAAGTCTCACTACAAATTGCTCAGAATTGGCAAGTACATGCACTGCAGAAACTACAGCCACCAGCAGATCAACCAGAAATCAAATATATAGAACGCTACTGTAGGCTTCAAGAAGCTGTTTGTATTCTCCTCTGGCTATTTTCTAGCCAAGTATCAAAGGAAGCACACTACTATGCCAGATGAGATGACACTGAGTTATTGCCTAATAGAAATCCAACCCCTACTGAATTTTGCCACTTCGGCCTTTGCTATGGATATGTGCGCCACTAAGCGCAGAACACAGCGGTCGCAAGTCTCACTACAAATTGCTCAGAATTGGCAAGTACATGCACTGCAGAAACTACAGCCACCAGCAGATCAACCAGAAATCAAATATATAGAACGCTACTGTAGGCTTCAAGAAGCTGTTTGTATTCTCCTATGGCTATTTTCTAGCCAAGTATCAAAGGAAGCACACTACTATGCCAGATGAGATGACACTGAGTTATTGCCTAATAGAAATCCAACCCCTACTGAATTTTGCCACTTCGGCCTTTGCTATGGATATGTGCGCCACTAAGCGCAGAACACAGCGGTCGCAAGTCTCACTACAAATTGCTCAGAATTGGCAAGTACATGCACTGCAGAAACTACAGCCACCAGCAGATCAACCAGAAATCAAATATATAGAACGCTACTGTAGGCTTCAAGAAGCTGTTTGTATTCTCCTCTGGCTATTTTCTAGCCAAGTATCAAAGGAAGCACACTACTATGCCAGATGAGATGACACTGAGTTATTGCCTAATAGAAATCCAACCCCTACTGAATTTTGCCACTTCGGCCTTTGCTATGGATATGTGCGCCACTAAGCGCAGAACACAGCGGTCGCAAGTCTCACTACAAATTGCTCAGAATTGGCAAGTACATGCACTGCAGAAACTACAGCCACCAGCAGATCAACCAGAAATCAAATATATAGAACGCTACTGTAGGCTTCAAGAAGCTGTTTGTATTCTCCTCTGGCTATTTTCTAGCCAAGTATCAAAGGAAGCACACTACTATGCCAGATGAGATGACACTGAGTTATTGCCTAATAGAAATCCAACCCCTACTGAATTTTGCCACTTCGGCCTTTGCTATGGATATGTGCGCCACTAAGCGCAGAACACAGCGGTCGCAAGTCTCACTACAAATTGCTCAGAATTGGCAAGTACATGCACTGCAGAAACTACAGCCACCAGCAGATCAACCAGAAATCAAATATATAGAACGCTACTGTAGGCTTCAAGAAGCTGTTTGTATTCTCCTATGGCTATTTTCTAGCCAAGTATCAAAGGAAGCACACTACTATGCCAGATGAGATGACACTGAGTTATTGCCTAATAGAAATCCAACCCCTACTGAATTTTCCCACTTCGGTCTTTGCTATGGATATGTGTGCCACTAAGAGCTAAACACAACGGTAGCAAGTCCCCCTGCTAATTCCTCACAAAATGGTAAAAGATGCAAATTAAAATAAAAAAAGTAGAACGTTATTGTAGCCCTAAGAAGGGCTGTTGGGTTCTTTGAGAATCACTCCTGCCTAACAGTAAGCTAATAGAACACCCTAACGCTTTCCCTGACCAGCAGCAGCTCTCTCCCTAGCGGCATCCAGAGACAGAATGATCCGAGCAGCGCGGCCAGCGGCTAGTCTATCCCAGGGTCACCTGATCTGGCCAGCCAACCACTGCTATCGACGTGTAAGGGTACCACGTCATGCTGGGTGGAGTGCAGAGTCTCCTGGCTTGTGATTGGCTCTGTTTCTGGCCGCCAAAAAGCAAAACGGCGGGAGCTGCCATTTTCTCGAGTGGGCGAAGTATTCGTCCGAGTAACGAGCAGTTTCGAGTACCCTAATGCTCGACCGAGCATCAAGCTCGGACGAGCATGTTCGCTCATCTCTAGTCTTTAAATATAAGCTGATTACAATTTTGCTCCCCATAGAAGAAAAATGCTGCTGACATAGACTGAAATGAAGAATTAAAAGGCTACTGGCCCTTTAATCAGTCCATTGATTTTCTATGTGCGGGGCATACATAAAACAGAAGATTGCCGCTGTTCACATGTCCACATCACATGTCCTGCACCTGCCTGGACAGGTCATCACTATGTTTGGCTGTAGTCGGTTGGTTGCAGTGCATCCAGTATGGCCAGTGTTGTGATGAAACCCTTCATAGTGAGGTAATGTGCAGTGATGGCAGTTACACATCATTACTATGGTAAAAGAGCAGGACAGTCTGTTACATCTTAACTGGGAGCAGAGCACGAGGGGGAGGAGCTGTTACTGAAAACTAAAGGATCATGGGACTTGTTTCCAGTGGCAGCCATCTTGGTGATAACTCCACCTACTTTGGAAAGACCATAACAATTTGTGAATCATAAAATAAAACGTAAGCATTTTGTGACTAATGACATTGCGTTTTGTTCTATTCATTTATTTATAGTATTATGGGTTTTTGTATCAGACGTTCCTATTCCCAGAATACCCCCATTAAGTTTTTCACAGAAATTGTCTATAGTATGGAAATGATACAGAATCATTCCAATCAGGGAAATAAACACGTGGTCAATCACTCATGTCTTATTTGCAGCATGTCAATTTTATGTAATGGAAATGGAATCTCATGATTCACATTCCCATGTATTTTCAACAGAATATTTCTTGACGAAGATCCTTACCATGTTTCGCTATTCTAAGGCTGCATTCACATGATTCACATGAGTTTCCATTGAGTTTTGCAAATGCATTGGGCAAAACCCAACACCAAATGAATATGCGTTTTGACATGGCAAAAACCTTTGTTTCCAAACGGAAATCAAGCAATCCCTGAGACAGCAGCTTTAGGTCAGTGACCAACGTCAGTCTGTGTATCACTGGACAGGAGAAGCCCAGATTTTCATGGACCATGTTTTGTGTTGAAGAAGGAACTCCTCGCATGATATACTGTATATCTGTGATGCATGGAGTCCAATACACTGCACTGTGGTTGTTTCATGAAAACCGGCCAATGCACAGTAATTCACAGACTGACCATGGGTTGGTGCCGCTGGTATTATACTAGCATTTGCTGGTAATTTTTAAAACTTACCTTAAGTTATCAGACTGCACTAAAAATGCAAAACAGAGAATCTAAAGCAGTGATTTGTCCAGGGATAGCTTGGCTATAAACAGTAAACCCCAGACCATAGTGGTAGTTGCCTACACTTGCGTAGTACCACACTCACTTTATTGAGTGAACATATATGCATTGCATAACTCACTTCTTATCTGAATGATTTCAGGTGCAGTGAATGTTTCCAGCTTTTATCGATTGACATTGGCTACAGCAGTATTTCTCATCCTTCAGTGCTTGAGGTCAGTGTAAAAAATTCACTTGCATTTTGAAATATAAATGTAATTTCCTGTAAGTTATGTTAACACATAAATCAGTCCAGTATTATGCAGCATTTGTACAAGACAATGACATACCATACCATATCTGATGTATGTCACTGTATTTATATTGTATCATGAATTTCACAAGTGCTTTATGCTGTGTTATGCTACTAATGTAAAAGGCTTTTCTAACCAGTTTCATTTTTTGTCTGGCGCAATGTGCAAAGTTGCTGCTAAATATGGCTTCGACATAGACATGAATGCAGTAGAATTCATTTACAATTACAGTATGTTAAAGAACTGAACTGACATTATGTGCATTAAGGACAGCATGTTTAGAACATGATCACACACTCACACAGACCCAGTGATGAACCTATTATGAAAGCAACACATACATCTGTTGTAGGAACCTTGTATATCAGGGGTCCAGTCCTGGTTGGCTCATTATTGGCTTATTCAAGGTTGAGAGTCCGTAGGATTTCCTCCTGGTTACTTTAATGTAATTCTGCATTGGCTGCTCAGTAGAATGAAATACAGTGACACCAAAAGCCTTGAAAAACAGGTAACAAACCTGGTAGTTTTTTTGTATTTCTTTTTATAAATGCCCCCGGAGCTCTCTCCCTGAAATCACTTTCCATTTAAAGTGGAATTCTCATCTGGGCATCACATTTAATTGAATTAATCTGCCATATATAAACATTTCTTCAATTTATGTTCCTGTGTGGAGATAATTTCTCATAGATGTAGTCATGTTGTCTCTTAGAAAGATGATCCTTGTCCTTGGATATGACAACCCTGCAATCAATTGTGGTGGCTACACAATTAATTCCTGCATGACTACCTGGATACAGAATTCATTACCACAGGACGGCTGAGGAACATTAACTCCCAGCCATTTCATATTCAAAAACGATTTGATTGGCCAATTACTCCAGCAGTGGTGGTCACATCCAAGGACAACAATCTCATTTCTAAGAGACAACATGGTTACATTTATAGGCAATCTTCACACAGGTGCATTTGACTTAATTGACTTAAGAAAGGGTATAAAGACATAGGGGCACATTTACCAAGAGTAGTGCAAACTGCAATAAAAGTGTCAGTGCTCCACAATTTGTGTTACTTGCTCCAGAAGTCTGACAGAAAACTGGCTCACGGCCTTTAGTAAATGTGGCCCATTGTGAATTGAAATATCTCTTCCAGCTAACTTCTATTTAATACAATCTGTTAGGCTTTCCCTACCTGGGTTTTGTAAAGCCAGGAAAATTACATGGCTAGCGCACAGAACTGGATGGAATATTTTCCCACTAACAGATTTCCAGTTGTTGCTAAAGAAGAGCAAAGGCAGTGGTCTAGGATTGGAGTAGGTACATTTTGGGTGACATTGATCTTGGCTTGTACTGGTTTAGAAGAATTGCACCTATTCCACTTTTGCCACCTCTATGCATAGTGGCCATGGTGGTCACAGGGTGTGGGTATGCCAGACTATGGAGTGGCCCATTTGGCAAAGTTTTATTGCAATTCTAGACCAGGCAGAACCTGGCTTAGAATTGCCTGCCCGCCAGATATACTATAAGCCTCTTGATCTTTCTGTTCCGATGTGGAGGTTCATCAAGTGCTGGTGCACGATGCACCAATGTTTGATGAATACCCCCCATATAGTCCAGTACAAGGAGGATGGAGCTGTTATAATTGGACTGCATGAACCTTCAATAGTTATACAGGTGGTCCCCTACTTAAGAACACCCGACTTATCATACGACCCCTAGTAACAAACTAACTAATGGATGTTGGTAATTTACTGTACTTTAGCCCTTTGTTACAATGATCAGCTGTAACAGTTATAAAAGGTGTCTGCAATTAAGCCTCATTGTTAATCCTGGTTCTTATGACAACCCAAAAAAAAAGAGAACAAAAAAATTTTGTCCGAGGTTACAATTATAAAATATACAGTTCCGACTTACATACAAACCTAAAGAACCTATTAAGTATATAACCCGGGGACCGCCTGTAGTCATTATCTATTATGATTGTAGGAAAATGCTTATTTTTTTTTTTCAGATTTCCTGACTGCTCCAGATTTAGCTGTGGTAACTTTTTATCTATTCTGTTCATTCCTGTGCTTAAAAGATGATGTTATTAAATGCATCATTAGCAGATGAACCCAAGCACATCTTCCTTTTATTGTAAGGATGGAGTAGCCATTCAATAAGTTTGCATTGTTGTTGTCCTACAATGTCAGAGCTGTAATGCTTCACTAACTCATCACTGCCTGAGGGTGATAGAGATTTATTGACATGCTCCAAAAGGTTACATTAAATTTCATTCCTAGACAGATTTGGGAAACATAATGCCAATTGCACTACTGCATGAATTGAAAGTCATTAATCATGGATGTTTATTACATGTTCTGTAAAAATAGGAATGTCTGATTCTTGTAAACTTATGCTGGTCTGATGTTCCATTAAGGTACACTTGACCTCACTAAACCAGTCCAATGAATTTGACAAAAATGTACAGATGCAAAAGCTAAAAAATGTAATACTATCTATGCACTGCAAATGTTTTTGGAAGTCAAAACTAGAAGTCAAGCATGAACAGAGAAAAAAAAATTTGTATCAATCCTATGTTGTAGATCTTCTACTGGTTTGAGTTACGAATCCAGGTGCAATCTAACAAACGTATTCCCACAATGGGTATGTTTTTATTTTTGAACACTTAAAATTAGAGAAACATAATCCATATTACCTAATTCCTCTCTTCTAGAATATCATTAAGATTTGCCAAAACTACAGGCTCATGGCTTATTTACTGTAACTTGGATGGTAAATCTACCACACGGACATGATACATTTGGGTCTGACTCAATGGAGTGTGAAATTTAATTATTTTCCAACTTCTGCCAAAGTTGGGTTGTGGTTTGGGTTGTGAATTCCCTTTTCTATATTTAGCCCCATTATATCTCCTCTATTAATGACACTGAAGATTAGTGATGACCAGTCCCGTTAAAATTTAGGTCTAGCTGAGTTTGTCCAAATCAGAACTTGTAAATTCTTTTCGTGTATCAAACCGACCTCACCGGTCCTGGTGCTGATCGTGGTGTTAACCGGAGTAATGGGAAGTTTAAACCCCAGTGTTGCGTGTGTACCACCATTTTGGGGGGAATCGTCACTCCACATGATGTAGCGACAATCCTCCCTACAATGACATCATGGATGCCAGTGAGTTTATGGCAGCCCTGCATTGGTATACATGCTGCCAATATTACTGACAGGAGGGGATAAAAGCTGAACAAGAATCCTGACCCGAACTTCAGTGTTGTGTTTGAGGGAACATTGTAATTCGGGTCCGCTGGTGAAAAAAAGTGAAAAAAGGAAAAAAAGGACATTGCTAGGATGCTAGGATTATTAAGGACATCTAAAGCACCTGTATCAAACACATCTGATCAACAAGAGTTTCAGAAAGCACTATTTTAAAGGACTCTTTTTCTTTCTCCAAAAATTGGGGACTTTAATAAATAAACCATTGTATAACGTGGGGTTGTTTCAGTGTAAACGGCTCCTCTCATTTTGGAAAATGCCTATGAGCACATTTCTAGGAATTGCTTATAAAAACGCTTACCTTTCTAAATCGACAAGATAAAGGTTTTATTGTGGCAGTCAGAAATTTGGTGACTTCACGAAGTCTCAAAGACCAGTTATAGTTTTAATGTCAGAGGTAAAAAACACTGAAACTAAACTCCTTGAGACATCTCTTTATTATTATTATAGAATTGTCTTTGTGTCAGAAGTGTTTTCATTCATATGTCACATTAGGATTCAGTATTACATTACCTCAGCCGCCCGTCAGCTCACAGCAGTGTGAATAGGCCCCAAGAAGCCATGGGGCAGTGCTGTTGAAGTCTCCAAATGCATTTTGGCTGAGAACACAAATGTAATAAAACCAGGAAGATAAATCCATTTCACTAAATGATCTCAGATTCAGTTTTATATAAATCATATGGAATGAGTCCCAGCGGGATTTCTTTATTATTCTCACAGCTGCAAAACTGCTTAGTTATACCCTAAAAAATAGAATCAGATTTATGTAATAAATAATAGTTTTGGTCATGAATAGTTTACAGAATGATGGACTAGGAAAGGCCTAAAACAAAAGTAGTTCAGAACTGCTAATTCCTACTGGATATATTTTGTGTTCTACGGCACTTAAAGATCCACAATTTCTAAAATATATTTAGTAATTATAAAAGGTAAAGACATATAAATGGGTAGTATAATCGTAATAATTTATTACATCAATGGCTTCATATACTTCCTCCCTCCTGGCCATGGTCTAAAGTTTCTGACCTCTTTGCTTTTGAAGGCTCAGGTATATACAGTTACAGTAGCTTTCTGAAAATATTCAGATTTTTTTACCCAAACTATTGGAAACACAAATAGTGGTTTACACCATAAATGTAGTACATAGTTAGGGCTCACCCCGTGCAGTTTTCCTTCTGATGGTAATGTGTGCGTTTTCTCCCATTAACAACACTAGTGATGTAATATTTCTGCTATACAGACAGTTACATACAAGATAGGGTCCATGGGTTTATACTTAAGTTGAATTTGTATGTAAGTCGAAACTGTATATTTTATAATTGTAGATCAAGACCAAAAAAAAAAAATTTGCCCCAGTGACAATCATCATTAAAAAATTTTTTGCTGTAATGGGACCAAGGATTATCAATAAAGCTTCATTACAGACACCTTACAGCTGATCATTGCAGTCTGGGACTAAATAAAAGCATCCAGAGAGCTTCACCAGAGGTCACAGTGGGCAGAGGGGTCCGTCTTTAACTATGGGTCGTCTGTAAGTCAGGTGTCCTTAACTAGGGGACCGCCTGTATATTGTTCATTCCTGCCTGAATTAATTGGTGTATATCAACATGCTCTTTAAGCCCCTGTCTACGAACCACTCTATACAGCTCCCATTATATAATCAGCTGGATGGCAGGATTGTGGGGTACAGGACCCAGAGAGATTAGCTGATGGCATTGGCGGCTGCATTTGGAAAGAGGTGGTGTTCTATGTATGGTGTTATATTTTGTTTTTAAGGTTCCAAAATATGATACTATAATATATACTGTGTAGAATAAAGACACCATTCGGTAAAAAAGACATCAGAATAGCTATAGTCATCGTCAAAGATTTTGCTGTCTATATTTTTTATTAAATCCTTAAAAACAATGTACTGTGGCTCAATATTCTAGTAACATCTCAATGTCTTCTTTTCAAGGTGAAAGAACAACTTGTGTTAAATGATTTAAATGTGGATTGTTATGCTACTATGGAAACCGTATTGGAAGATACCTTTAATTTATTATTTCAAAACCATTTATTTGTTTTCTTAGACGCATTAGAAAAAGTAAAACACTGTCTTACTTTGAAGGTATGTCTTACCCCAAAATTTTCTTTTTTTTACTTTATTTCTCAGATATTTACTTAAAAATGATCACATCACATTTTTTTTGTAAAAGTGAATTTATAATATTTTCTATAAAATTAAATATAATGATGTCTCTATAACTCTTTCATTGGATGTCACATGTAAAGCTGCTAAGTGATTTATTCTAATAGGGGTGAACATTGTCTAGAATGAATATTATTAAGACAGATGGATGGAAAGCTTTAAAAGTTGTAAACTGGACATGGAAAAGAGAAATCTTCATAAAGTTGCATTCCTTAATATTAATTTATATGTTGTAATTTTTTTTTTTAGAAAACTTGTTGGATAGACTCCATTCTTGCTTTTACATGGGAACAAATGGATAACTTAAGTTCTTTGTTACAGGAGCAAACAAAATTGGAAAAGTTTGAGATGGTAATATATTGTTTCTTAATGTTAGTCATAACAGTGCCAGGATTATTGGTTGTCATATGAGATCAGCCCAGAATTCTTTTATTAAGAGGCACACAGCCTAATTTTGATTCAGAACTTTAAGGTCTTGGATATAATATTAGAAGTAAGAATATTTTCAAGATACAAGAATATGTAACTATTAAAGGACAGACTCTGTGTAAGGGCTAAAACACAAGGCTGTTAGTTCGGGAGCCATTTGTCATATACAGCCAAGCTCCCACATTGACAGCACAGGCGACTGCACAGGCACATATTTCGCATATTGCACTAAGGGGTTAATGATAAGAATCTTTTAGATTGCATTGGGCTTGTGGTGCTGTGAGCTACAAGGATATGAATTGAGGATATGGCCAGTTAAAGATGTATTTGAAAATCCAGTTCCTGCCTATATCTTCAACATGACACCAAAGGCATGGTTCTATCTGCTATAGAAGAGAAGGTAGAGGCATCTGAAATGACTCTCCCACCGCAGTCTGATGATAGTATTTCATACAGTGCATTCCAGGTGAAGGTGATCGCTGCTAAAGGGAGATTTACTGGTTGCTTATTTTAGGGGCTCACTTATTTTTTTCCTCTGCACTATGGATATAGCGGATAAAACATTATAAGTACAACTTCTAGCATGTTATTAGGTGAGTTATTATTGTGTTTGTTTAGATAACTGTTAGACGACAGTGTAATGGTAATCAATGCAGAACTGCAGATAATTCCATAAAGTTCACCTATTTTTTGTGTATAGTTTTTTTAGTGCATGCCACTTTATGGAAAAGTACAGCTGAATGTGTTTCCATTCAGCATAAAAAATATACACCTACATATTCTAGCCTGAGGCCAAAAGGGTTCTCTTTTGGCCTGCAGACATTGAATTGGGACCTATGTGGATGTTTGTCCAGGTGCATTCAGCAAATGGACACTGCAAAATAAAAATGATGGCTTCTTCCTCAGATCAGCAAAAGATTAACTCTGTGGGCTGAACCGACTGAAACTGGTGATATCAACATATGCTTCTACTTATCAGATAAATCAACAATTGTACTGAGCTCCTATTAGTTTTTCCTGAAAGCACCCTGATGGTGAAGCTCCAAATCAACAACCATGTGGGCTTCATTAATATTCGATATAATAAAAAGTGATTTAGGATAAATTTAGTGACACACATCTTCTTTGAGTGATTTCTTAAATAAATCTTGAAAAAGAAAATAGCAATGCATGTTAAAACATATGTTTATAGACAGAAAGATATATGGAAAGCAGCAAAATCAACAGTGAAGTAAAACAGTACCCCAAATCTAAGGTATGTTTATTCAGCCAAATGTTATACCGTACAAGAGATAGATATGGATATATATCTGTTCCAAGTCCTCCTTTATATTTTAGCATCGCACATTCATAATCCTTCTATTAACAGGACACTTGTGGAGTGATGCTGAACTCTTCACCGGCGCTTACACACAGTCATCAGTACATTATTAGCAAATACTTGGCTGATGATGGCCGTGATTAAAAACAGAGAACTCAGGCAACACTGCCATTAATTTTTATCATGATATCCCACATATCTTTCAGCTAAATGATGAAGACAGGGCAGAAGAACAAAAGTAATTATGTAATGAATGCTTTCAAGGCCAGACCAGTCACAACACACAACTGCTATAACTCTTGAATCATCTTTAACTAAACTCATACAGAAAGGGTATAAGGCAGTCAGGATGAGGAAAATATTGCAGCTAAAACCCCATCTACCAGAAGTTGACATTGACCATGTGCTGAGTGTCCTATAGATGCATTGTACAGTCAGATCCATATCATACACCCTAATGGCACTAGGATATTGTCAGACAATTAGAAGGTCTAAAATATATTATTTTAAAACATAAACATATAACAATACCATAAATATCCACCCCTACAAAAATGTTGTCATAAAAAATGTTACTTGTAGTTTTGGGAATCAGTTTATTTTATTAACTAAAGTAATTTGAATTACAGATGTAAAATAATTTCTTAAGATACTACTCCTGGTCAAGCCTGTAGCATATTGTAACGTAACTTGCCATAAAAGTACTTTACTGTTTTTGCCCTTGTTATCTAGTATCCAGCAATTTTGCCTTATTTGCCTAATTTTGCAAAACATGTCAGAAAAAGTTTAAAATAATTGAAAAAACAGCTCATTTTTAAGGATGGCACACCAAGTTACTTATTCAGGAATCATGAGCCATTCTTAATGGCATAACACTGCACGGACATGATAAGGTAGTTGGGTTAAATTTACAACTCAGTAAATAAAAAGTTTTGAATTCCTAGAAACTAGTCTCAGGTTCTACGCCTAAAACCAGATTTGCTTTCTCCCATGCCTTTCAGTATGTTAGGTGGAGGTGTGTAATTAATAGGTGATAATAATAAAATATTAAATATGATTACTCTTTTTTTCTATCCATTTACAGATTTATCCTTCCAATTCTGTTATACTAAAAGCATTAAGACATGAGCTTTACCACAGAGTTGACCAAATGGAAAATCTCAGATCAATCCTGACTCTACATGACTTTCTCTCTGACTTGTGTGAATGTCTACAATCCTTAGAAGAACTCAATTTGACAAACAGGTACGTTACATGTAAGTTGCGTTTTTCTGTTTTAGAAAATAAGACAATGTTGAAGATGTATAAGTTATCCCTGGCAGATTACAAAGGTAGCCTTAAAGGTCTTTAGTCATTATTCAGGACAGTTTTACTACAATTTTAAACCAACATTTGAAAACTTTTAAAACTCAGCAACTGTTTGAAGAATAAAACAGCTGTTTTTATCATTCACAAGTACTTTATTAAGTAAATATTTGTGAAGGATTGAAGAACTATACATATGAGAAAAAAGTAGTGGTCATATTGCCATTTTCGACCTAACTTCCTTTCAGTAATCCTAATGTAGCACTATAGTTGGTTATTTTTGGCTTGGATTGGTCAATTTTCATACCATAAATGCAGTACCAGTACATAGTACCATAAAGACAACACCAGAACAATGCTTGCACCATAAATACAGCTACAGAACAATATTCATACATTAAGTACCGCACCAGAACAATGCACATCCCACGAATACAGCCACGAACAATGTTTTTACCATAAATATATCCCCAAAACAATGCTTGTACCACAAATACTACACAAGAACAATGATTTTACCCTAAATGTAGCATAATAATTTAGCTCAATAAATAAATTCTAACGTATGCAACTACATTTCCTTGTATGAAATTTGTATTCTTGATATTAAAGATTTTTGTCGTTGGTAGAAAAAGAGGTTAAAGGGAACCTGTAAACGGATTCACAATGATCTACATTGATTCACAATGATCTAGAACAGCCGTGCACAAGGAGAAAAGTCTGCGAGTGGCTTTCCTCCATGCTCGACTAAGTCTGATTGGTCTTTAATTTTACACATAGAGGAAGAGACCTGCCAATCATTGCCTACATGAAAATAGAAGAGAATCGACTGCTTAGGCTCCCTTTAATGTGAACATCAGATTTTGTGCATGTTAAAACCAATCTTTGCAATTTTTCTTTTGTAATGCACTATTGGATATGCTGCTAATGGCCAATTTATTTCGGAATTTTCTGAAACTAAAATATTAATTTCATAAATCTGCATATGCATGGCATTCCCCCAAGCCCTAGTCATGCTGTATGAGGGGAGCAAGCTCAATACCACTGCTATTAATAACTATAAAATTTTATTTATAGACAAAATTTTCAACACAAAGAAGAGATTGAATTGTCCAATGTTTCAATGCAAATTGAAAAGTTATCAGGTTAGTATACATTTCCCTTATTGTGCTTGGGTATGGATTAAAGGAAACCTACCATAAAAATACATCATTATAAACCAGGGACACTTACTCATAGATCCAGGCATTGTGACTGGTAATCTTCTTATATATGTTATCCATGGCCTCCTTCCTACTAAAATCAACCTTTACAATTATGCTAATGAGATAGAAGGGGACTGTGGAGGCATTACAAGAGCCCCTCAGTGCTTCAGATTAACAGGCTGTTTGTTACAATGTATGGGACCACTCCCCCCTCCCTGTGTACTAAAAATTCCTCTGCTGCAATGAGATCATGTCAGGCAGAGGGAGGTGGAAGTGCTGAGGGAGCAAGTAGGAGACAATGTAACAGCCTGTGCTAACAGCATGCATGCGCTCTGGTAACACCTTAACACCCCAGAGCCTTTCAGGATCATTAGCATTATTTTAAAAGTTGATTTTAGTTAGTTGATGATAGTTACTGAAATGTATGGAAATGCAGCATAACCTACTGTTTGTGTGCCGGCCATGCATGATGTTTGTTTTTGGAAAAATGGTATGTTTTATAGGACAATCAAGGAGACATATGAATCATTAATTAATATTTAAATCTTTCTGGGAAGGAATGGAAAAAAACCTGAAATTTCTCCATTGACATTTTGCACATTCAATTTTTATGATTCACTTTGACATTCAACATAATAAATGTATTCTTGGGACTTGTTTGTTTATAGCAAAAGTTCATTTTCGTAATATTTTACTAAACTTTAACTACTTTTACTAAGGAAATAATAATATTTTTCTGTATCATGTTACTTTCCAAACATTGTAAGAAGATTTTTTAGATTTTTGAGAAATCACCACTTTTTCTAATTTTTGCATTTTTATAAGATTTTTAACGGTATTTACCATATGTGGTGTTGATAAGGTGTTATTTCTGGTGTTACAGACACATCAATGCCAACTATAATTATATTTTAGTAAGGGATTCATTATTTTTGCCAACTTTTTAAAATTAAGCTTTATTTCAATTTCTATACATATTTTTTTTAAATGGCATAAGTAAAATGTCTGTTGACATCCACAACAAAACAAAAAAACATGGATGGCTAACAATGGGCTTATACAAGTTTTTTTCTACACATCATTTTTTAGTGCAGTAGTAATATTACAATTTGAAGTGAGCCTTGTACATTACTGATGACATGTACACAAGTTCTGTACATCCAGTTTTGTAACTGAATGCAGATTTTCGTCTTCTAAATTCCATGCATCCAGTTCTAAACACAGCAAAAATCTAACCAGTGTTATAGAAACTAGACCTTGGGTTTCCTTCATTGGTAATGATTTCCAGAACTGAAGTCTGAATGAACCGGAGTGAACTTTGTGCTTCACAGACAAATTTACTGATAAAATGTTGGAGAACATTAATTTTATTTCCTTCGAGAATCTCAAACTTGGTTTGACTGTTTGAGGGTAGGAAATATGGTATGATCATCATTATGGTATCTTCGAAGTCTCCTAAACTGTTCTGACACGTACATAAGAATATCAGAATCTATATACTTCAAGGTGAATAATTCCAAGTCATCAGTACTTCCATGAGGAATAACTGCTTGTAATCTGAGATGTTAATGTTTCCCACCCTTAATTTGTCTTTCCCATTACTATTTGGTTATAGCTTAGTTTGTCTTTCAACAATTAAGTACCTATTATGGTGATATAGAACTATACTTCTCTAATGAAGTGGAATGCAAATGATACTAGGCTCTGTATAATATTTAATACAGAGGCAGATGGTATACTCTTACATTAGGATTTGTGGAAGCTGCAGGTTTATCTTATAAAAGACTCCCCCAGAAGAAGCCATCTTAGTGGCGAAACACGTGTCGGGGTTGGTCTCTTTCTCCTCTGCCCGTGGTCAGTAATATTTTACCCTTTGTTCCCCTGCCTTACCCTTATGTACCCATGTACTATTTGTTTGGATTCCTGTTTAATACAGGATATTGCTAACTTTTTGGGACTTTAACTCATTATGGTCATTTGTGCTATTATAGATGTGGGAATGATTTTTGTTCCTGTTATACAGCACTGTAAATTGATGTTTTATAGGGGTTATTAATTATGAACATATTGTTTACACCCGGGCATGTGCAATGAATCTTTTTCTGTTTGTCTCCCAATCTGATTGATAACCAGTTTTTATCCATGCCGTTTGTTTGTTGGATACAATAAAAATTCATTATTTTTCCAATATGGTTTCATGCATTTATTGGGTGAATATTTAATAGGTGTGTATTCATACTTAGAGTTGTGGATACATAGCCCTTTCTTCCCACCTCTATTTTGTGTTTTTTGGTATAGTAGTTATAAAAGGCTAAGGAAGATGAATGTAAATAAAAGTATATGCACTTGGGCAGAGAAAGAAAATAGTACAAAAAGGTTTTATACAGTGAATCACTGAAAAACTGCAGCAGAAGAAGACTTGGTGGTATTGGTGGATGGTAAACTTAATTTTAGTCCCCAGAGCCACACAGCTGCCTAATGCATATAAATGAATATGTCACATGCAATTAAAAATATGGCATATATTATATATAGAGATGTAAATTAGGCCTTACAGGAAATCTACCATTAAAATCAAGCATTGTGTTATCTATGGCCTTGTTTCTTCTAAAATACACTCATACACTTATGAGCCAGAAGGGATACCCTAGCCCTTCCATGCTCTGGCTTTACAAGCTGTGTAATACACAGTAGTGCACTGTGCAGAAGCACATCTTAGTCTCACCCCTGCACTTCCTGTAATCTCAGCAGCATTAAAAGTTTAGTTTAGAATGAAGGAGAAATCTACATTTTTATTTATAGGTACATGGTAATTTTGGTCTGAAAGTCTGGTGCAGCCTCTCATAACAAGTTTCTGAGCGGAACCAGGACTCAGGAGGATTGAATTGGAGGTTCTTGATGGATAAGAGAAGGTGCCCTAGATCTCATGGCCATACCCATGGTACAACAAAATGTTTATTTGCCTAAGAGTGAATATTTCTCTGGCCATTCAAGCCAGGCATTTTCTGAAAAAATACAAGCTTGTGATATGGGATATATAACCAATAAGGCCATATATGTATATTGAGAAATAATGAAATTAAAAAACGGTATTATTAAATTGACCAATGCAGTGCCGGTTAATATATTTAGTATTTAATATATTGCAGTGCTGGTCTGCTCTGCTTCATTGAAACCAGAATGAAACCATTTTATTTGCTATAAATACATTATGAAGATTCTTTAAAACACTATACTTTTTACTTTTTCAGACTCAAGGAAGTTGAGGAATTGCAGTGATGGTAAGTAAAAATTCATATTCTCAACTATTGTCCACTTATTATGATAATCATTTACATAGTAATTGTTGTCTTTTTTTGATGCAGTAGCCATAGAAATATTTATTGTCAGTAATGAACTGTTATGTAAGATACCTTAGATTGGCCAGCGTCTCACATGCTTTGGCAGTCCATGGTTTTGAGTTCTTTTCAGCTTTTACTTCCATGATCTATAGCAAAATCTATTATCTATATTTCTCTTAGAATGCAGCATTTAAGGTTGCAGTATAATCACAGTTATGTGTATTACTCCTAAAGTCTATCAGATCCAGAGGGAATAATAATAGTTAACACCACATAATACCTGGTATCTTCCAGCTAAAGCTAAAGAGAAATCAGCTCCCCCCTCCCTAAGAAAGTCTCTTAAGCATCACTGCCAGCCTCTCTCTCAGCCCCTTTATTCGTCCCTCCCTCAGGTATTTCCTTCAGTGAATCACACATCCAGCATCTCTCTCAACTCCCTCATTCATAAGGGGGTCTGGGTTAGCAGTGTCATCATCAGTGAGGAGGTAGGGTAGCTTAACTCTAAGCCGGAGCTCACCTGCCTCCATGACTGGATCTTTAGCAACTGAATGCATCAATATTATTTAGAACAGAGGTCCCCAACTTTTTTTGCACCAGGGACCGGCTTTAAGCTAGACCAGTTTTCCATGGCCCGTTGGGGGTGGGGGGGGGCTTTGGTCATATGGGGTGGGGTTATGGAGGGGTGGACCTTATAACATAAGATATCAGGGAGTGTCCGGACCAGATCCATCATATTGATTTGGTGTAAAAATAAAGCAATGCAAAATGCATACAGCGTATCGCCATGTAGTGTAAAATGCATATAGCGTATCGCCATGTAGTATAAAATGCATACAGCGTATCGCCATGTAGTATAAAATGCATACAGCGTATCACCATGTAGTATAAAATGCATACAGAATACCGCCATGTAGTATAAAATGCATCCAGCGTGCCACCAAGTAGTATAAAATGCACACAGCATGCCACCAAGTATTATAAAATAGATACAACGTACCGCCAAGTAGTATAAAATGCATACCGAGTACTGCCATGTAGTACAAAATAGAAGCCCTGATAAATATCACAAATGCTGCATATACATACAGCATATATACACATAAACAAACAGTAGATACAGCATATACACACACACATACATACACATATATACACACACACACATCTATACATACTTATAGATACACATATATGTATACACACATCTATACATACACATATATGTATACACACATCTATACATACTTATACATACACATATATGTATACACACATCTATACATACTTATACATACACATATTTGTATACACACACATCTATACATACACATATATGTATACACACACATCTATACATACTTATACATACACACATATGTATACACACACATCTATACATACCTATACATACATACATACATAGAAGTTACCTTACCGTACTCTTTTCTTCTTTTACGGTCCTGGCAGGTTCTGCCTTGTCCTCCGGCGGGGGGCTGGAGCCTGGGGGAACCGGAGCCTAGGGGGGCTGTCTGGGGGGGGGGGGTGACCGGAGCTGGTAGCTTAGGGTAGTATGCAGGGAGTGGGAGAACCCGGAGAGGACAGGTGGGGCTGCAGTTAAGGGGATGTTCCGGGAGTTCACAGGTGCCGTCCGGCAAGCAGGCGGATGTGCCGCCGGCGGTCATGTGCCGCGCTGCAGTGTGGGCGGGTAAATGTGCCGGCAGGCGCAAGGGTACATGTGTCGGCGCGAGCGGGGGGAAGTACCGGGCGCCTGTCATGGGGAAGTGCCGGCTTGCGGGGGGATATGCCAGCCCGCGGGCATGTGAATATGCCAGCTGCGGGACAGGTACATGTGCTGGCAGGGGGTTGTGCTAGCCGGAGCATGTGGCGGCGGGCGAGAGTATGTGTCCGCCGGCGGGCTGGAGCCCGGTGCTGCGCCCTCATCCATCATCCATACTCAACTCGCCTCATGGCAGGTGCGCCCCTGGGAGCAGGGAGCCGAGAGCCTGGAGGGGGGGAGCTCGGTGCCGGCAGGGTCTGGGGGCTGTGGTAAGGTGCCGGCGGAGTCGGGGGGTGGGTACAAGGTGCTGGCAGCGTCGGGGAGCAAGGTGCCGGACGGAGGGCTGCAACGTGGTCCCGTCCGGTCCTGGTCCGCGGACTGGCGGTTGGGGACCTCTGATTTAGTAGAATGGTGTCTCTAATCCCATGAATAATTGGATTGGGGGTGCTGGTGACAAGTTCCTTTTAAATTAAGTCCCTGACAATTCAACTGAAACCGCATACATTGCATAAATATGAATTTAATGTTAAACTGACATAAATGTATACAATTTACCAAAGAAAACACAAAAGATTACTTTCTAAGCAAAACTAAAGAGACACAAAAAAAATGTGTCGCTGGGGTCACTCTAAAGTAGGGCAGTGCTATTTACCTCTAAAGTCATAGGTTATTTACTTGTTTTTTCGGTGTCAGCAAACGTTAGTTCTGATACCAAAGAGCTGCTCCCATGGAGTAGTAATGCTCAGGCCAGCAATGATTATAATTATTCTTTTGTAAAATATATTGCTATACAATACAAGAGGAAAAGAAAAAAAACTTACATTTCTAATCATTAGGTGGCAAGGGTAAAACAAAAAAGAAAATCACTAGAGATGCACAAATCTAATTCTAGGCTCTCTCCCCCTTTGTTGGGAAACCATACTTGTTTCTTTCTTATTTCTTTATCGCCTAGTAATAGGCCATTTTTATAATCAGGACAACTGCCCCATCCATGAGCAACAATAAATGTAGCCACAACCACTACCTTGATAAAATAATTTTGTTCTTAGGATTTTGTTGTGAAACAACCATCCTAAAATAGCACTGAGAATGGGGTCTTAACAGAGGTTCAGTATATTCAAATATTTTCCCCAAAAGCTTGTAATTCGGGGGTAGGACCAATTCACATGTACAAAGTATAAATACACATAGAGCACCTGAAGCAGCCAGAGTCATCTCTGATCCCCATTTCATGCAAATAATTTTTTTACACGTTGATATATTGGTAGCCATTTCACTTTTGGTCAAATGCTCCAACTAAATTTCCCATCTATTCTGCAAATATAAACAATAAACAATTTTTAATAAACAATTAATTAAAATGTAAGAATATGTGCTCCTACTAAATTGATTGTACTATTTTATATTTGTATATGTCCGCCACATAATAAATTAGAAAAAGACAGTGACTTTTTTCCCTCTTGTACTGTGATATAATTGCTAGGAAATTTCCAGCAACTCATCGCTCCTTTGTGTCTTGGAACAGATAATGATACACTATCTTACATCAGTCGTATCTTCAGCAATCCTCCTCTGGATCTGACTCCTGAATTCAACCCAAAGATCAAAGACTACTATGCAGAGCTGCCATTTGATGTAGTGACAGTGGAAATTGGAGCAGAGCCTGTAAACTGCAAAAGCCAAGTGCACCTGGATGACAAGAATGGACCACAGTAAGCAATGACTGGTGTTTGCAGAAATTAGTATTGGGCATTTTGATCTCAACTGCTTAGATATAATGTCTGTATCTATGGAGATATAGTTGAGCTAAATCTGACTAAAATCTCTCGAACAATGGTGCCTAGAAACACAGTTCTGGTGTTCCATCATAACATGGTTTTGTTTCTAGGTGAATAGAGATCCACTGTTAAAGTTGCAGTAAAAATACATTTTTATATACAACTTTAAATTCCTAACTGCAAATTTAACAGTGGATATCACCGGCACCCTATCACCTAGAAACACAATACTGATCAATATATATTTCAAGAGAGAAGATACATGTTTAGAAAATGCTTTAACCCCTAGTCCCTACGGCTAGATGCTAAGCGCACAGGGACGTGCTATAACGTCCTGCTTCTGGCACTGGCTCACGAACGGAGCCAGCACCAGAATCAGCGGCTGCCAGCTGTCTATCACAGTTGACACTGCACGCTAACACCCACAATCGGAGCTGACTAATAAATACATAAAAATATAAGCCCCCAAAATGTCACTTTCCCATAAAAACACTTAATAAAATATAAAAAACACAAAAAAACCCACATATTTGGTATTGCCACGTCTATAACAATATTTATAATAAAACAGAATTGTTACTGGACCCGCACGGAAAACGCTGGAGGAAAAAAAACGCAAAAAACACTCAGAATAAGATAATTTTTAATTAATACCTCTAAAACAATGCTCTAAAAAGGGATAAAAAGATTTTCTGCACTCTAAAATAAGCCCACTAAAAAGAACAACTCTTCTCCAAAAAATAAGCCCCTAACCAGATTTGTCAGCCGAAAAATAAAAAAGTTATGTATATGAAAAGATGGTGATGCTAAAATGAATAAGATTTTCTCCAAATTAGTTTTTATTCAGTAAAATTGAATAAAATGCACAAAACCTCCACATATTTGGTATTGCTGCGTCCGTATCAATCTGCATAATAAAACAGAATCGTTATTAGATCGCAAAGTGAACCCTGTAAAAAAAAAAGATAAAAAAAGCTCCAAAAAAAGATCATTTTTAATTAATACCCTGTAAAAAATGCTCTAAAAAGTGATTTAAAAAATGTTATGCACTCTAAAATAAGACCACTAAAAAGAACAATCCTTCTCGCAAAAAATAAGCCCTTAAACAGATTTGTGAGGCGAAAAAGTTATGCATATGAAAGGCGGTGATGCTAAAATTAACAACATTTTTACCAAATTACTTTTTATTCAGTAAAAATGGGAAAAAAAATAAACTATTTTTATGGTATGTTAACGGCCCAAAAAAAACACATAAGAATTTCCCTAAAAATTGATGATTTTCATTTCCTCCACCAACAAAGAGTTAATAAAATCTCACCAATTAGCTATAGATGCCCCAAAATTACGTACCAGAAAAGTGCATCTTATGTGGCAAAAGAAATAAGCCCCTATAGGTCCACATTAAAAAAAGTAAAAAATTACAGCCTGTACAATGTGACATAGCAAATCTGATCTGCATGGCGCCTCCTTCCCTTCTAAAAAATTGTAAAAATATTACAATTTGCAGACTGCACCTCCATTTTGTTTTAACCCCTATAAAACACCTAAAGGGTTAACAAACTTCTTAAAAGTGGTTTTTCATACGTTGAGGGGTGTAGTTTCCACGGGGTTATTTACGAATCTAGCTATTATTAGGCCTATCACAGTCAATTAGAAGTTGAGCAGGTCCATTTAAATACAGGTTTTTGGTGATTTTACAAAAAATGTGAAAAATGGCACCCAAATTCTGAGCCTCATAACATTCTAGTAAAATATGTGGAATCTTAAAAAACCATCCAACATAAAGCAGAAATTTAGGAAATGTAAGTTAATAATTTATTTGGGTGCTATCTGCATCAAAAGTAGAGAATTTAGAATGTTGAAAATAAAGAATTTTTTCAACATTTTTGCCAAATTTAGTTTTTTTCATAACTAAGCACAAAATATTTCAACCAAAATTTTAAATTTGAAGTACAATGTGTCACAAGAAAACAATCTCAAAATCTCTGTGATATCTCATAGTGTTCCAAAGCTATAACCACTTATAGTGACACAGGGCAGATTTGAAAAATGGGACTGCGTCCTAAAGGCCAAAATAGGCTGAGTCCTGTAGGGGTTAATAAAACTGTAGTTGAAGCTTCAGTAATCTATTGATGCCTATGGTTATTTCACTAAATTCTGTTACCACTGTCCATAAAAGATGACCCAACAGTCATATACAAAAATAAAAAAAAAACTCCAGAAATAAAAACAGGTTAGGGTATAGTAATGGTTTTCGCCACCTCCTCACACAGCCAGCACTCCCAGGTCCCCTTCTTCTTGCACAGCTTACCCCCCCCCCCCCCTCCATGTCTCCTGCTTGTAGTAGCACCTCCAGATATCCCTCCTCCTCACAGGGCTGGTCCTATGTAAACCTACATATCTAGCACCACCATGTTTCCTTTTCCTCGTACAGCCAGCCACGAATGTCCCTCTCTCCCTAACCAGCACTCTCGGTCATCTCCTTCTCACACAGCCTGCCCTCATATACAGGCAGTCCCCGGGTTACATACAAGATAGGGTCTGTAGGTTTGTTCTTAAGTTGAGTTTGTATGTAAGTCGGAACTGTATATTTTATCATTGTAATCCTAGACAGAACTTTTTTTGGTCTCTGTGACAATTGGATTTTAAAAATGTTGGGTTGTCATAAGAATCAGGATTAACACTAAAGCCTCATTACAGACACCTGTGATAACTGTTACAGCTGATTATTGTAGCCTAGGACTAAAGTACCATAAATTACCAATATCCAGAGGTCCGTTTGTAACTATGGGTCGTATGTAAATCGAGTGTTCTTAAGTAGGGGACCTCCTGTACTCCTCATTTTCACTGACAGTACCCCCATATCCACCTCTATCCTTATACAACCTGCATGATGAATTATTATCCAGGACCTGTGATGATGTCATTCCAAGGCCTGGAGGAAGATTTATGGTGTTTACATAATTCATTGTGCTTTTCAAAATTGCAATCAATCTAGGCAATATTACGTTATCTTCAGCTCTGTTTTGTTCACACTATGCTCTGGTTTATGAATAATAAAAACATCCTTTTAAAATAAAAGTGAATAAAGATCGCTACTGAGGTATGGTCTTGGTTAAAGTAAAATCACTTCACATTATCTCATACAGTATATATTTAGTAACACCAAAATGCGGGCTACATGTGCTGAAAGGGATAACAGATTAGTACATTTACTCTCCATTATGGCATCGCCATGATGCACTCCTGGAGGAGGTTCCCTTTCTTTTCCCTTGATACGTCAAATCATAAATTGGCTATCAAATATTAGACACCTACAAACAGAACATAAGCCAATTCAAAAAATATATATTTACTTTATTACATATTTGTTAAAACAAAATATCACAGTACATATACAATTCAGCAGGAAAAAGCATGTGGGTCAATGGGGCTATCACATAGAAATGTTAAAAACATGTGGGACGGGATGGAAAGGTGGGGTACATAGTCATATGGATCAAAAACATATACAGTTTCGAATGCATAGTGCAATTCTAACCCAATGATGCGTCATTGTGCAAATAATGCAATAAAGTGCTTGCCATACAATTATATGTACACAGGTTCCCTACAGGTATGAAAAAATGCTCAATGCATGTGCAAATCCTAAAATGAAAGCATACCTTTAGCCATCATATACCTCCCGTCTGCCACAAACAGATTCCCCGACGCGCGTTTCGGCGCTAGCCTTCGTCTGGGGGTGTGGTTACTCTAGCTGCACCAGAGTTTTATCTGACTATCAGCCAATGGCAAAGAGGATCGCTCACCTGTTCTGTATTTCTATAGAGCCGGACGGAGCTGCGGCAGGCGTCCGCCCCCCGCCCGAGCCCAACCCCCACCACGTGACCGATCATGTGACGGTGACGTCACTGAGGGGCACGTGATCGGAGAAAGGTTGTCGGATCAGGGGGCGGGCCCCACCGCACTCGTGCGCACCCGGCCGGTGTTCTGATTGACAGGTGAGTGATTGAGATAATAAAATAGAGTATTCAAGGATTCGTGCTGGCATCCATACGGGGCGGAGTATGTGTCCAGAGAGAAATACATTACTATTATTGGATTTCAAAAGGATGTTTTTTACTGACGTATTGCTTTTGCGAACCCAATGGTTCTTTTATCTTTATGCCTATATATTAAATTTCAAATAAATAGTAACCATGGGGGAAAAGTGAGAAAACGTGCAAAATTAGTGAATTGACAAGTGAGGGAAGAGGGGGGGGGGAAGGGAGGGGAAGGAAGACTTGTGTGCTGGTGCTGGAAGAAAAGTGCGAAATTACAGTGAGGGATTTAATTATACCACATGGATCCCTAATCGTGTACACTTACAAGACTATAAAATTGCGTATTACAGAGTTAATATCATCACAAAATGTTGATATAACAAAAATTGTGTTGTGATAAGGGTGTGTAAAATAAGATTGTGATTTGATCACAAATTGGTGTTGGTGTGTGTGAAAACATTTATACCAGGTTATTCGTTTGTATATATAATAATATAAAAATGTAAAATTATAAAATTATAAATCTGTGTATCATTGAATTATCCATGTAAAACTAAAAAGACATCGTGCTAATATTATAGTGCAAAAAGAACTTTTTTTCTTCTTTTTTTCTCTCACAGAGTCAAAGCCGAAATTAATTTAGCAGGATATTACTGCATCAAATATTTTGAAGCTATCCAATAAATGGTACCACAATTGTTCATGCTCATGATTGGTATCCAGTCACTATGTGTGGCACAGTAATGGATGACAAGAGCACTCCTTAAGACCCTCGAGTCGCCATGATGTCATGTTCTGAAAAGCCTGCTAGATAGAAAGACGATAATTAAACTATCACAAAAGGATAAACTAGAAAAAAGATTAAAAGGGAAAACGAAATAGAAAAGGGTTTAAAAACCCGGTGCAGCCCGGGTCGGGAGTCAGAGGAATGGGGCATAGCTCAGGGTTTCGTTAAGACCTTGTGGGCTCAGTGTTTTAAGGGTCCAAATCCATCTCGTCTCACATTGCGCCAGCCTCTGCGCTACAGGGCCTCCTCTGATGTTACCTTCAATGTGATCTATACCGCAGACACGGAGAGATTTGGGGTTACAGTCGTGGAATTCCCTAAAGTGTCTTGCCACCGGGAGTCCATCGGTACAGAATTCAGGATTGTTCGCTGCTCTGATATCTCGTACATGCTCACGTACCCGGATCTTAAATTCCCTGGTGGTCATACCAATGTAGATCATGCCACAAGGACATGTGGCATGGTATACTACTGCCTTTGTATTACAGGAGATTGTATGGGTGATGGTGTATTCTTTTTGATCACCCGAGTCCTTAAAGGTTCTGGTTTGAATAATGTTGGGGCAGGCTACACAATGGCCACAGGGTTTGCACCCCCATTTGGGGCCTCGGTTGTCTAAGAAGGTTTGAACTTCTTTCCTCACATGGTGACTTTTAACTAGTGTGTCCTGTAGATTCTTAGATCTACGGGCTGCTATCCCTGGATGTACAGGGATATATTTCTGTATTATCGGGTCCGATCTCAATAGGGGCCAGAAGCGTTCTAGAATTTCTCTCATAGGTTGCCATTGTGAGTGGAATTTAGTTATAAACCTCACCTTTTGATCTTCTTTTTGTTTTTTCTCTGGGTATAGTAGTTGGATTCTAGATGTCGATTTGGCCCTGTGATAGGCCTTTCTCAGGCATCTCTGGCTATAACCACGATCCGCAAATCTTTGTCTAAGTTCTCGAGCCCGATGTTCAAACGCTTCATCTGTTGAACAGATTCTTCTCATACGTAAATATTGTCCTGTAGGAACTGCTGCAATGGTTTGTGGGGGATGGGAGGATGATGCATGAAGTAAGGCATTGACAGCCGTTTCTTTTCTGTAAACGTCCGATTGAAGGTATCCCAATCCGTCTTTTTCTAAAATGACATCCAAAAAGTCCACTTTATTTGTGTCACACTTATATGTAAGTTTGATATTTACATCATTGGAATTTAACCTCTGGACAAATGTGGCCAGCTGCTGGGTCGTTCCCCTCCAGACGATCAGGATGTCGTCGATGTACCGCGCCCAAAAGAGGACGCGGTCCATCTCGACATCCCGATCGCCCGTAAGGAGGTCCCTCTCCCACAGCCCCAGGAACAAATTGGCATATGAGGGGGCACATGCCGCCCCCATAGCCGTCCCCTGGAGCTGCAGGTAGAAGGATCCCCCAAACACAAACATGTTGTGGAAGAGAACGAATTCCAGCAGCTGTATCACGAAATTTTTCATGCCATCCTCCAAAGATGTAGTGCTCAAGAAAAATTGCACCGCCTTTAGGCCATCACAGTGTTTAATACTGGTGTACAACGATTCCACATCTAGAGTGGCCAGTATCATATCCTCCTCCATGTGCAGGCCTTCAATTTTTTGTAAAAGGTCTGACGTGTCCCTCACATATGAGGGTAGGCATTCCACTATATCTTTTAGGTGGTAGTCGATAAATTTGCCGACATTTTCAGTTAGCCCACCATTGCCCGAGATTATCGGGCGACCCGGGGGACAGTTGGAGTTCTTATGCACTTTTGGGAGTAGATACAAAGTGGGTGTTTTTGGTACCTTGACAAATAGTGCATCAGCACATTCTTTTGAGATCACTTTGTTTTTAATGGCTGCCTGTAATAGGGAGTTTAGTTCTCCCACAAATTTGTTAGTGGGGTTATACGTCAATTTCTGATAACAGGTTTTATCTTTTAATTGTCTTTGAACTTCGGCTTCATACATATGTCTCGGCCATAGTACAATGTTACCCCCTTTGTCCGCCTGTTTTATAACAACATCATCCAATTCTCTCAGATGTTTTAACGCTTTCCGCATACGCGGGTTTAGATTGTCATGATGTATATTTCGTGGAATTTTCTCAAATTCCTGGGACACTAGTCTCACGAATAGTTCAATATTGGGATAGGCGGACAAAGGGGGAAACTTACGGGACCTTGGGCGGATACAAGCTGGAATCTTACCATGTGATGCTTGAGTATCCATCGATTCCTCCTCTAGTTCTTCAAGAATTCGAACTGCTTCTTGTTCCATAATTGTTGGGAAGATGTCTTTTGGGTCCTCAACATGGAACCACTTCTTATGGATGAGGGATCGGGCAAATATGTTTAGATCTTTTATCGCTGTAAAAGGATCAAAGCGAGCACATGGTGAGAAGGTCAATCCCTTCTCTAATACATGGATTTCATCCATAGTTAACTGATGGTTAGTTAGGTTAATTACTAGAGATGAGCGAACACTAAAATGCTCGGGTACTCGTTATTCGAGACGAACTTTTCCCGATGCTCGAGTGCTCGTCTCGAATAACGAACCCCATTGAAGTCAATGGGAGACTCGAGCATTTTTCAAGGGGACCAAGGCTCTGCACAGGGAAGCTTGGCCAAACACCTGGGAACCTCAGAAAAGGATGGAAACACCACGGAAATGGACAGGAAACAGCAGGGGCAGCATGCATGGGGGGGGGTGCTTAATCGCACCATTATGCCGAAATTATGGGCAACAGCATGGCCATGACAGAGTGACAGAATGAAGCTAGATAGCATGTAAAACATCCAATAATTGACCCTGACACTATAGGGGACGGCATGCAGAGGCAGAGGCAGCGGCAGCAGGCTAGAGAGTGGCATGGCGACATACCCTAATTGGACTCAGGCTTCAAACCAATGGGTGTCAGAGAGGAACCAAAGGAGGTGAGCAAGAAGTGCTCAAATAATATCGGTACATGATAAAAGTTTGCCAGTATATTTTGTGGATTACACAGCAGGGTGGCGACAAAGTTAACATGGAAGCCATGAAAACAACCCAAAATTCTGCCTGACACAGCTCGTTTGATAAGGGGACCATGTATGCTTACAGTTCATGCCAGTCGCTGCACTGGCTGCCAGTCTCCTTTCGAATACAGTTTAAAATAATAATAACCCTCATCCATAAAGCTCTGTATAATGCTGCACCCCCCTACCTCTCCTCTCTTATCTCAGTCTATCGCCCAACCCGTGCTCTTAGATCCGCCAGTGATCTTAGATTAACCTCTACCCTAGTGCGGACCTCCCACTCGCGTCTCCAAGACTTCTCTAGAGCTGCACCAATTCTATGGAATGCTCTGCCCTGGACTATCAGACTAATACCTAACCTCCAAAGTTTCAAACGTGCTCTTAAAACCCATTTCTTTAGGCAAGCCTATAACACTCATTAACTGCATGAAGTTTTAACTCTTCTACTAACCCGTCCTGTGTCGTCCTCCCATCTGTTATCCAGCAACCAACAGGCACCAGACTTCTCTGCAGTCCCATTCACCCTGGACCTGGTATATAAGATGACGGCTGAGTGGTTCAAGCGACAGCAATTACATTTATTATATTTTGTTCTATTCCCTAAGAAGAATGGCTTGACCGTTAAATATTCTTTTACCTCGTGTTACCCCATCATCTTCATAAACCGTAAGCTCTGGCGAGCAGGGACCTCACTCCTGTTGTTCCATACAAATGTTGTGCTCTGTTACAATACATTTGTATTTGTTTCCTATGATTTGTAAAGCGCTACGGAATATGATGGCGCTATATAAATAAAGATTATTATTATTATTATTATGGAGGCAGTGAACTAGTAGTAGATTAAAGGTGCTGCAACTATGTTAGTTGGATCTTGGGATGGAGCTGGCGCTCTGCAGCCAGGCGAGCTTTTGCCAATCCAAGCCCCTGTCTCTAGGCTACTCCCCAAACAGCACTTCTAAGAACCTTTTGTATAAGATCAAGTGTAGTAGCGTTCTTATAAGTTTAGGATATGGCGGGTGAGGGGAATGTAAACAGATGCGCAAGAAGCGCTGAAATAATATCCCTAAATGGTAAAAGTTTGCAAGTATATTTTGTGGATTACACAGCAGGGTGGCGACAAAGTTAACAACTTTGATGTGGAATGCCCTGTAATAGCTCTTGGGCGGTGTGCCTTTTATCGCCTAGGCTCAGCAGTTTCAGCACCGCCTGCTGTCGCTTAGCGACGGCACTGCTGCTGTGCCTAGAGCTACCGACTGATGGCGCCATGCCCACGGATGGTAATTCGGAGGAGGAGGAGGTGGAGGAGGGGTGGGAGGAGGTATAGTAGGCCTTTGAGACCTGGACCGAGGTAGGCCCCGCAATTCTCTGCGTCGGCAGTATATGACCAGCCCCAGGGTCAGACTCGGTCCCAGCCTGCACCAAGTTAAGTGTAGTAGCGTTCTTATAAGTTTGGGATATGGCGGGTGAGGGGAATGTAAACAGATGCGCAAGAAGCGCATGATGCGCATGGAGCTGGCGCTCCGCTGCCAGGCGAGCTTTCGCCAATTCAAGCCCCTGTCTCTAGGCTACTCCCCAAACAGCACTTCTAAGAACCTTTTGTATAAGATCAAGTGTAGTAGCGTTCTTATAAGTTTAGGATATGCCGGGTGAGGGGAATGTAAACAGATGCGCAAGAAGCGCATGATGCGCATGGAGCTGGCGCTCCGCTGCCAGGCGAGCTTTCGCCAATTCAAGCCCCTGTCTCTAGGCTACTCCCCAAACAGCACTTCTAAGAACCTTTTGTATAAGATCAAGTGTAGTAGCGTTCTTATAAGTTTAGGATATGCCGGGTGAGGGGAATGTAAACAGATGCGCAAGAAGCGCATGATGCGCATGGAGCTGGCGCTCCGCTGCCAGGCGAGCTTTCGCCAATTCAAGCCCCTGTCTCTAGGCTACTCCCCAAACAGCACTTCTAAGAACCTTTTGTATAAGATCAAGTGTAGTAGCGTTCTTATAAGTTTAGGATATGCCGGGTGAGGGGAATGTAAACAGATGCGCAAGAAGCGCTGAAATAATATCCCTAAATGGTAAAAGTTTGCCAGTATATTTTGTGGATAACACAGCAGGGTGGCGACAAAGTTAACAACTTTGATGTGGAATCCATGAAAACAACCCAAATTTCTGCCTGACACACCTCGTTTGATAAAGGGACGATGTATGGAGGCAGCTATATGGACGACTTTTGGAGGTAGCAATGGAGACAACGTGTGGAGGCTGCTATGGAGACAATTTAATTTGGATAGTGCCTGTATGTGGCAGTCCCAAACATTTTTCAAACCAGAGGAGCAGGTAGGTGGCCCTCCAGTAAAATGGAATAGATTGAGTGCCTGTATGTGGCAGTCCCAAAAATGTTTCAAACCAGAGGAGCAGGTAGGTGGCCCTGCAGTAAAATGGAATAGATTGAGTGCCTGTATGTGGCAGTCCCAAAAATTGTTCAAACCAGAGGAGCAGGTAGGTGGCCCTGCAGTAAAATGGAATAGATTGAGTGCCTGTATGTGGCACTCACAAAAATTGTTTCAAACAGAGGACCGGGTAGGTGGCCCTCCAGAAAAATTAAATGCATGAAGTACTATAGCAAGAGCCAGTGGGCCCTGTCAAAAAATAGCCATTTTCCTCTGCTTTACTGTACAAAGAGGAGGAGAAGGAGGAAAATGAGGAGGAGGAGGAGTGGATCAATTATTCAGGTTGAGCTTCCTTCACCTGGTGGAGATTGGAAATTCTGAGAAATCCAGCCTTTATTCATTTTAATAAGCGTCAGCCTGTCAGCGCTGTCAGTCGACAGGCGTGTACGCTTATCGGTGATGATGCCACCAGCTGCACTGAAAACCCGCTCGGACAAGACGCTAGTGGCAGGGCAGGCAAGAACCTCCAAGGCGTACAGCGCCAGTTCGTGCCACATGTCCAGCTTTGAAACCCAGTAGTTGTAGGGAGCTGTGTGATCATTTAGGACGATGGTATGGTCAGCTACGTACTCCCTCACCATCTTTCTGTAAAGATCAGCCCTACTCTGCCGAGACTGGGGACAGGTGACAGTGTCTTGCTGGGGTGACATAAAGCTGGCAAAAGCCTTGTAAAGCGTACCCTTGCCAGTGCTGGACAAGCTGCCTGCTCGCCTACTCTCCCTCGCTACTTGTCCCGCAGAACTACGCACTCTGCCGCTAGCGCTGTCAGAAGGGAAATACTGTTTCAGCTTGTGCACCAGGGCCTGCTGGTATTCATGCATTCTCACACTCCTTTCCTCTGCAGGGATGAGAGTGGAAAGATTTTGCTTGTACCGTGGGTACAGGAGAGTGAACACCCAGTAATCGGTGCTGGAATAAATTCTTTGAACGCGAGGGTCACGGGATAGGCAGCCTAGCATGAAATCTGCCATATGCGCCAGAGTACCAACGCGTAAGAATTCACTCCCCTCACTGGCCTGACTGTCCATTTCCTCCTCCTCCAACTCCTCCAACTCCTCTTCTTCTGCCCATACACGCTGAACAGTAAAGGACTCAACAATGGTCCCCTCTTGTGTCTCACCAACATTCTCCTCCTCTTCCTCCTCATCCTCCTCCACCTCCTCCGATATGCGCTGAGAAACAGACCTGAGGGTGCTTTGGCTATCAACAAGGGAATATTCTTCCCCTGTCTCTTGTGACGAGCGCAAAGCTTCCGACTTCATGCTGACCAGAGAGTTTTTCAACAGGCCAAGCAGCGGGATGGTGAGGCTGATGATGGCGGCATCGCCACTGACCATCTGTGTTGACTCCTCAAAGTTACTCAGCACCTGACAGATATCAGACATCCACGTCCACTCCTCATTGTAGACTTGAGGAAGCTGACTGACCTGACTACCAGTTCTGGTGGAAGTTGACATCTGGCAGTCTACAATCGCTCTGCGCTGCTGGTAAACTCTGGATAACATGGTCAGTGTTGAATTCCACCTCGTGGGCACGTCGCACAACAGTCGGTGAGCGGGCAGTTGGAGGCGGCGCTGCGCTGCCCTGAGAGTGGCAGCATCTGGGCTGGACTTCCTGAAATGCGCACAGATGCGGCGCACCTTCGTGAGCAAATCAGACAGATTGGGGTATGTCTTGAGGAAACGCTGAACTATCAGATTTAACACATGGGCCAGGCATGGCACATGTGTCAGTCTGCCGAGTTGCAGAGCCGCCACCAGGTTACGGCCGTTGTCACACACAACCATTCCCGGCTTGAGGTTCAGCGGTGCCAGCCACAGATCAGTCTGCGCCGTGATGCCCTGTAATAGTTCTTGGGCGGTGTGCCTTTTGTCGCCTAGGCTCAGCAGTTTGAGCACCGCCTGCTGTCGCTTAGCGACGGCACTGCTGCTGTGCCTAGAGCTACCGACTGATGGCGCCGTGCCCACGGATGGTAGTTCGGAGGAGGAGGTGGAGGAGGGGTGGGAGGAGGAGGAGGCATAGTAGGCCTGAAACACCTGGACCGAGGTAGGCCCCGCAATCCTCGGCGTCGGCAGTATATGAGCAGCCCCAGTGTCAGACTCGGTCCCAGCCTCCACCAAGTTAACCCAATGTGCCGTCAGCGATATATAGTGGCCCTGCCCGGCAGCACTCGTCCACGTGTCCGTGGTCAGGTGGACCTTGTCAGAAACGGCGTTGGTCAGGGCACGGATGATGTTGTCTGACACGTGCTGGTGCAGGGCTGGGACGGCACATCGGGAAAAGTAGTGGCGGCTGGGGACCGAATACCGAGGGGCGGCCGCCGCCATGAGGTTGCGAAAGGCCTCGGTCTCTACTAGCCTATAGGGCAGCATCTCCAGGCTAAGCAATCTGGAGATGTGCACATTAAGGGCTTGGGCGTGCGGGTGGGTTGCACTATATTTGCGTTTCCGCTCCAGCGTCTGGGGTATGGAGAGCTGAACGCTGGTGGATGCTGTGGAGGATCGTGGAGGCGACGATGGGGTTTTTGTGGCAGGGTCCTGGGCAGGGGGCTGACTAGCAGCTGACACAGGGGAAGGAGCAGTGGTGTGCACGGCCGGAGGTGAACGGGCTTGTTGCCACTGAGTGGGGTGTTTAGCATTCATATGCCTGCGCATACTGGTGGTAGTTAAGCTAGTAGTGGTGGAACCCCTGCTGAGCCTGGTTTGGCAAATGTTGCACACCACAGTCCGTCGGTCATCCGGTGTTTCCTTAAAGAACCTCCAGACTTCTGAAGATCTAGCCCTCGCCGCAGGAGCCCTCGCCACGGGAGCTTCACTAGTTGACACATTTGGCGCTGATGCACCAGCTCTGGCCCTGCCTCTCCGTCTGGCCCCACCACTGCCTCTTCCAACCTGTTCTGGTCGAGGACTCTCCTCCGTCTCAGAAGCACTGTGTTCACCCGGCCTCTCAACCCAGCTTGGGTCTGTCACCTCATCATCCTCCGATCCCTCAGTCTGCTCCCCCCTCGGACTTCCTGCCCTGACAACAACTTCCCCACTGTCTGACAACCGTGTCTCCTCATCGTCGGACACCTCTTTACACACTTCCACTACGTCAAGAAGGTCATCATCACCCACAGACTGTGACTGTTGGAAAACCTGGGCATCGGAAAATTGCTCAGCAGCAACCGGACAAGTGGTTTGTGACTGTGGGAAGGGTCCAGAAAACAGTTCCTCAGAGTATGCCGGTTCAAATGCCAAATTTTCCTGGGAGGGGGCAGACTGGGGGGGAGGAGGCTGAGGTGCAGGAGCTGGAGGAGTGGCGATTTCGGTGACATGGGTGGACTGCGTGGAAGACTGACTGGTGGTGGACAAATTGCTCGAAGCATTGTCAGCAATCCACGACATCACCTGTTCGCACTGTTCTGGCCTCAACAGTGCTCTACCACGAGTCCCAGTAACTTCAGACATGAACCTAGGGAGTGTAGCTCTGCGGCGTTCCCCTGCTCCCTCATCAGCAGGTGGTGTCTCACCCCGCCCAGGACCACGGCCTCTGACCCCTGCAGTAGTTGGACGCCCACGTCCCCGCCCTCGTCCTCTACCCCTAGCCCTCGGGTTAAACATTTTTAAAATGAGAGTTATAACTTTATTTTTTTTTTTACTTTTTTTTGTTTTTTTTTGTGTTTTTTTTTTTTTTTTTGTGTTTTTTGTTTTTTTTTGAGTTTTTAAAACCAAACAATGCTATCCTATTGCTATGGCTATTTTCTAGCCAAGTATCAAAGCACACTACTATGCCAGATGAGATGACACTGAGTTAGTGCCTAATTGAAATCCAACCCCTACTAAATTTTCCCACTTCGGTCTTTGCTATGGATATGTGCGTCACTAAGCGCAGAACACAGCGGTCGCAAGTCTCACTACAAATTGCTCAGAATTGGCTAGTACATGCACTGCAGAAAGTACAGCCACCAGCAGATCAACCAGAAATCAAATATATAGAACGCTACTGTATGCGTAAGTAAGCTCTTTGTATTCTCCTATGGCTATTTTCTAGCCAAGTATCAAAGCACACTACTATGCCAGATGAGATGACACTGAGTTAGTGCCTAATTGAAATCCAACCCCTACTAAATTTTCCCACTTCGGTCTTTGCTATGGATATGTGCGTCACTAAGCGCAGAACACAGCGGTCGCAAGTCTCACTACAAATTGCTCAGAATTGGCTAGTACATGCACTGCAGAAAGTACAGCCACCAGCAGATCAACCAGAAATCAAATATATAGAACGCTACTGTATGCGTAAGTAAGCTCTTTGTATTCTCCTATGGCTATTTTCTAGCCAAGTATCAAAGCACACTACTATGCCAGATGAGATGACACTGAGTTAGTGCCTAATTGAAATCCAACCCCTACTAAATTTTCCCACTTCGGTCTTTGCTATGGATATGTGCGTCACTAAGCGCAGAACACAGCGGTCGCAAGTCTCACTACAAATTGCTCAGAATTGGCTAGTACATGCACTGCAGAAAGTACAGCCACCAGCAGATCAACCAGAAATCAAATATATAGAACGCTACTGTATGCGTAAGTAAGCTCTTTGTATTCTCCTATGGCTATTTTCTAGCCAAGTATCAAAGCACACTACTATGCCAGATGAGATGACACTGAGTTAGTGCCTAATTGAAATCCAACCCCTACTAAATTTTCCCACTTCGGTCTTTGCTATGGATATGTGCGTCACTAAGCGCAGAACACAGCGGTCGCAAGTCTCACTACAAATTGCTCAGAATTGGCTAGTACATGCACTGCAGAAAGTACAGCCACCAGCAGATCAACCAGAAATCAAATATATAGAACGCTACTGTATGCGTAAGTAAGCTCTTTGTATTCTCCTATGGCTATTTTCTAGCCAAGTATCAAAGCACACTACTATGCCAGATGAGATGACACTGAGTTAGTGCCTAATTGAAATCCAACCCCTACTAAATTTTCCCACTTCGGTCTTTGCTATGGATATGTGCGTCACTAAGCGCAGAACACAGCGGTCGCAAGTCTCACTACAAATTGCTCAGAATTGGCTAGTACATGCACTGCAGAAAGTACAGCCACCAGCAGATCAACCAGAAATCAAATATATAGAACGCTACTGTATGCGTAAGTAAGCTCTTTGTATTCTCCTATGGCTATTTTCTAGCCAAGTATCAAAGCACACTACTATGCCAGATGAGATGACACTGAGTTAGTGCCTAATTGAAATCCAACCCCTACTAAATTTTCCCACTTCGGTCTTTGCTATGGATATGTGTGCCACTAAGAGCTAAACACAACGGTAGCAAGTCCCCCTGCTAATTCCTCACAAAATGGTACTAGATGCAAATTAAAATAAAAAAAGTAGAACGTTATTGTAGCCCTAAGAAGGGCTGTTGGGTTCTTTGAGAATCACTCCTGCCTAACAGTAAGCTAATAGAACAGCCTAACTCTTTCCCTGACCAGCAGCAGCTCTCTCCCTAGCGGCATCCAGACACAGAATGATCCGAGCAGCGCGGGCAGCGGCTAGTCTATCCCAGGGTCACCTGATCTGGCCAGCCAACCACTGCTATCGACGTGTAAGGGTACCACGTCATGCTGGGTGGAGTGCAGAGTCTCCTGGCTTGTGATTGGCTCTGTTTCTGGCCGCCAAAAAGCAAAACGGCGGGAGCTGCCATTTTCTCGAGCGGGCGAAGTATTCGTCCGAGCAACGAGCAGTTTCGAGTACCCTAATGCTCGACCGAGCATCAAGCTCGGACGAGCATGTTCGCTCATCTCTATTAATTACCTTTAATTGTGTTCCAGTAGTTGTACTCCTGGTCTCGGGTTTCCTCTTGTTTTCTGAAGAGTTCTGGGTGAGTTTTCTTTTTCCACCTCTTTCTTGTTGGATGTGGCCTCTGTAATTAGCACCATCTCCACTGTCACTCTGTGACGCATGTGATGAGACGGATGATGTTCGACTCATTGATCTTCTTATCGGGCGTGATGTGCGTGGTCTGCGCCACCAATATATCTGTTTTTGTTGAAAATCTCTCAAATCTCTAGCGTATTTTTTACCTTTGGTATCCTGGATCTTTTTCTCCCACTCTAAGAAGTCCATCTCTATTTGTTGGAACAATTTTGTCAGGGACTCATCCGACATCTTCTCCATTAGTGCTTTTTTTATCGTGTCAATTTCAATTTCAATTTCCACCAGTGTTTTTCTGTATAACTCGATCAGCAGTTTCATAAAATCACTCGAGCATTTGGTACAGATTTCTTCCCATTTTGTAATCATCTCCTCATCCTCCAACGAGAAGGATGGGAATACTTGTATCCGCAACCCTCTCGGTATCAGGCCTTGTTGGATGTATTTTTCCAGCGAGACCTTATTCCACCATGTACGTGTTTTCCGATGGAGCAGATTTTTTAATTGACCCTGAGCTATGCCAACACTCCTCCGATCCTCCGATTCCAGTGCGATAGGCTCACTCCCAAAAACTTGGTCTGCTTGTTGAAGCCAAGACTGTTCCCTGGCGTGGAGATCCATTGGACCAGTAGCTCCTGATTCTGTGGGTAACACAGCAAAAATTAGTAACACCAAAATGCGGGCTACATGTGCTGAAAGGGATAACAGATTAGTACATTTACTCTCCATTATGGCATCGCCATGATGCACTCCTGGAGGAGGTTCCCTTTCTTTTCCCTTGATACGTCAAATCATAAATTGGCTATCAAATATTAGACACCTACAAACAGAACATAAGCCAATTCAAAAAATATATATTTACTTTATTACATATTTGTTAAAACAAAATATCACAGTACATATACAATTCAGCAGGAAAAAGCATGTGGGTCAATGGAGCTATCACATAGAAATGTTAAAAACATGTGGGACGGGATGGAAAGGTGGGGTACATAGTCATATGGATCAAAAACATATACAGTTTCGAATGCATAGTGCAATTCTAACCCAATGATGCGTCATTGTGCAAATAATGCAATAAAGTGCTTGCCATACAATTATATGTACACAGGTTCCCTACAGGTATGAAAAAATGCTCAATGCATGTGCAAATCCTAAAATGAAAGCATACCTTTAGCCATCATATACCTCCCGTCTGCCACAAACAGATTCCCCGACGCGCGTTTCGGCGCTAGCCTTCGTCTGGGGGTGTGGTTACTCTAGCTGCACCAGAGTTTTATCTGACTATCAGCCAATGGCAAAGAGGATCGCTCACCTGTTCTGTATTTCTATAGAGCCGGACGGAGCTACCGAGCGCACGTACTGCGGCAGGCGTCCGCCCCCCGCCCGAGCCCAACCCCCACCACGTGACCGATCATGTGACGGTGACGTCACTGAGGGGCACGTGATCGGAGAAAGGTTGTCGGATCAGGGGGCGGGCCCCACCGCACTCGTGCGCACCCGGCCGGTGTTCTGATTGACAGGTGAGTGATTGAGATAATAAAATAGAGTATTCAAGGATTCGTGCTGGCATCCATACGGGGCGGAGTATGTGTCCAGAGAGAAATACATTACTATTATTGGATTTCAAAAGGATGTATTTTACTGACGTATTGCTTTTGCGAACCCAATGGTTCTTTTATCTTTATGCCTATATATTAAATTTTCTCAAAAGAGATATTTTTTACACTTGTTGTTTGCCAGTAATATCTGTCACTAATATATCTATTTTTGCATATCTGTATGATCCATAATTGCTCTAAAACACAAGTTATATGTTTTTACACCCTGCATGATATTTACTGTACAAGACATTAAGTAAGCTAAGCAGAAGCACTTCATAAAGACACTGGGTTGCAAAAAAGTTGCAAAAAACAAATAGGCAACACTTTACCATTATCTCTTATAAGAAGAAAGATCCAATTCCCTTTTGTATCCAAAGATTTACAATGATTCTCATGACTCAGGTTATCACTGTGCTGTGTCATTTTTACACATGATCTGATCTTTGATTGTTATCAGTAACTTATATATTCAGATACTTGGCTGAAAGTTGTCATATTTTTTCAGTTTTTTCATCATTTCTTTAATAAGAAACCCAGTCCATGTGATATACACTTGTTTAGACTTAAAATGGATCAGTTAGCACTTATCTAATGAGTTTACTGTTCCATTTCTTATAAATATTACAGCCCTGGAATATCTTTCAGATCTGCTGACTCTGTTATTCCACTAAACAATGCTTAGATCTTTATGTGTTCCATTCCTCCAGAAAATATTTAAATAAATTGACTAGTGTTACATGAAGGTCATGTGCTCTACTCACTTTGTCGAACTTTCCTTGTGTCAAGAGGAACGGCAACACCCCCACCCCTCCCCCAGTTGTTGATTCATTTACAAATTGAGAAAAGAGATAGGGATGGCACCACATGGAGTCATGGGAAAAGATTCTCTGAATATGTAATTTCATGGAGAATGTCAATATTTACTAAAACAGACATGCTTGGAGTATTGACTGGTCTACATTAAACCTTTTCATGGGAATAATCAACATAAAACGTTGAACATCTTAGCAAAAACATTTCAATAACTCCACTCACAGTTATCTATCCTTTGGTTCTATTTAGTTCACAATGAGAAACAGCCTCTAGAGTCACAATATTGTTTGCATCGTCTACATAAATTGTAAACCATCCACACGGAATTGTTAACTGTACTCTAAAGGAAATATCAAAGATACAAAAATTTGTCTGATTCCTTCTGGAAGAGGCAACATTCATGTCCTTGGTTTGTATCTGGTATCAAAGTGAATAGGACCGAAATGCAACAAAAGAAAAAATGTTAATGTAAAGGCACTCATCTTATATACTGTAGTTGTGCTTGAGATCAATCCAGAAAAGTGTCTGTAACTATAGCTTTTGTTTAGTCAGTGGGGCACATTTACTAAGGGCCGTGGGCCACTTTTCTGTGGGACTTCGCACGTTCTTTTAGGTGAAAACTGCTTGCACAGGTATTTAAGAAGTGCCTGGGCCACATTTGTGTTGCAAGTGACTGTTTTGGGGCGTGGCTGCACTATTCTTCACACAACACAAATTTCTGCACTGAAGGGGCTTTACGGTTCTCAGTCGGACCGTGTGCCAAATTTATCAAGCAAAGTCTGACAGAAGTGTTCCACACACCCTATGTTAAAAGTGCACCAAAAAAATTGTGGTGCACTCTCTCAGAACAGTGCAGGGGGCGCCAGATTCATGCAGAACGTGCCCCACAAATCCTGAATCTGGGGCACTCTACAATTAAACTGCACATAGTGTAGTTTGCACTGTTTTTAGTAAAGGTGCCCCATTAATTATTAAAAGAAAAACCAAGTATCTATATAAATGCAAGATTTAGCTATTGTACCACAGGATGTTACACGTCTTGCTGTAGGTCTCTCAAACCTTCCTGCCAGTGTTTTTCTTATGTTGATGGTGAGTACATGCAGGGCCTCCACTAGGAATTTTGTGGCCCCTGACTGGCATATTTTTGTGCCCCCCCACTGGCATCCATTCCCACATTGATACACAATATTGTATACACAAATTTTTTTTTGACCAAAACATTTTTCAAACCAAAATACACAGGGCGGGTAGCATGAGTCCCTAACGCCATCCACCTACTAAAGCAACAGAGAAGTACAAAAGGTGAATGAGTAAATGTCTGAAACTTAACTTTTAATCATTGAATATAAAACTGCTAATGGAAGCAATATGAACAATTGCAAAATCATCAATCATGTCAATGTAGACACACTGACAGTAGGATTACTAGGCCCAATAGGGACTCCAGCCCTACAAGCGCTATACCTTCCTCCATCTCATGCAGTCCATTTCTTCCCTCACCCGTGACATTCCACATGGCGGACCACACATTTCCTGGTACACCTGTGACAAGGCTAGGTATGTGATTCCCTTCTTGATGGAAGCTACGTTGTGGGGGCACAGAGGTTTTTTTCAGCACGCTATTAGGTGGACTTTCCCTAGTAATCCTACTGTCGGTGTGTGTACATTGACATGATTGATGATTTTGCAATTGTTCATATTGCTTCCATTAGCACTTTTATATTCGATGATTAAAAGTTACGTTTTAGACATTTACTCAATCGCCTTTTGTACAAAACATTTTTTAAACCAAAACAAGCTAGACTCTTTTGACAGGACCCTACTCTACTGCACGTGTCCACTCAGTATATAGATATCCCCTGCAAATGCCCACTTAAATACCTACTCCTATGTGCAGAGAAACCAGCAAAGCACATATAAATGATACAAAAGTTATATACTTTATTAATATTTGTACATTCAACACATCTTTATCCTTAAAGGAACATAAAAGGCAGAGATGAAGGGACAGAGAGACTAAAAAAAAGTACACACGATTCAGTGTACAACATGTAAATATGCAAAGTTATCCCAAACACAAGAGAGCTGCTATGTCTGAGTGTAAACCAGAATAAATCCACACACACCCGTGCCAGCAACAGATTCCAAATGTAAAAGGGTATCATGAGGGAAAACCAATCACTAATACAGACCAAAGGCGTGTGTACGTCCCCGACGCGTGTTTCGCCTGATAGGCTTCTTCTGGGGGAGTCAGAATGCTCAGTATATAGATAGCCTCTGCACGTGCCCACTCAGTATATAGATAACAGCTGCACATGCCCACTCAGTATATAAACAGCTCCAGAAAGTGCCCTCTCAGTATATAGATAACACCAGCACATGTCACCATGGCATATAGATACCCCCCTGGAACATGCCTCGTCCAGTCCATAGACAGCCCTCCCAGTCCATAGTCCTCCCCAGTCCAAAGTGAGCCCTCCCAGTCCACAGTCAGCCCCCCAGTTCACAGCAGTTCCTCCACTTTAATGAAATGTCTACCCCAGATGCCCCCTTTAATCAAATGTCCACCCCAGATGCCCCCTCTTTAATCAAATGTCCATACCAGATGCCGCCCTTTACATAAATCCCCCCCATCCCCATCATAAATGTCATGCCCACAGCAGGACCCCACGGCTCTGTCTTCTCCTCTTTTGGCCCTTATACATACAGTATGATCCTATGGTGTCGACGTCATAGTATATGCACCCAGGCCGGTAGAGGAGAAGAAGAAGCCACAGGTCAGGAAGAAGAAGCTGAAAGGTGAGTATAGATTTTTAAAAAATTTCAGGCTGATGGCGGATCTGCCCGCTTATACCACCTACATGAAGATTCGCCATTAGCGGAAGTGCAGCACATTGCTGGGGGAGTTTGTCAGTACTGTGAGCCCGTCAGGCCCCTCTTTTCATTGAACATGCAACATCATCCCACTGGGGTCTGACCTAATGGCTTGGGGGAGCTGGATCGCTCTGGTACTTGAATGGCTGGCTGAAGCATGGCCTAGCAATAGTCACTGTCCCAATAGCCGTTTAACAAAACAGGCCTCTTCTGAGCCAGGCAGGGCCAGTGAGGGGATGAAAGAAAAGGAGGAGGCCACCAAAAGATAGAAGGTTCCCCCTGAGGCACTCCTGGTGTATGTGTAATGAAGGGATCCCTGGGTAGATGGTAGAGGGGAGGTCCATGATGTTAGCGGGAGCCAGACGAAGGTTATGAACTTGAAACTTACAGTCTCTTTATTCCAAGACTCTAAACTCAGCAACGGTTACAGGCTAATCCTATCTACCAGGTCCAAGGCAGCTAGTTGGGTGCAGTCTGTTAAAAGCTCACAGCCCAGATCCAGAAACTTGAGGTAAGACAAAGAAAGTAGGGTATGGGGCAGAAACTGAGGCTTTGTGAAGGATAGGCAGAGCTGCAGGCCTGATGGAGGGGGATTGACCTCAGGTTGGATAAAGAAGCAGCAGGCTGCTAGTTTCTTGCAGGCGTCAGTGTGTGTGTTCTTGCTTACACACTCACAGAAAAAAATTCCCTGGAAGAGCTCTGAGGAACTTCAGTCAGAGGGATTTTTACTAAACTTCCTTTTTGTGCAAGGTTCCAGGCATCCAACGAATCACTGACCTTAGTGCAGTCATCATGATAATTTTCCTTTTTCTATATAATGAAAAGGATACTTTCATATAAACACATACTTTACACTTTTATATTCTATATGATGCTAAATATAATTTTAGAATTAATTGACTACAAATTCACTTTACACTTTGTTGTGGTGTGGTACATGTGAATTGTGTGTGGGGACCCCATGAGTGTGGATAAATGTGTGTTTTTTGTTTTTTTGTTTTTCTTTCTATATGTGGCTCTGTGGTTCTCTTTAATGTACTTTTACTTAATTAATGTTGTTACTTTAAGTAAAAGTACTTTAACACTGATATTTTTGCTTTTGTTCAGATGTGAACATTGTTAAAATGCACCATTTGTTGTTGAGTGGGCCATTACATACAGAACTTTGAGAATAATGGCATAAGGGTGGTGAAACCTCATACATATGCTTGCTTAGAACAGTCATTCAAAAAGGACAGGTGTGAAAAGTGACTTAAAGCTCTGTTAGAGTATAATATCAGGATCAAAGGTTTGCTATTCCTAAATGCGCCTTAAGGTAGGTGGCTGATAGTGATCCTAATACCTTGATTTGGAGCCGTCTCCCTCGTTCCTTACCTATAGTTATTGGGACAGGGACAATAAGTCACTTAAATTCCTTGTTTTCATACCTGGCCTGTTTAGAGGGTCCATAAGAAAAACACTGGTACAGAGGACTTATGAAACTACAGCGAGACATGTGCCATCCTATCCTACCCTTATCTTGTACCACATGTCTGGTAAGAACTGCTTTTTAACTATGATAATTTGGGAACTTTGTTATTACCGATGTGATGTTATTTTGACCACCGCTGTACAATACTTGAATAACAGTATTACATTCTTTGATAATATTTGAGATTTATTCCATTACAATATGAATTTGTTTCCTATGGCAACTACTGTATATCCTCGAGTATAAGCCGACCTGAGTATAAGCTGAGGCCCCTATTTTACCTCGAAAAACTGGAAAAACGTATTGACTCAAGAATAAGCCTAGAGTAAGAAATGTAACCCGTACTCTCTAATAAAATGTCTAGTAGTCTACCATCATGAATGAAATGTCCACAGCAGTCTCTTCAATTAATAAAATGTCCAGCAGAGCTCCCCATAAATGTAATGTCCAGCAGAGTGCCCCATAAATGTAATGTCCAGGAGAGTCCCCCCATTGATGTAATGTCCAACAGAGTGCTCCCATTGATGTAATATCCAGCAGAGTCCCCTCATTGATGTAATATCCAGCAGAGTCCCCTCATTGATGTAATGTCCAGCAGAGTGCCCCCATTGATGTAATGTCCAGCAGAGTGCCCCCATTGATGTAATGTCCAACAGAGTGCTCCCATTGATGTCATATCCAGCAGAGTCCCCTCATTGATGTAATATCCAGCAGAGTCCCCTCATTGATGTAATGTCCAGCAGAGTGCCCCCATTGATGTAATGTCCAGCAGAGTGCCCCCCATTGATGTAATTTGCAAGAATGATGTTAAAACACCTTTGCAATTAAATTAGGCAAAAAAAAAAAATCAGAATAAAATCACAATTAACAACATAAAATAGATGTGCAATGATAAATATAGTCTGATCCAAGATGTGCAACACATATACCATAATATAAGGAGTATTTCTCCCGCAACCTACCTCAAAAAATGTAACATCAGTCAGTACAGAAATATGAAATATGCCAAATAGCTGAAGTCTTGTCAAGTGATTTATACAGAAAATGTAGTTCAAAAAAGTGTTTTTCTGAATTTACAGATGACAAATGTTAAATAATTGTGTTTCACCATGTTATAAATGATTGTTAGAAATATGTCAATATAGATAGATAGTGGAAATGAACATAATACAACATTAAGTGATAACCATATTTAGTCCATATCATTTTATATATGTTGCTTAACTTAGACCATATAATATGCAACAGGGATATTTCCATTTATATACCATATTATAAGAGAGAAATCGTGTCAATGAACATGGCGAGGATTATAACTGCAAAAATATAGTGTCAAAATAGAAGCACATGCTTTATAGTAATTGAGGCAGTACTGGCTTAATGTCAGTTCAGATTATCAGAGCAGAGCCAAAGCCTGATCCATGGCTAAAATTGGGACAAATCCCTATAGCCATTTTTCCTGTTTCTTCAGAATTAGAATTCAGAATTTTGGTACCGTAATTATTTTAAGTTATAACTTATACCAGTTACTATTTCCTAAATAATTTTTAAAATGCCTTTGCTTTTGTAGAATTGCAAACTACCCTCTTGGACTTGGAAGAAACCAGATCATGGTACATGTTACTGATGAATCTTTGAAAACACCTACATTATTAAGAAGCTATAGGATAACCGTTCACCGAGAGGATCGTCCAAGTCTACCTTTATTTGACCACTACAAAATGTGTAGCTTTCTACAGGTACAGAATGATCATAAAACATGAGAAAAAATGCTGTCTAGTTTCTGTATGCCCAGCTTTTGGAGGGAGGGTCTCTGTATAGTCATCTCTGGAGGGGAAGGGGGGGATCTCCCGTATAGACAGCTCTGGGGGAGGGTCCACTGTATAATGAATTTCAGGGAGGTTCTCCCATATAGTCAGCTCTGAAGGGGGGTCTCCTGTCTGGGGGTCTCCAGTACATATGTCTGGGGGTCTCCAGTATCATATGTCTGCTATGGGATCTCCATTATCATTATCTGCTTTGGATGATTTCCATTGTCATTATTATTGTCTGGTTTGAGCACTATATCTGTAGTCTGCTCAAGGGTCTAAATTAGTTATTGTACAAATGTAGTATTTGGTCTCTGGGGTGGCATTTTGTGCTGTACTTTGGAAGTTGGTGCATCTAGGGTGCTGGTTACTAATACGGCCTTCTAAGGTTGAGCAGTATGAAAATGCAGCCCTCGGACCAATAAAGGTGGTCCACTCCTTCTTTAGACACTTCGAAGCTAAGAAAACAATGCCAATGCCAACAAAGCCGAGAACCCTAATTTTACCATCAAAAACTGGGAAAACCTATTGAGTATAAGCCGAGGGTGGTAAATGCATTGGTCACAAACCCCCCCTGTATGTAGCCAGCCTGCCCCCAGTAGTATACAGCCTGCCCCCAGTAGTATACAACTTGCCCCCAGTAATATACAGCCAGTCCCCAGTAGTATACAGCCAGTCCCCAGTAGTATACAGCCTGCCCCCGTAGTATATAGCTAGTCCCCAGTAGTATACAGCCTGCCCCCAGTAGTATACAGCACTGCCCCCAGTAGTATACAGCACTGCCCCTAGTAGTATACAGCTTGCCCCCAGTAGTATACAGCCAGTCCCCAGTAGTATACAGCACTGCCCCCAGTAGTATACAGCACTTCCCCCAGTAGTATACAGTACTGCCCCCAGTAGTATACAGCACTGCCCCCAGTAGTATACAGCCTGCCCAGCATAAAAAAAAATAATAAACGTATATACTCACCCTCCGGTGGCCCCGACCTGCAGCGCTGCTCCCCCCATGTCCACGCGGGTCCTCTTCTGGCTTCCGCGCCCGTCTGCTTTCTTCTCTAACTTCGTGCTGCACGCCGCTGGTGACGTCATACAAGGCGCCGCCTGGGAGAGAAACATGGCGGCGCCCAGCACGAAGTTAGAGAAGACAGAAGACGGCCGCGGAAGCCAGAAGAGAACCCGCACGGACATCAGGGGAACAGCGCTGCACGTCGGAGCCACCGGAGGGTGAGTATATAAGTATATTATTTTTTAAATATTTTGTATAAGCCGAGGGGGATGTTTTTTTGTGCTGAAAAACTCGGCTTATACACGAGTATATACGGTAATTCCCTATATTGTAGCTAACTGGATCCTTGTGTGAAATTAGCAAAAGGAATGTTGGGGTTATTTTTCCATACAAAACATTTGCAGATGAAGAAGTTTATCGGAATTCAGCTACATTCTTCACGGGACAGAAACTTACTGTGTAAAGATAGCAGTCATTTTATACTTATACCAGCCTGGTGGTCATTTAGTATCCAAAGCAAATACAGGCAGTCCCCTGGTTATGTACAAGATGGGTTCCATAGGTTTGATCTCAAGTTTTAATTTGTATGTAAGTCAAAACTGTATATTTTATAATTGTAGATCCAGACAAAACAATTTTCGCCACAGTGACCTTTGTAGTTTCAAAATTTTTTGCTGTAATTGGACCAAGGATTATCAATACAGCTTCATTACAGACACCTTACAGCTGATTATTGCAGTCTCTGACTATAGTAAAGCATCCATCGAGGTCACCAGAGCTCACAGTAGGCTAAGGGGTGCGTCTTTAACTAGGGGTCGTCTGTAAGTTGGGTGTTCTTAAGTAGGGGACTGCCTGTACTGCAGAAACAACAGGAATACAATAAAAAGGGTGGCACAGTGTATTGGTGGCGGAAAACCTTTGCTGCATATTACATGTGTATTTATAGCAGCTGGAGACATTGGTGCTACTTATCAGATGTAGTTTATTATGTCCCTTTGACATAATCACTGTTGTATTACATTTTTAGGGACTTTCATTGTATGTTCAATTAGTGTTCTGACTTTCAAGTATGGTAGAATGTAATGATTACTCTTAAACAGGTTTTTCCATCAAACAAGTTAGGCCCTATCTACAGAAAAGCAGCCAGCTTGCTGATCGTTGGGGGTCTCAGTGATGAGATCCCCACAGATCAAAAGAACTGTGGGTCCGATCAGACTCCTTGTCACTCCTTAAGATGAGTGGAGCAGACGGCTGCGCATGTCCATTCTGCTCCATTCATCTCTATGGAGCTGACAGAGATTGCCGAGCACAATCGGAGGTACCTGGGACCCCATTGGACCCCCCGTTCAATGAGACCCCCACTGATCAACAAGTTAGGTAAGTATATGGACATATAAGTATATGAACGTATATCTGGCTGCAAGTTTGCCACCTGACAGACGTCCCTGTAGACGCCTATGGTACTGGGCATGGTACGGTCAGCGCAGCATGTCAGCACATGCAGGGTGCACTAGATTATTGAAGACTGCGCGCCATTATTCAGTAATCTGGTACACCCTGCACATTAGTCAGGCAAACACCATGTAGTGCAGTTTAAATCACTATTGATAAATCTGGTCCACTGAGAGAAGATAGGATCGAAGTAAGTGAAGAAATAAGTGTTTTCCTATGATAAAATACATTACAAGATTTCTTATTTTTACTGTTACTATTGTCATTGTCTATACTCTGCTGTAGCTACAGCGGTAGCAGCCATAACACCCAGTGTCAGGGGGCCCCGGCATCTGCCCTGAGGCACTGAAGAATGGAGGATGTGCACTACTGTATACATATTATCCTGCACATTGTACAGCATAATATGTATATAACATTACATATCTTCCACACTACACAGCATGAATGGGCAGCTCAGATTAGAAATGTCCGGGGAGAGGGAGGGGACAACAGAGCGACTAGATTTAAGTGTATATGTATAAATGTATATATCAACGCATAAATGTGTGCGCATGAGTGTATACATGTGTGAGGATACAAATATGTATATTTTCTGAGGAGATAGGGGGCCCCATTTAGAAGTCTACTACAGGGCCCTGCTTCTTCTGGTTACGCCCCTGATCATGTCCCTTATTATTATATTTTAGTCTGTCCCAGTCCATAATACTTTAACATTACCATTGCTTGTGTTGCATTGCCTGTGACAGCTAGCTGGTTTATATTTACACAGGAACATGCAAATAATAATATCATGATTGAAAGGACCACACGTTCTTAGTAACTACTTATAAAAAAAAATGAGCAGCTTTTGATCATCTGACATGTCAAATGATGACTAATGATTTGTATTTTTTGCTCAGCAATATAAATTATGTATTGTACCTAACTTTGGTGTGAGTCTGCAGAAAACGTGGATGTTTTCCATGATTTTATTCATGAGCTGTTTATTTCCATTTGTTTGAACGCATTTATCAAGATGACGGTATCTAAGATTGATGTATGTTGTTTACTTTTGAGAACAATTACATGTTTTTAGACACAGGTGTTTTTATTCTGGTGCATCATGAACATGCACATTCTGTTACTAGTTCTTCAGCTAAGAAGTCTCAGTCTAACTACAAAAATGTGATGCTCATAGAAAGAGTAATGGTAATATAATGACATATGTAATAGGCCATATGTTGGATGGTGAGGATTACTCATATGTTGACTTGTACGCTATACAGTACCCTTCACTGATTCCTTCTGTAATGGTGGTACCATCACAACCTAATAAACTCTATAATGAAGCCAATACTCCATTTGTTCTGGCTATTGGTCATGTAAAGGTCAGGAAGGCACTTGCATTTACAGAGATAACTAACAGTTTCACAAGCTATTAAATTGTAATGTATACAGAACAAGTGCAAGTGTACGTGCAAGTGTAAGTGTAAGGTAACAGTGCATTACTAATTTAGTCAAAAATCTAGATGTCTTACTAATGCCTCCAATAAGCTAAAACTGAGCTACCTATTGCAAGTAATATAAATAAGTACAATGACGCTGGGAGAATGACAACAGTAAGATTTTTTATAACACAAAGGCAGTGTTGCGACAGATCCATGAAATGTGGTGCATGTTCTTCATGAATCTGGCGCCCCCTGCACTACCTCGACAGTGTGCACCAACTTTCTTTTGTGCACCTTTAACATGGGGCGTGCAACACAATTCTGTTATGATACAATTCTGTTCTGCACGATAAATGTGGCACACATTCCGAGTGTGCTCCAGAACTCCCACTTATGTGCAGAGATATGTGTTGCTGCGGGCATAATGCAGCCACGACACTAATGGGTCACAGACACTTCTTTCTAGTGCAAAGCCACAGTGCACAAAAAGCATATTTTATGAAGTTATATTTTATGAATAAACATAGTTTTTGGTAGATTAGATGCCCTCCTATAAAGATTTTTTATTGGATTGTTACTATTAACAATATTAGAAATCTATTAGAAATATTTAAATAATACATGTATTTACCAAAATAGACATGTCTCAACCTGATATATGATGGGAAGTACAAGCGCTATTGTGCTATGACTTCTGGACATAATTTAGGTTAATGTATGTAATAAAGCCATTTTTATCCCTTGACTTTGCTTACCATAAAGAGGATTGTAGAACTGTGTGTTTTGTGTAGATATGTTATTGTATAGGTTAGCAGCCTAAGTCTAAATCATGTTTAAAGTATTGTGTCCAGGTTATATATTATTATAAAACATTATTTTATAAACACTCATTGTGTACACAAAAATGCTAAAATAAGACCCATGTAACCTGTGTGTTTTGCCATTGGTGCAAGCAATTTACATTGTATCAATACCTTTTCCTCTTTTAATGTAACAGCTGTGGTGCAGGAGTAAATAAATGGGAGGGTTCTCCTATGACACTTAAACGGGCTCAACTGGTATCATGCCTATGGAGGAAAAGGTCAGTGACAGCAGTGTGGCCTTTCTCACAGTAGGCTTTAGTTAAATTTCTAATCCAAATACTTTTTCTAACTTTCTTTTATGTTTAATCCCATTACGATCTTCAAGTTTCAGTGCAATTTGATACTTTGTTGAAGGTTGCAATACAAAGACACAACTAGGGATGTTGAATCCAGCCTTCTAACAATTCTCATGCGTTTCTGTAATCCTGGATTAAGTTCATGGCTATTCATATAAAAAGTGTATAGCTCCTAGTAATGTCAGCATGAAGGGTACCAAAGATTACCCTTTCTTCAGTCATACTTCCCCAGTGATTCTGTGTGATGTACCCAAATAATATACTATGACAATTCACTGTCACTTTATAACATACAAATCCATTTTCATACCAATAATAGGAAACAATTTCCATCTCCACCAGTTCTGGCTGAGACAGGTGTGTATGTCATGGCCAGAGGTGGCTGGGCTACTGGAAACAAAGGAATAGGCTATGGTATGCTGGTTCTGCAACTCTTATCTAAATGCATTGTTATGGGAGTGCTGCATATAATTTGTCTGGGTTATGCTAAAAAGAAATGCATGAATAAAAGGGTTACTGTATATAAATCATTTCATTTAGAGTGTCCATCTCTTTTTCTCTATTTTTAACAGCTGCAGCATTATAACAGAAACATGATGAAGGGGGACATTCCATACAAAATTTACCTGTATGGGCCCTGATATCTATGATGGAAGCCCTGATACAGAGGAGTTCACATACAACTGAGTGTCTGAAAGATGTCATGTTGTATGGCTGGAAAACAAGTCCAGATCATCTTCTCTTTGTTCCGCTGCTTGGTACAGGGTAGTTATGCTAATATGGAGGGTTTTTGTAAAATGTGGGATTGTGCATATATGGCCAAATATCTCCACTTTGGACTCTATGCAAAAGACATTGGGGCAGATTTATAAAATGTGTCCTCAGGTTAGACAGTGCAGAGTTAGACGAGACAGTCTTCACCAGTTTCATGTCTGGTGCTGGATGGTAAATCTGTCCTAGTATAAGACTGTCCAGTCGTACTCTGCACCTCCTATTAATTGGCTTACATTACGCCAGAAAACTAGGACACAATTCTGTTGGGTCAGCAGTATTTCTGGTGCAATGCCACACCCCTTTTCTTAAGGCCTTCCTCTTTGTGGAGCTAGTTGTATGAGAGCCAGATTTCTGTCTATAAAATGTGGTGCAGGCAGTTTTTTTTTTACTGCAGACTACAATAGAACTAACAATGGGGGGCAGATGAATACATCCCCCCATTGTTTCATGAGTCTTGTGGTTTGTTTACATCCAATTTTGCAAAATTCAACCTTAAAAGGGTATTCTCATCTGGGCATTCACATTCAGTTTCACTAATCTTCCATATATAAACATTTCTTCAATTGGATGTTATTATAAAAAATGTTCTTGTGTGAAGATAATTTCCTATAAATATAGCCATGTTGTCCCTTAGAAACGAGATAGCTTCCTCGGTTACGACCACCTCACACTCTGGCTGCAGTGGCCAGACGTGCGCTATTGAGCCCTACCTGACCTCCTGTATTCAGCAATCATTACCACAGGACGGCTGTGGGACTTGCAGCAACTCCGGGACATTTCATATATAAAACCTTTTTGTTTATTTGTGCAATCCCTCCAGCAGAGGTGGCCATATCCGAGGAAGCAATCTCATTTCTAAGAGACAAAATCACTACATTTATGAGAAATTATCTTCACACAGGAACATTTTTTTAAGAACATCTAATTGAAGAAATGTTTATATATGGCAGATTAATGAAACTGAATGTGAATGCCCAGACGAGAAAACCCCTTTAATGCCTTGTTCTTTTTCGAAACAAGTGGCTAACTCCTAGCAACCCTTTCAAACAAGTCATGAACCTGAACATGCATATGCTAACTGAGCCCTGTAGTCTTAGAAAATGTTTATATTTTTGTATTTTCTCTGAGCATTGCACAGTCTGCACCAACTTACATGCATTAGTATCTTTCTTTTTACTCAATAAATAAGAAATTAATTAATTGAGTTACATGTGGTCACATCTAAGGACATATTGTAAATATGAGAGAATACATTACAAGGGAATCTAGATGATGATTAAGATATAACACTGAGGCCTGTACTTACACTTAATCATATAGTTCTCAGTGCAACTTGCAAATTCTGTCTTGCTGACAGGTATACTATCAAGAGCCTATTACCATGTCTAGCGCATAACACTGACACATCTGTCCATTATCCAAATCCATTATACTTCACTACAGCAGAATGTAATACTTTTCAGAACATGGACAAAGTTGAATTAAAGTTCATTACTGTAGAAAAAACCTTGTAAAGGTTTTATAAAGTAGTGTAATAGTAACATGCAGAAAGGTAGATTTCTACAAATATATATATATATATATACCAAAAGTGATCAAAATAAAAAAAAAGATAACAAAAATGAAACAAAGTAGTATTCCTTTAAATCCAATCAATTAATGTGAAGAATTGGCCCATAATAGCCACCACTAAAATAATTTTTGATAAAAATAAAATGGTCCATTGAAAATTATACTCTTTTTATAGACATTGAAAAATAATACTTACAGTACTCTTTACCCTCCTGTCCTGGATGCCTGTCATTCCCTTAACTCCTTAAAGGGGTATTCCAGGAATCGGCATAATTCATATACAAGTGGGCACTCAAAATATAAGCTAATGTGTAATTAGTTGTTATTTAAAATTTTTCTCCCCTTAGCAGAAAATGCTGGTGACATAGACTGTAATGAAGAATTAAAATGCTACTGGCCCTTTAATCAGTCCGTTAATTTCCTCCGCGCGGTCCGTTGCAGGTCATGTGATCACCACTACGCTTGGCTGTAGTCGGTTGGTTGCAGTGCATTCAGTATGGCCAGTGTTGTGGCGATGGCTGTTTACACATCATTACTATGGTAACAGAGCAAAAAAAGTCTGTTATATCATCACTGGGAGAAGAGCATAAGAGAGAGGAGGAGTTACTGAGAACTAAAGGATCATGGAACTTGCAGTTTACAGTGGCGGCCATCTTAGTGATAACTCCACCTACTTTAAAGAGGTCATAAATTTTGTAAATCATAAAATCAAATTTTTTAAGCTCTGTTTTGTTACTAATGACATTGAGTATTGTTGTATTTATTTATTTATATCATCATGGGTTTTTGTGTCAGACGTTCATATTCCCGGAATACCCCTTTAAGGACGCAGCCATTTTACAGCTTAAGGCTCAGCCCCATTTTTTGGATTCTGACTTGCGTCACTTTATATGGTTATATCTTTTGAACATTGTTACTTATCAAAGCAATTCTGAGATTGTTTTTTCTCCACATGTTATACTTCATTTTAGTGGTAAATTTTGGCTGATAAGTTATTTCCAAAAAAGAAAAAGAAAAAAAAGATGACATTTTTGAAAAATTTGCCATTTTCGAAGTCTCTTAACGTTAGTTTAGTAACTCTCTTTATTGAAGTCTTTGAGTGATACAAGAAAACCCTAATGGCATCATTGTCAAATAAACCCATCAGCTGCTATGACTCATGCGAATTAACAATTCCCGCCGCAGCCCTTTTTCGTTTTTGCGTTTTCATTTTTCACTCCCCACATTCAAAAATCAGTAACTTTTTTATTTTTCCATGTACAGAGCTGTGTGATGGCTTATTTTCTGCGTAACAAATTACACTTCAAAATTGTGGTATTTATTATTCCATGCCAACCTCTTGATCACTTTTTATAGAATTTTAAATTTTTTTTAAAATGGAAAAAAAGTGCCATTTTCGACTTTGGGCGCGATTTTCCGTTACGGGACTAAACGCAGTGAAAAACCGTTATCATATTTTGATAGATCGGGCATTTTCGGACACGGCAATACCTAATGTGTTTATGATTTTTACTGTTTATTATTATTTTTATCAGTTCCAGGGAAAGGGGGGTGATTTGAATTTTTAGGCTTTTTTATTATAATTTTTTATTTAACTTTTTTTTTGTTTTTACTATTTTTCAGACTTACTAGGGTATTTTAACCCTAGGGTGTCTGTACGATCCTATCATATACTGCCATACTACAGTATGGAAGTACATGTGTATTTTACTACTCATACATTACAATGTGCTGATAGCACATTGTAATGAATGGGTTAACCCAAAGTAGCTTCGGGTCTTCGTGAGACAGATCCGATCGCCTCTCCCCGATGATGTCACGGGGAGCGGCGACTTAAGGGGTTAAGTAAGAGTACGCCACAGAAACTGTATTATTCTCGTAGGGAAGGAGAATAAGATCATAACTTCTATTCACATTTCATGATGCTTCCAGTATGCAATGTCTGTGTTGGAAGAATGACATGCGGGATGCATACTTGGTACTAACATGCTATGAAAGCCAGAAGAGTGTTTGTTATTGAAGCTGTCTGACCATCACATCCAAAAATGTAATTCAGATGATTATCTATATTCTCAATAAACCTTGTGACCTATTGCAGTGTGTTTGATGTCTTCTCGCTTAAATTGACTAAAGGAGAGTGATAGACGGATTAACCTAAAGGTCATTAATTTGGAAATCATTAAAGCAGATGTAAAGCTCAAGGAAAGATTTGTTTTTTCTTTTGCAAAGAAGAACTAAGCCCTGGATGCTAAGTTGTTACATTGTAGGAATGCACTATTTGTGAAGTACTGATGATAATATGTGTGAAATCACCCACTGACCCCCGGGATAATACTCATTGTAATCTATTCCTATTGCGAATGGCTAGTGTGTAGATGTAGTGTGTAGATGAAATAGTATATTCCTTTTCTCCTTAATCAAAATGTAATTAATAAAAACCTCCTAAAATCCGCAATGTTTTGCTAAACCTTTCAACAGCAATGACATACACTGAGCTATTTTATGAGGTCTAACTGCAGGTATTACCAACAGTTATGGAAATTCTTAAAGAAACATTTCACTCTCAGGCATTTCTGAAAAATCGCCCACATATGTCACAGATAGAAAAAACCGCAGCCAGCAACTTTTCACATATGAAAAGTCGCCAGCAGCAGCGAGTGCACCGGCCCGGAGACAGTAACGCCCCATGCCGGCCCTCTCCCGGCCGGCCGCGCCCTCCACTCGGCCAGCTGCGCCCCCCCCCCTTCACGCCCCTTCACGCTCCACTGGCGTGAAGGTGGTAAATTGGGGCAAATAATCACAAGTGGTAGCACTGGCGTGGCGCAGAGGTCCTGATAAATATGCCCCATAATGTGGATCTGATATATGAATATCCATTTGAAGGGATTGGACACTCTTCAATAAATCTCTTCTATTAGACATGTCTCTGCTTGCATATGTACCTGTACATTTATCTCCCAAGAAAGCTGCAGCCTTTCCTTGTTCTCAGCATGCTGCCCTATGCATACAAACACAGCTACTGTCTCGGTCTCCAAGGTGTTAATGTGATGTCATCCGCTCTTCTCACAGTCTGTCCACACTGATGAAGCTAGGGTGAGGGGAGGGGGGGGGGGAGCAGAATGAGCCATAACTTCTGCTGATGCAGCTCAACAGAGATCAGATATATTAAGAAAGAATCTTGGATGGTCTGCACACAGTACAAAAGTAAGTTTCAGGAGTACTTAATCACTTGTTGAACATTCAGGGATTATCTACAAGGCAGTAAAGACAAATGGGCAATTTATGTAAAGAAGTGGCCAACCTCTTTAAGGCCCCCATACACATTAGAGCAAAATCAGCAAAACCTGCAAATTTTGGCATTAATGAACAACCAAACGTATGTTTAGGGAGGACCCCATGACAATCCATATGGCATCAAGGAAAGAAATATTGGAATGTTGAACTTCAATGCCAGATCCTAATATCCATTGAGCGTGGGGAGATGACTTACTGTCAGAAGTGTCTGAACAGATAAGAGCTTGACATGAAGCTTATATATTTTTTTAATTTAACCGGCTAAATAAGCTGACCTAAAATTTCCACCTAGACCACTTTTGAGGTGTAAGGTCACTATTTTATTTCCCCCTGCAGGTGGAATTGATAAAAAACTAGCACAAAGACAGGCAGATTATTACTATAGATATACAACATACTTTTTTTTTCCTCGTCGTTCTCACTAAAACTACATTGAACAGGTAAATAAAAGAAGCAAGTGATACTTTATACTGTAGTTCTTATAGATGTAGAATTATTATATGATATTAACAGTGAATTATGAGACATCTGGGTGTCTTTTATCAGAACCATTAAAATACAAAACTTTGTTTCTCATATTTATCACATATTAGCTATAATCTCGGAAACCAGTCCAGAAATATAAATGCTGTGCTATGATTGGTTGCTGTGAGCAACAAAAGAACATTTTTATTTTTGTTGGTTTTGAAAAATTCAATTGTCTTTAACTCGATTCTTCATTCTCTCATTTTCGTTACCTCAACCATCTCCTGTTCAACGGTGACTACAGAGTTAACAAATGATAAAAATACTGCAGGATGGGGGTGGTTTGTTTTATGAACATGACTTGAGCGGGTTGCTGGGACTGAGATTTGTAGACTAATTGAATGCTTATCCCGAAATGTAATTATCAGAATGATTAGTGAGTGGAATACATTAAAGCGATTATATTTAATGTGACCTGTGAGAAAATGTGGGACTGGCTCTTTACATTAGCTCTTACCACAGACCTAGTACTCCAAGGTAAAGGAATGGAAGCTTTCACAGCTTAGTAATGATTATGAGGAATAATTTTAGTCTTAGAAGCGTATTAGGCTTTGAGAGCTCTTTCTTTGTAATAAACAAGCCCTGATAAAAGCAGGCAGCAAACCTCTGGAATAATGTTGCTTCACAATATACCAGTTTGTCTGTTTGGGGCCTACAAAATAGGAATAAACATATGCTATAATATGTATGTATTCCTATGCCTTCTGGCTCATGTGTTGGCCAGTTTTAAATCTTGGTGGTGCTTTCACAGTTGTGGTAGCATCAGAAGGACTCTACAACCCACACAAGTGGCTCTGGGAGTACAGCTCATCCAGGATGGCACATGTTGCTGTGTCCAGAGGCTGGAGGCGCTACCAGACAGGCCAGTACACTAGAAGAGGTGGAGGGGGCCATAGAAAGGCAACAACCTAGCAGCAGGACGCTTACCTCCGCCTTTGTGCAAGGAGGAACAGGAGGAGCACTGGCAGAGCCCTGCAAAATGACCTCCAGCAGGCCACAAATCTGCATGTGACTGCACAAATGGTTAGAAACCAACTCCATGAGGATACTATAATAATGTCAGTCCTTTCCAGAGGAAAGGTGGAGTACATAAAGCTGTCTGTAGGCAAATTCAGAAAATTGGACATGACTCGTTGCAAGTTTATTGATGCTCTATTGGTGGTCAAGGAGGCAGAAAGAAAATAATTTTGGCATGAATAATGCCCCTTTATTGAATCACTAGGTATAGGTGTCATATGCCACATTAAGCATACCTTAAATGATGTGGAAAAATGTATTGAGCAGACAGAAAATCAACTTTTAACTGCTATGATAATGAGAAACAAATACTCAGCTGTGACTCCTGGCCAGTGCTCAGTCTGGTCTCCCTGCATCCACCACTTTGTCACTCTATGCAGAAAATGGTGCAGGATTACAGAACCACACAGTATTAGGCCTCTTTCACAAATCCATTGGATGGATATATGTTCCCATAGATGGGTATGACACCCAGCAGCGGGTGGAAGATTTTCGGCTGAGCGCTACGCCTCGCTATGGAGCACTGTCCAAGAGCAACATTGACACAAAACTAGCATAACGTTTGCCTGTGAAGTGTGCAGGGTGCGCCAGATTCAGGAATTGTGGTGCACGTTCTTCATGAATCTGTCACCCATGCACTGCTATGGCAGAATTGTGTCACATGGTCCGACTAAGCCCTAACACGCCCTTTTTGTTGTCCATTTTTTCTGTCTTGTTGGACACAGTGCAGCCGCGACACAAAACTTGCAAAAACAAGCCTGAATGTTATAAAGCAGGCAGGAATCTTATTAAGGTATGACCAATCAGATACAACCCACTGAAAAATTGATAGGGTGGATTTTTTTAAGATATTACAATACCCTCATTTCAATCAGATGGGTAAGTTTATTAAAGATCTCTATATTTAGTCTAGGCTTATTTGTAGCTTTAACCTGTAGTATCCCTACTTTTATATTATAATATAATATATTATATTATAATTCATAGACAGGGCCGATTGTAGCCCTTTTTCTGCCTGAGATGAAAATTTAATTGGTGCCCCCCATCTTAACCCCCCTCCCCCTGATCCCCTCTATATTGTATTTACAGGCAAATCTATAAAACACTTCTACAACCTTATTAAAAAATTCTGACAACATTGCAATAATTCTATGGTGCTGTACATTCAGTAAGGGGTTCACATTGCATTAAGATGAGAACAAATGCAAGTACAAAAGATAGAAAACTTCAGAGATAAGAGTGAAATGAGGACCCTGTCCATGTGGGCTTATAACCTATATGAATTATACTATTGAACTCTTATACATACCTTTGCATGGCCTAAACAAGATATGTGTGGATACCATTTAATTACCTTATAACTTTTCTATTAATGTATTTGTCAAAGGGTTCAATGAATTAATCTAAACCACTATGAGGCAATTGAAATAGATACTGTGACACTACAAAATGTTGCTCAGTTTACTGTAGACCTTTACAGATTGAATTTAGTTTAGTGTAGCCACATGTTTAAAGACAAAAGAAGTAAGATGTGTGGCCATAACTCTAGTTCTGTTTGAGTATTACCAGGATTGAGTTTCCTTAGTGACCTTAATCATAATCCTTCAGACGTTGAACAACTGAAGATAACATGGGCACATTATTTATTACCTAGTGGATTTCACTTACTAAAGTGCTATTACATACCCTTACACCTTTATGTTTTGTAAAAGCCCTGGTATGTACTTATACTGGTTAAAACTAGATAGCATACTGGGAAATGTGGGATCTATTAACCAAGAGGCCATGAATGTATGAGAGCATATCTAAGCATTAGTGTGGGTAAGGTCATCTATTCCAAGAAGGATCACTTGACCTTATAATCTAATTAGAAATCCATTTACATACCTGTGCATACTATACAGCCCAAACTATCAGTTTAAAAGTGAATCATTGTCCAACACATTAGCCATAAGTAATATATTGTAATTTATAAGACAGAGTGAAAGATATTTTATTCTTACAGGGGACATAGCAGGTGTTAGTAATATTAACCATGGTTTTTTTCCATTCAAGTACAAATCTTCTCTTGGAATACTGTAGTCATATGGTATGTTCACACATGGCAGATTTGTTGATGACATTTCTGATGTGACCAATTTATGTGAATAGGCCTGGATAAACCCATTCTATATAATGGAACTGAATTCCAGCCATAGAAATGTCTACAAAAAACCTGCCTGCTCAATACGGAGCATCTGCACAAACAAGCATTTAGTAGTAATGTACCAGCCATCAGCAAAAGCTTAATTGTACCTCCTTCAACCTCCACCACAAACACACACAATGAAAAATCACAGCTAAAACCAAGCATGATCAGGGCCTATTCAAGACGAAAAATAAAATGATTCTCTCCCCCATCAGAAATCATAACAACAATTAGGCACAAATAAGTTCCACCAGTAGAAAATAAAACACACCAAATATGTACCACCAGTGAAATACTGTAAATTATACCTGCATTGATAACACTACACATATAAATATGTAACTACTGTATAATGAATGTAACAAAAATATATCAATGATTATACCAAACACATAGATATCTGTAGTGACTATGCTGAACAAATATATATTTACCTGCAATGAATATACAGCACACATAAATATATCCCACATATATAAATATATACCAGCACTTAATACAATGCAAATATAAATATACAGGCAGTCCCCGGGTTACATACAAGATAGGGTCTGTAGGTTTGTTCTTAAGTTGAATTTGTATGTAAGTCGGAACTGTATATTTTATCATTGTAATCCCAGACAGAACTTTTTTGGTCTCTGTGACAATTGGATTTTAAAAATGTTGGGTTGTCATTAGAATAAGGATTAACACTAAAACTTAATTACAGACACCTGTGATAACTGTTACAGCTGTTTATTGTAGCCTAGAACTAAAGTACAATAAATTACCAATATCCAGAGGTCCGTTTGTAACTAGGGGTCGTATGTAAGTCGAGTGTTCTTAAGTAGGGGACCGCCTGTATATCAGTAGTGAATAATCACACATTAATACACCAACAACAAATGTATTGCACACTAGGGCTGCCATAAGGCAGATACAACCATCACTTACTGGTCTTTTTCCAACAGGACTCCTCATGGTGTAGATGCAAATGCAACTTCTCCTGGCCACGATTTTGCCACCCTTTTAATTTAGGCCTCTAAAACACATCTCCACACTGTATTCCTAAAAATGTCACAGTCGGTATAATGTCCTCCTCATAACAGCTATGTTCCAAAGTGCTCCTTTGTAATAATTACCCCTCAGAACTGGTGATGTGCTCCCCATATTAATGTAAAACACTCTTCAAAATAGTATAAATATCCTAAATCGAGTTTCCCCATATTTAGCACATGTTCATTAATGTAATAATATCACATGCCCCCCCCCCCCCCAGCAATGTAGCACAAGACCTCCTTAGTAATATAGCATGGCTCCCTCTTAGTGAGATTGCACAGAGCCCCCATAGTGATATAGCACAGCCCTCCCCCCCTCATTTTGAAATAGCAAAGGTACACCCTTAGCACAGAACCCTCTCCTTAGTCAGATAGCATAGGCCCCTCTCCGTAATGAGATAGCACAGGACTACAGGACAACCCCCCATTCCCCAGCATGGTGACCAGTTAAAAAACTACAGAATACTTACCTCTTACAGCCTCCGCCTTTGTTTCTTCTCAAACATGATGCCAGCAGTAGGGTGATGACACTTCATATACTGATGATTACTACCAAGGGTCAGGACAGCACCCTCTCCCCAGCATGGGAGGCATGGGTGGCTCACTCAGTGATCTGCTATCCTCGCCCTTACCCTCCTTTAAAAATCCAAAAACGTAGGGGGGGATTTATTAAGACTGGTGTTATCACATCATAGCCCCCCAAAAATTAAGGTAGTTGACATAACAACCATAACTGTAAACTGAAAACATGACTGGATCGTTTCCAGAAAAATATAAATTTCTTTCCACCATGACGTATATTGTAGAACTGTTTTTCCCAAGAAAAATATATTTCGAGTTCTACATACTTTATGTGCACATGACCATACCGCAGCGCAGTGCAAATACCATTTTTCTGTACCACAATTAACATAATGATTTCTATGGAATTTAATATACTCTATTCTTAGTATGTAATCAGAAGGCTTATAATGGTAGAATCCCATAGATGTCTACAGGGACTTTTTTGTGCTACACATGACATGGAGATTGTATGGAGCCATAAGACACTTATACCCTAAAAGTAATGTTACCTTTAGTTATAGCTAAGACTAGTAAGAAAGTTAATACAGAGAAACATATGTTCTTGGAACCTGATCAACATGTTGTGCAATAACTTTTTGCCCTTCAGAAAACATTCATAAGCATCTTATCATTATAGTTTATCTATCTGCTTCTTTTGTGAAATGATTCCATGGGAAACACATATATACACAAGTAAGAAGTCAAGAGAGGACATATATCATCATGGAATTTGATAACCAGATTGTTGAAAGTTTTTATTCTCTTACTTTGGTTCACATCATAATTGCAAGTGAAATATATACATGATTCATATATCTGTTCCTCTTATAGATAATACAAAAATTTGCATCCTTTGTAAATTACTGAAAAAACTATCAGGATTTTCAAATGGTTTTATGTACTCCATATGTTTTGGAACAATCTGCAGGACCAAATTTAAGGATTTGACTTGCATCACATCATATAACTTTCAGCCAACAGCTATTTCTTTACACTCCACAATAAACATACGTTTAGGATTCATTCAGACCAGGGTCTTGACTAGAAGAGAATGGGCCCCATAGCAGTTTTTTTAATTGGGCCCACCTTAAAAAATACACATAGTTATACACTCATGTAAACACATTTTAATATACCGATATACAGTATAAAGACATACAGTATACACACACTACATATAGATACAGCATATACATACATATACATACAGCTCCCCTATATACACCCATGCAGCATAAACAAATCACATATACACACATACAGCAAATACGCACACATAAAATACCATATACAGGCATACAGCATATACACACATATACATTATATACACACCAAACACACATATAGCATACACTCAATACCCAAGATACTGGGGCTCCCTCACACTGTAAGCCCCATAGCAGCTGCTATGGCTGCTACCGCTGTAGTTATGCCCCAGCTCACCCGGACTGGATCCCAGGATAGCACAGGGTCAGGAGGAGGAGCGGTTACCGCTCTTCACCTCTCCTTCCTCCATAAGAAGACAAGTGAATGCCGAACTTGGTCATGATGCAATGACACACCGTGTGCTCACCGCATCATGACCAGGACAGAAAGAAGTCTATGGGGAAATATGCAACAAGATCACAGGCCCGCAAACAGCCGTCTGAGTGAACCCTGATACTGTATAAGATATTGCTAGTTGATCTGACCAAAAGTTTATGATTATGTGTTGTAAAACACTGTACAGTTAAAAAGAAAGGTGGTTTTAAGCACATAGTGCACTTTACACGCAAATGATTTCATTTCTGAAAGAAATTGTGAAAATTATGAGAAACTGATAAGGTATTAAGCTTCCAATACACTGCACTAATACATTTTCATTTCCATAATTTTGGAACTCCTCTGAATTCCAGATTACTCAACACTAATAAATGGGATCTCACTGCACAAAAAACAAATGACACTTCTTATTTATTCTAGAATTGTGGTTTTTAAGGGCTGGAAACAAATTCATGGATAACAAAAGCCAGATAAAGTTGAGTGATAATTGAGCCTGATATAAAACATTAGACATGTTTGAAAAGTCAATACCATCACATACTCATGGTTGCTCATCTCTTATGTGAAATTTCATATCAACAGGGCCACAATCAGGGAGGTTAAGTGTGCCTTCGTTCAGGGGCCTACCCAGTAGAGGAGTCCTTTAACTGCAAACTGAAAGAGCATGGCATCTGAAAACAGGGCATGGCTTTGATGGAAAACAGCCAGTGTTTCGGACATTATAAGAATGCTCCAGAATGTAAACTAAACCAGCTAATGGAAGGAGCAAAGTACTAATTGCACAAAAACACAGTTGTTTGTGGTGCACAATTTGCCCCTTAAGGAGCTTACTCGCGGTATAAGATCGGTCCACACAGTCTTTGAAAAAGTCCACAAGAATAGAGAAAAATATTTTCACTATGACCGGAGCTCCAAGGATTCTTCTTCTCCCTCTTGTTTTATCTTAAAACATCGATGAACGGCACCAATCTTCAGTTTAGATGAGCGAGTATACTCGTCCGAGCTTGATGCTCGTTCGAGTATTAAGGTACTCGAAACGGCTCGTTGCTCGGACGAGTATTTCCCCTGCTCGAGATCGAGCATTTAATTAAAAAAACACAGTGAAGAACAATGAAGAATAGAATAAAAACAGTGAACACTGTGAACACAGGATCATTTAAGTGAAAAACACAGTAAAGAACACAGTGAAGAATAGATTACAGATGTTCGGCACATCTGCTTACTTGTCGGAAGATATGCGCGGAACGGTGCGAACAAAATAGCATGTGAAGAACAATATATATGTGTGAAGAACACATTGAAGAACACGGTGAGCAGGACAGAGACACCGGGGAGCAGCACAGAGACACCGGGGAGCAGCACAGAGACATCGGGCAGTGGCACGGAGACATCGGGCAGCGGCACGGAGCGGCACGGAGACATAGGGGCATGGAGACATAGGGGCACGGAGACATAGGGGCACGGAGACATAGGGGCACGAAGACATCGGGGCACGGAGACATCGGGGCACGGAGACATCGGGGCACGGAGACATCGGGGCACGGAGACATAGGGGCACGGAGACATAGGCACACGGTGACATAGGGGCACGGTGACATCGGGGCACGGTGACATCGGGGCACGGAGACATCGGGCAGCGGCACGGAGACATCGGGCAGCGGCACGGAGACATCGGGGAGACTTCAGTGGAAGAAGAGCAGCGGATCCCGGGACAGCGTATCTCCCGACAAGTAAGCAGATGTGCCGAACATCTGCAATCTATTCTTCACTGTGTTTTTCACTTAAATGATCCTGTGTTCACTGTTTTTATTCTATTCTTCACTGTTCTTCACATCTGCTAACTTGTCGGGAGATAATATACGCGCGGAACAGTGAAGAATAGATTGCAGATGTTTGCATACATCTGCTAACTTATCAGAAGACATTCTTTTTCAATTAATTAACACATTTTATTCCCGAACCATGGTCCCTTTGAAAAACGCTCGAGTCTCCCATTGACTTCAATGGGGCTCGTTATTCGAGACGAGCACTCGAGCATCAGGAAAAGTTCGTCTCGAATAACGAGCACCCGAGCATTTTAGTGCTGGCTCATCTCTACTAGCGTCCCGTTATGTGAATTTGTGATATGCGCATTTTTAATGGATTTTTGTGAGTATGATGAATTGGAATAAATTTTAACCTTATTGAAACGTACCACACCATCTGCCTGCATATTTTCTTCCAGTTACAATACAATTAAAAGAGGTGAATGAGAGTGCGATGGTGCTAGTCTGAATGGTGACATACTTTCAGCAGGAGAAACTGAAGATTGGTGCCGTTCATCGATGTTTTAAGATAAAACAAGAGGGAGAAGAAGAATCCTTGGAGCTCCGGTCATAGTGAAAATATTTTTCTCTATTCTAAAGTACTAATTGATAGTCTTATATTACATCAGATTTGTATGGCCAGTATGGCCAGTGTTGTGAGATGGCATCTCAGTGGGACTGAGGTAATGTGAAGTGATGGAAGTTACACACATCGATACTATGGTAACAGAGCAAAGACAGTCTGTTAGATCATCACTGGGAGCAGATCATGGAAAAGTAGGGAGCTGTTGAGGGATCATGGGAGTTGTCAGTATCCTGTGTCGGCCATCTTGGAGATGAATCTGCCCACTTTTGAAAGCCAATAAAATTTTGTGAATCATAAGCTCTATTTTGTAATTAATTAAGAGTTTTATTGTATTCATTAATACAATTTTAAATGCAGATTTACTTTAAATTGACAGTTACATAGTCTGATGGTTCACAATACATGAGTTGAGCTTTAGAGGCTATTTAATATAAAAGATAATAATAGTATCATTGGTCAGTGGCATCTAGCCTGCTTCTTGACAGTTTCCAAATAGCAGATGTTATTTCTAAATAGCACACAGCATATATTATATATAGCATACATAATATTACATGCCATTGTAACATGTTATGGAGAGGTTCAGAACTACAGAACCCATGCAAGATGTCTTGTCAGCAAAATATTGTTTGGCACACAAACAAGAACGATTCTGTGGTATGCTGTTTTCTGAAACATGACCCAAATCTGTCATAGATTTCATTATTAGACACATTCATTTTGAATTGTATTTCGACTACTAACCTCTCCTAAGCATGAAGCACAATGAAGTATGTCATAGTGCCTGGAGTTAATTATGGAGCTTGATATACATCATAACAAGCAATTCCTGGTAAGGATCCTAAACAATCATTGCTTTCAGACTAGTCCAATGGGAGCTTCATACAAAGATTATATTTACATATACAGGGAAGACATGTTAGGCTGGGAGCTAGTCCACATCTATCTAGTCATGTAATTCACTCATATGATTCACATGATTCCAACTCTTCAGATTTTACTTTATTTATTCTATTAATAAAGTAACATGGGCACTTACCTGGGCAGTTAGATCATAAATACCTATGTGGGAGTTTTTCTGTCAAGAAGAAAAACTATTAACAATATTAAAGATTAACAAATTTACTCCAGTAAGAATCTTGCATACTTGATAAAAAAATATTCTTGGACCCTATTTTGAAAAATCTAGAAGACCTACAGGTCCATATTACAAAGCCATAGACACACCATTCTTTGCTATAGGATGTAAATACAGGGGTTGTGAGCATATAAAACATATAAAAATATGGAGACGCGTTTCCCCGCTTGTACCAAGCACGTCATTAGTCCAATATTATAGGATGTAAATGTAAGCCACCAAATTTTACTCTGGAAGTAATGTGGCAGGCGAATCTCCACTCTTACCATCTAGTCTTACTAACACCATGGTACAACCTTTAACTGTGGTCATAAAATGAAATATTTGCTATTGAATCCAGTAAAGAGTATGGTGCACATTTGCCACAAAAACAGAACTGTATAGCTTTGGTTGGTTCATTCATGTTGGACTTCTTCTCTAGATGCAATAGCCATGTTCTGTAGCATGGCACCATTTTGTTCTTGCAAACTGTTAGAGATCTGTATACACAATACATTTTTATTTGTCTTTATATGTGTGTGTTTCAATAATGAAAATTTTATTGTTTATCCCAAACAACATAAAGGGAAAGTCTGGTAGTTCCCAAGGCACCTCATGGCACAAAAACAGTGCCCCTTAATCTGTTCAAGGCTATAATAACAGCTTAGCTACCATACAATAAGCTTCCCAAATTAGGGTTTGCTAATTGGCACTGTGGGCATCACCTATTAAAAGTGATCTGTGTTGCCAGTTATGCACTAATAACAGAAAACTGTGCATCAAGGGCGGGGCTTGAATGCTCTGGGCTGGACAAGATGTCTACAAAGAGGTAAAACAAGTGTCAGGCACATCCCTCATTGCACTATTCATACTTTACCCAAGCATTATAATGACATGCACTAAAAAGCTGGGGGGGAATTTATGAAAGTGTCAGTGTGTCAGTAAATGGACTAGTGCAGAGTAAGACTACACAGCCGCATAAATCATCCTGGATGAATTATCTGGAATAGTTTCCAACTGTGGAGTCTACTTTAGACCTATTAGTTGATCTAGTTTCCTGGTAGTTTTTTGGTAAACTAACTACATTTTCTGGTGTAAAAAAAGGAAAGTCCACATCAGCACAATGTCCAAAGTTCCCCTACAAGGGGGGTGCAGAGGCCTTAGAGTTCAGGGTAGGAACCCATGTATGTAGAAAATCCAAAAAAAGAAGCAGCACTCCAAATCCAAGCAGGTAAAAGTGAAGAAGAGTTTATTCCAAAACTGGCAACGTTTCAGTGTGTTACCACCTTTCTGAGAAAGATGGTAAACACTGAAACGTCGCCAGTTTTGGAATAAACTCTTCTTCACTTTTACCTGCTTGGATTTGGAGGGCTGCTTCATTTTTTGGATTTTGTAAATTTTCTGGTGCACAGACTAAGCCACACCCCTTTTCCTGAGGCCACAGCCCTTTGGGACAAGTCATAAAAAGGCCTGAAAATGGTATAAACCCCTTAATAAATGTGGCACAATTCATTTCAGGTACAAATTACTCAAGAATTCTGGCATAGACAGATTGATAAATCTCCCCCTCATGTCTTCCCTTACACAATTCTACTAATGACTCTGTGTAATACATATATTGGTGGTAGACTCCTGGTATCAATTATCCATAATGTTGTCTCATGATTATAAGATGAGTTGTTAATATAGTCAAGACTGTACTTGTCTTAGTAAGTTAAGTAAAATAAAACAATCGCCCATATTTCTTATGCTATATTAGGAAACACTACAGCATTTGACTTCCTATTAAATTTTACTACCTTTAGAAACATATCTCTTGTACCTCTTGAAAGCAGTAAATTACATACACAGTACATATCAGTACGCATTTTTTATTATTGTTAAATATTTATTTTTACATTTTTATTAGCTGCCCTGTCAAAAATAAGTGATTTGAATGTACCAGTATGTAGGAAAGTCTCTTATGTGAACCATAGATAAAATACTGTATATGTTAATGTGGCTTATTTATAACGTGCCTTTTATTGATATGCTCACATTCACTGTACCATGTTCATGTGAAGACAAATTCTATGGATTTATTTTTTTCTGTTATCAGTCAGTATATGATGGAAATATAATACTGTTATAAATGTGTAACAGCAGTACATAGGTGTAATGTAATGGACTGGTGGAAAATAATGGATGCCGTTGTTTTCTTTAAAATGAAACAGGTGTTGTGGGTGAAGAGAGATTTAACAGAGCAAAGAGCATGAGGATTTGTGGGGGCGCCTGACATACTGGTGACTAATATATCTAATATATGTATAAGACATGGAGGGTTTGAATGAAGAGTCTTCATAAAGATGTAGATTTCTTCTGCATAATTCTGGCGCACCCTGACAACTTTTTTTTGGTGCACCTTTAACATAGAGCATGCAACACAATTCTGTTGGACACTGCATGATAAATGTGGTGCACCAGAAAGCCCCTTTAAATGCAGAATTTTGTGTCGCCTTGGGTATAGTGCAGCTTATAGTGCAATCTAATAAATATGTCGCAGACGCTTCTTAAATGCTTGTTCAAACTGGTTTTCACTAAAAAGAATATGCATAGTCGCCCAATAAACTGGTACAGGGGCTTTAATAAATGTGGCCCAATGTTTGGAATTATTTAACAAAGTGGAATAAACTCATCACATAACTGTCCACCAAATATTCTTTCACCCAAAAATCATTTATGTCTTCTTCCCCAATTTTGTTTGAGATTACAATTACAATACATATTAAATTAGATGCTCCATTCACTTTCCCAAATATCTGTATATTCATTAATATGTTTTATTTCTGAGGTTTTCAATGCTCTTGTCTGTGCCTCCCATTCTCCTATGGTTGTTTTACTGAATTGTAATGTTATGAATTGTAGAATTGAATTAAATGTAAATGTATTTTCTGCTTTTTGCTGAAATCCATATTTACATGAATTTTACAATACAGGCAGTCCCCGGGTTACATACAAGATAGGGTCTGGAGGTTTGTTCTTAAGTTGAATTTGTATGTAAGTCGAAACTGTATATTTTATAATGGAAGTTCTAGACAATTTTTTTTCTTTTGCCCCAGTGACAATTGGAGTTTCAAAATTTTTGGTGTAATTGGACCAATAATTATCAATAAAGCTTCATTACAGACATCTTACAGCTGATCATTGCAGTCTGGGACTATAGTAAAGCATCCAGAGAGCTTCACCAGAGGTCACAGTGGGCAGAGTGGTCCGTCTGTAACTATGGGTTGTCTGTAAGTCGGGTGTCCTTAAGTAGGGGACCGTCTGTAGATACACTACAGATCCAAACCTTAAAAACTTTGCATATTGTTTTTTTTTGTAGTCTAACAACAAGTCTATCTACAGACAGACTTCTAATAGATAATTATTAATACTGTAATATACAGGCGGCACTGAATAGTTTGGTTTTACACAAGACACTGCCCTGACCAAGTAACATAAATTGCAATACAGTGCCTGGGTGAATATTGGCATACATACAGTGCCAAGCTAGTAGTATAAGATGCCCCGGTGACTAATTTCATTTTACCAAGTTGACATGTTGTACAGTGTAAGGTTGTCCACAGGGCAGTATGGTTTTACCATATGCTGTACATCACTACTAATGTGGGGTAACAGGTAGGCAAAAGGTACAGCAACTTTCCATATCTCTTTGTAGTAGCAATTCCAAGTTTCTCCCATAAAGTTCAGTGTGATCTAAGCTGCAGATCACCAGTATAGCTACTATAGAGGGAACTAAGATGTCAGATCAGTATGTTATTGAGGGAGGCAGGTGTCAACAATATAAAATTTTAATGGAACATCCTGAAAATCGAACAGTTTCTTTGGTATTAATATTTTAGACTAAATATGGTTAATTCTAAGTGTCTATAACACGTTTCCACCTGTCCAAAATGAACTCCTATTTTTGGGAATAAGACACATAATTAAGGCACATTTGGAAAGTTAGAAAGATACTCCTCCTACAATGAACAACCGTTATCATTAAAGTAAATAGTTTAGATTATTATTTCTAGTGCCTCCAAATAGGTGTTCAGCAGCATGGACGCCACGCCACATAGCTATGCTCCACATGGAACTTTCCTAGTCGTTGTTGCAGCTTTCTGTGTTGATTATTTTGAACCACTAGAATTATTCTGATTGTAGCAGTCAATTTCTAAAAGATATCTGTGGTATTCTACATGACCATCTTCCAGATGGAAAAACTTTCCCTTGATACAACAAGGCTAGATATTATATAAAAACTTTTAGTGGCACTTATCAATTTAACCTTCCAGTCACATGTGCTACCACAAAAACATTTTACACCAAAAAAGGGTTAGCCTTAACAAAATTAAAATTATATAGTTATGGGGACCATACAGAGTGGATCTCAGACTACATATACAAAAATTTTAATTATTTAATTTCATTACCTATTAAGACATATTTTGTACAAATTACATAAAATAGAACAAATGACATAAAATATCCAGTAGATTCCAAATGATAAATGCCACAAAATTGCAGGAGAGTCTCTTGTCAAGCGTGACCGTAACATCTTCGTTTGACGTTTTTCAAGTTATGCAGTGTCCAGGAGGCTCATGCTAACAGTATATTGGACCCTATATCCACAGCAGATGATTAAATAAACAGCTGTAGTGTTATAATGCAAAGTGACCCACTGATAATAAGATGTTATGTATGATAAGGTACTCACGGTTTGCTGATTTGTACTCGGAACATCGATCTTTGTTTCCTAGGGCTGTAATTTATCATACCATAAGGTTTTTCTCAGTATTGTTCCGTCAGTATGTTAGACAACGTTATTCTCGTTCAGCGTCTCTTTTGGATGGCTCCGGTCCACACAACTCGAGTGCGCATGCGTGGTGTAATGGAAGTTACATCCGGATCATAACAGCTTAACGGGTTAGAGGAAGTTTTTTCGACAGCGTTTCTTTATACGGGATATCTTGTGTTTTGTTCCAAGGCTCTCTTTCTCTCTTTTTTAATGGTTTTTCTCCGAAACGGAAAACAAACTTATAACTCCATTGTAAAGTGGGTTTAGTGCTGCATGAAATATTGCTGTTTGTTCTTTCTTGATGTTAGGCGCGTGTTGAAGCGTAATTCTTCTTCATCGGTTGCTTTATGTGGCTCCTTTAATTTCTTTCTTGTTGCTAGACGCATTTCGAAACGAAATACTTCTTCATCAGTTAAACTTCATGTGCCCCCTTTAATTTAAGATTTAATTTAATCTAGTCATGCCCCCTCTGCCTACATTACTTGAGTATTCAGAAATGGAATTTTCTGTGTCCTGGGACTTTTGAACTTTAAACTGACAGAGAATAAGATAAATGTTTTTATGTTGTAATGTATTTTTAGAAAAAAAGTATATTAAGTCTGTTGCTAAATTGTGACATATTTCACCACTTTATTAAAATATGGAATGTACCAGAATATCCATAAAACTTTATATTCTCATAATCCTTTGTTGTCAAATACAAAGGAACAGATAACAGTTAGACCTAAAAATAGATGTATTCCCCCAGAAATAATTCAGTTGTCAGGAATTTTCTGCAGGTTGTATCATTTCTTTTAGGTCATGTAAAGATAAAGCCTAATATTCTAGATGCTTTATTAATTCCTCGGAAATGCAGTAGTAATATTTTCAGGTGTTTCTACTTAGCAGTTAAGTCTCAGATTAACATGTCATGCGTAGTGAAATGATATGGATGTTCTTTTAAGTGCCTTGCTGTTAGGAGGTATTTCTAATGTCTTGAACTTCAAAGTATCATATTTTTAACCACTGCCGCATTAACAAGGATATAGCATGAATAATACATCTATGCAAGTATGCCGCACATGTGTTTCATGAAGAAGTCTGGCAGACTGTAGCATGCTAACTTTAAAAGCAGTTGAGTGATATGACCGATACAACTTTGATGTGCTGTTTGCCCTCGACATTGAGACTTGGAGTAAATACATAACATTTCAAACAATGTGCTGTTTAATTAATTGTTTAATAGTTGCATCAAATCTGCATCTCTGAATGTTTGGAAGCATAAACATAAAGCAACAACAACAGACTTCATTGCATTTTCATTGAACTGTATTCCTTAACACTTGTAAGCTAACACATGTGACAAACTAACATGAGTTTCTTTAAAAGTTTTTCTCTCGATGACCTCAATGATAAAGAAAAACTCAAAACTCATCTGCAGAAAATCTAAATTTTTAATAATAATGCCTCCACCCGCTTTTATGGCAGACTTTTAGTATAAAAAAGTTAATGGATGAATCAGGCCCATACAGAGGTGGAATGCAGACAATCACTAAGTTCTTCTTTAAGTTATGAAATCTTTGGAACAGCTTTGCAGTTTACATAGCATAACATATTTTACTTAATTGTATTAAATGACATGTGAGTAGCAATGAGTAAACCCTAAAGTAAATCTACCATTTGTTTTTATGCATTATGAACCAAACATACCATGAGAATGCTATAGCTACACTGATGAGAAAAATATCTTGTTTAATTATGATATTGAGGCTCTTATCCTAATTATGCACTCCTCCAGCATTCATAAGGCTACCTCATCCCGCCCCCATAGAGCCTTCCCAAGAGCCTGTGACATCATCCAGCTTTCCCAGTATCTTACAGATCATTATGCTGCATTATCATTCAGGAACTTCGGAAAACTGGGTTCAGACTGGCTGTCGTATATAAACACATTACTTCCACATACAAGGAGCTGCCTGCACTGTCCAGGCAAGACTAATGAACCTGAGCTCGATAACTCATACACAGCAGCTGGGGGATTGTGCAGTGATTGATTACTTCTGCTTGTCAGGGACAACATAGTGATTACAGTTTTCTGCTTATGCTGGGTCGGACAAGGCTGAATAATTTTATAATTGCTTTTTCAGCAAAACCACTCAGTTCAAGGATTAAACAAGATCAGACTGCATCAGTTTAGCTATAGCATAGTCAAGGTATGTATGGTTCACAATGTATAAAAACAAATGGTAGATTTCCTTTAAGAACTTACTTATAAAAGCAAATCTGTTTGTAGCCAGACCCAAACAATAGCCCCAGCAACTATGACCAGTTGACTGTTTACATGCATTTAAATAGATGTTGGTGTGCACAGCAGCCATTCTCCTTCCTCAGTTACCAATGCAGAGGGTGTATGCAGTTCTGCAAACTGTCAGCTCTATCTCTGCAAATTCAGCTGACAGGCTGAAGGGGGCATATTTTTGAATTCTGATAAGTGAAGCCTAGAAACACAGTTCTGGTGTCATTTTAAAGAGAGACAATGATTGTATTTCTAATTGCCACAAACACAGATATATCCGGAGTTAAATTCACAGTCAGGAGTGGGAATTGTATTTGAGAATCACAATCTCGACTGTAAATTTAACGGTACATATGTCTGCTTCTGTTGCTCTATGTGATTATCCTCTGTAATATGATACCAAAATTGTGTTCAGAAGATCCCATGACATCTATACATGTGCTATATGTAGGACATATATACGGCTGTATGGCAGTCATATATGGCAGGCTTGTTTGAGAAATCAGGGAAAAGCAGGATACTGCCCATATCCTCCTTATGTGGGCAACATTTTCTATTTACTGAATCCATAGCAGTAATTTTGCAATGATTTATTTTATTTACCATTTACAGAGCCATGTAAAGGCTTGACATCTGTTGTACTTCTCAGCGGCACCAGTTAATAATTTTGCAATGTATTAGGAAGCTTGAATATAAATTCCTAATGTGGTGGAATGGACAAAAACACATTTTCTTAAAGGCTATGTCTTTACAGCTTTCATTGTCCAGTCCAAATGACACGTCTCTTATATTATTGGGGTCAGTATGATCCTGGAGATAACAAATGTATATAGTTTTGTGTTATCAAAAAATGTCAAAAGCTTTGCACAAAAAATTTTCTTCATATGACCGTATTGTGACACCCATAACTTTTTTATACTTCATTGTACAGAGCTGTGTATTGTGGTCATTTTTGTGGGATGAGCTGTTATTTTCATTTATACTATTTGGGGAAATGTACAGCCAATGTTATATGCCAAAATGCCAAAAAGTGGCAATTAGGACATTTGAACATTCATTTTTAGGAAGTTTTTAAGGTGATGTAACTTTAGAGATAAATTATTATTGTACATCTTGTATTATGTTACTGTTTATGTCATGTGACTGTCCAGGCTGCAGTTGGGTTTTCCTTTTAACCAGAAATTAGATCTGGTGAAAAAGGTAGAGAGTAAAACATCTGTTGTAAAACAAACATGCAAATTTCCTTTAATGACATGACGGCAGCTGCAGTGCACATGTTACCCTGCGGCTTCTGAATATTTAGCAAATAAGTGAACATATGCAGAGTATGTAGAAAACTTTATTTACAGAATCCATTACAATTTCCATTTATAATGAGGCAGGGCATCCTAACTGCAGTATCCAAACACAATCATATTTTCCTATAACTTACCTGTCAAATTATTAAGGAAAACCGTCAAGCCATGGTTTGTTGGGGCAATTTGGTATTTTATCCTAAAGGCAATACATAGTAATAGATAATTTTGTTGATTGGTTTTGCCACTAATGTGAAAAATATTAAATACGTTTTTTTCCCAAAAATAATAAATAATGCAACCACCAGTACATACAGTTATAAAATTATTAGTTATTGTACCTCTGATCCAGTGCAACAAGACCTGTATAAGCTATGTGACCCATGCTATGGCCAAAGGCCACCTTACATGCCTATATTCAGGCCTTTTTACATAGTTGAAAGGCATCTGATGCTTTACACAACATCTACCAGCAGTATATGCAATCAGAGATATCTCCTATCATAGACACTTAATCTCCCTGATGCCTTGGTCAACTAAGACTACACTGGGGCTCATTTACTAAGGGTCGCGGATTGCACTTTTGTCTGACTGTTTGCCGTTTTCTGGGATTACACGGCTTGGACAGGTTTTTAACTGGTGTCTGTGCTGGAATGCGTCACAAATTGGGGTGCCTGATTTGGAATGACCGCGGGATTTAACTTTCAAATAGTTTCGCAAGCTAATGCACTTACATGCACCACTTAACAGATAGTGAACTCTGTCAGACCTGAGCGACACATGCAGGATATCGGGCGCACGATCTTAGTGAATCGTGGCACAGTGCATTATCATCGGACAACGCACTTTCTGTGAACTAACGTGAAAATGTAAGTAAATGTGCCCCACTATGTCAAATGTCTTTATGAGGGAAGGTTTACTTCAGTGACCAGTGTTCCATATAAACCATCCGTTTATATGGAAATCTTAACCTGCCATAGTAAAATAACTATTAATCCTTGCATGCACTTAATAGTAATACATTGGCATTTCTATAGATCAAAAATGATTTATTAGTATTGCTAACACTTTATGTGAATAAATTTCCTTATGGGGCTAAACATAAAAAAGTATAAGTTAGAGAGTTCCAAATGTTTTTTTTCATTAGGGACAATACACAATTAAGCATATGCTAAGACCACTGACCCCTGATTATAATGGCATTATGTAAATATTTCACCTTAGTTAAATATAGAAAATATGTACTATAAAAAAAGATTAGACAATTTAGCAGAGACTTGGAGTAGAACTACAACTTATTTATAATCTATAAAGGAGATTTAATATATACAAGATATAAAATCTTAAAGGATTTAAGTATGTCAGTCTATTGCCAGCTGGATGTTGCATCGAATCAGTTGAGTTTGAATGATTATTCTTTTTACATGCAAAGCAGTACGTGATAATATGTTGCTTAATTTGGAATGCTTTTTATGTGTCTTGTGCTAGCATTTGATACCCCAAATGACTCCGCATATACTATGTTGTCCAAACTCTGACTTCTGAATTCTTTACAATGTTCCCTATGTGAAGTTTCCAGCACTGCAGCCAAAGAGCGTTAGCTGTAATAAATGTGTGTAAACCCTTTAACCTGTTCAGGACTGACAAAATTTGTCCATATTTTGGACACGTTCGTTCAAAAACTTTTTTTTATCTTATTAGGGGACATGGTTTTTGATGAGTTATGAGGGATTATGATTAGATTACTTTTATGTTCACAGTTTGTAATTATAAGTGATGAAACGTTGAAAAAATAGAAAAGTTTTTTGTTTTTTTTTACATTTACGCTATTTGAGCCGGGTTGTAATTTAATATTACCCTAAAAAACACATTATACATTGCAAAATTTTATATCACGTTTTAGGGTAACTGGTTTGGTATGGACCCGAACATTGTGGCTCGGGTTCGCTCATTGCTGTTTATAAAGGATAACTAGGTGTGGTGGAAAATCTGCAACTTTTTCTTACATTGGTTGGCAGGCAGGGTTGCGATATCCTCCAGGCATCCTGCTTCCCCCTCAAGTACCGACTGCTGTATTCTTGTGCTGGAAGTGCATGGCTTGTATGTATAAAGCATGAGGGGGAAGGGGATATAAGTGCTAAGGAAACACTGTTGGCTAGGACAGTGTAACAGGAGGCATGACCCACCAGAGTATTCTCTGGTCCTTACATGGGCAAGTCCGACACTGGGCGTAAATATACTATGGTCCTGGCTTTGGGCACTTAGACCACCTGCCATCTATATAAATGGGAAAACAAATAGCTCATCTCCATTTTGCTTTATAATTATTATTTATTTATAGAGCACCATTAATTCCATGTTGCTGTACAATCAGTAGGGGTTCACATACATTACATTAAGACAAAAGCAGGTACAAAATACAAAACTACAGTGATCAGGAGACAAGTACGGGACTAGGTACATAACCTCCCACCTTCTAAACAATAAAACTATTCCAAAGCATAATTTTATTCCCAAAAATTAATTAAAGGAGTTACACCATTCTTTATATCAAAATATATAGATACATCAGACTTTATTAGATATGTTAAAAAACATTAACAGATACAATTGATGCAGTAAGAGAACCCAATATTTATCGTCCAACCAGGCTAGATCCCATAGTCAGTATACCGGGTATATCCACCATACAAAGCAAGTTTCCAACAATAACCTTAATCTTATGTTCAGTCATATTTAACAATAATCTATTATTCTAAAGTCTGATGTATTTAAATGTTTTAATATAAAGAACAGTGTAATTCTAATATTAAACTGCTAATGGGTCAAATGGGTTAGATTCTATTTCAATACTGTTGAGACATTTTTTGTAAGTGCAGTAAGACCTTACACCTGTGCTTCCAGTTAATAGTTAATAAACCACACACCATTTCTCAGATTTATTTCAGTGAATAAAATGACTAAACCACATAAAAGCTCATTTCATCTTAAGAAAGAAGTCAACCATCTTCCAAACTGTAATCAACCCCTGAAAAAATTATAAATGATACCTGAACACTAACTTCTTTTTTTTTTCTTTGTGTTAATAAAGATTGATGTATGGGAAAGCAGCTACTTCTAGAATACCTTTGCTCTGGACAGAATATTTATTTAGGCATGAATGAATCAGGTGACCCCATTCATCTGTAAGAAATAATACTCATTTGGGAGGATACCAATAATGGTAATAACATGAGAGATGCACTAAGGCAATTTATTTTAGCTGGTTATAGAAATGTATATAAAAGGCAAAATGCAATTTATACAGTATAACTGTCTGCTGTGGTTCTCAGTGGTTCCCAAAATGTCTGATCTATTAAAATATAATAAAAGTTATTCCCTGCATTTAACCTTGTAAATAGCGGCCACATGTCCAAAATGCCACTTTTTTGCCATTTTGAAAAATATAAAAAGTTTAATAAAAAGTGATCAAAAGGAAGTACAATCCTCAAAATAGTAGCACCATCCGTACTCTGTACACCTAAGTATGAGAAAGTTGTTGGCGCTAAAAGATGGCAAAATAAAGATTTATTTTTTTAACAGAATGGTTTAATTTTTTTTTTAATGTACTAAAATACATTAAAACATATATAAATTTAGTATCTCCGCGATCATACCGACCCAAAGAATGAAGGAGACATGTCATTTGGTGCACACAGTGAAAAACCAAGCCCACAAGAAAATACGTTATTTCAACAATTATGCTGACAAAAGCATTTTTTAAATGAACATGCCATGGGCTGTTGGAACCTGTCTTCAGGTAAAAATGACCTTCCTGATGACAGGTTCCCTTTAATGAACACTGTAAAAAGACTACGTTTTGGTCATTTTGTGGTTAACATAAAGAAAATGACCCCTTAGTTTTACATACATTAGGCCTCATCCAGATAATATTCTGGTCAATATTTGTAAACCAGGAGTAGAGATTTACAGCTCTTTCCTGTTTATGTTTCACAACTGGTTTCGGCTTATAAATACTGTCCAGAATGCTGTCATCTGAATGAGGTCTTACATTCCATCTTCTTTTATTATGATTAAGGATGTAATAATTTCTGAAATTCTGTATTATTTCACTTCTGCCAAACATAGTGAAATGTTCTTAAATAACTACTGGAATTTAATTTAGGACAGAAATAATCAGTTTGGATCTTACAAGCATCTTCTGTCAGGATTTTATTTAATGACCATGCTTCAAAATATAAAAAATTTAAATAATAATATGAATAATGCATTTAACATAGACTAAAGTAGAATCTATAATCCTGGGAGATAAATTCCCAGTGGAACTTAAATTCTGGCAGAAATTTCTTAAAATATAACTCTACTTTACTCATAACTAGAGATGGGCGAATTGATTCTAACAAAGTGGAATTCGGTCCGAATTTCAGGAAAAATTTGATTCGCCATGAATCCGAAGTTTACGGTGATTTGTGGGAACATATTTTTTCCCCCATTATTAGCTAAAAGGGCGCAAGCACAACGTGTTACATGGGGCAGAGAACTCTGGGAAGGAGAAAGGTACACCCTCGATGACATCTGCAGATCTGTAAGCCATTTGCAATCTCGGCATTTCACACTTCATGTGCTGTCTGTAGCGTCCAGCTGATTGTACTGTACTGTGCTGTAACAATTTTTGCTCCGAGTGTGTTTGTTTTGAGGGATCTGTATACCCCAAATAGCAGTTCTTTTTTGTTGCTGAAGTGAATAGGAAGAATTCTGTGTAAAATCCACATACTTTCTGTAGTGATTTCTGCTCCAATCCCAGGGTGTCCGTTTTGGGGGATCTGTATACCACATATAGCAGTTCTATTTTGTTGCTGAAGTAAATGGGAAGAAATCTGTGTAAAATCCACAGAGTTTCAATAGTGACTTCTGCTCCTATCGCAGGGAGTCCAGTTTGGGGATCTGTATACCCCAAATTGCAGTTCTGTTTTCATGCTTAAGTGAATAGGAAGAAATCTGTTTAAAATCCACATAGTTTCTGTAGTGATTTCTGCTCCTCTTCCAGGGTGTCCGTTTTGGGGATCTGTTTACCCCAAATTGCAGTTCTTTTTTTCTTGGTGAAGTGAATAGGAAGAAATCTGTGTAAAATCCACATACCATATATTCCGGCGTATAAGACGACCTGGTGTATAAGACGACCCCCCTACTTTCCTGTTAAAATATAGAGTTTAAGATATATTCGCCGTATAAGACTACCCCTTTTCCAACGCATACAAAACACCGGTAAAAATTAAAAAAAAAACAGATTTGAATTTAACATGGTCCTTTTTTTAATTTAAATTCTTATGACATGCAGGTATATAGCAGGAAAACTGTCGCTCATAAACATAAGGCATACAATAACAACATTACCATTGTCCATTTTACTGTAAATGTTACCATACTGTACCTTAAATTTTTATTTTATTAAATATTACATGCCATGTACTCAGAAGCGGGAAAAAAATTCCAAATGCCATGAAAATGGTGAAAAACCGCATTTGCGCCATTTTCTTGTGGGCTTGGATATTACGTCTTTCACTCAGCGCCCCAAATGACATGTCTACTTTATTCTTTGGGTTGGTACGATTAAGGAGATACCAAATTTGTATAGGTTTTATAATGTTTTCATACATTTACAAAAATGAAAACCTCCTGTACAAAAATAATTTTTTCGATTTTGCCAAATTCTGGCGCTAATAACTTTTTTATACTTGGTGTACGGAGCTGTGGGTGGTGTCATTTTATGTGAAATTTGATGATATTTTCAATTATATCATTTTTAGGACTGTACGACCTTTTGATCACTTTTTATAGATTTTTTTATATTTTTCAAAATGGCAAAAAAGTGCCATTTTCGACTTTGGGCGCTATTTTCCGTTACGGGGTTAAACGCAGTGAAAAAACGTTATATTTTGATAGATCGGGCATTTTCGGACACGTCGATACCTGATGTGTTTATGATTTTTACTGTTTATTTATATTTATGTCAGTTCTAGGGAAATTTTAGGTTTTTTTATTATAATTTTTTTTTTAACTCTTTTTAATTTTTATTTATACTATTTTTCAAACTCCCTAGGGTACTTTAATCCTAGGTTGTCTGATCGATCCTATCATATACTGCCATACTACATTTTCCTCCTCATTCATTACAATGTGCAATAAGCACATTGTAATGAAGGGGTTAAAACGAAATAGCCTCGGGTCTTCGGAAGACCCGAGGCTACCATGGAGACGGATCGCCGCCCACGATGACCTCACGGGGAGCGGCGATCCCAGGTAAGATGGCGGCGCCCATGCGCCACTATCTTTTTGAGGCTGCCGGCAGCTTTGCACCGATCGCGGGTGTTACCGGTAAGCCTTTGCTGCAATATGCAGCAAAGACTTACCGGCTATGGAGAGGGCTCAGCCTGTGAGCCCTCTCCATGCAGCGCGACCCGACCGCCGCCGTGAATGCACGGCGGGCGGTCAATTACCAGCGTATAAGACGACCCCAGACCAGACAGAAGATTTTTCTGTCTTCAAAAGTCGTCTTATACGCCGGAATATACAGTACTTCTTGCTCCAAGTCCAGGGTGTCCATTTTGGGGGAGCTGTATACCCCAAATTTCAGTTCTTTTTTGGCAAAGACATAATATTTTCAGGGAAATTGTAATGAACAATGAATGGCGTCTCTAATCTTAAAATTCTAATTTAAATTAAAAATATCAACTTCAAATTAATTTCAAACTTCAAATTAATTTCAAACTTCAAATTAATTTCAAACTTCAAACCATGTTGCTACCAGCTCCAGTATTTTTTATTGTGCCACTCCGATCGCGGGTGTTAACCCCTAACACGTGCTAGGGGCATTTAACTGGATTCGGACTCCCCCCCCGGCGCTTACCGGGGGGGTCCCGCTGCTCTGATCGCAGCCCCGGGACTGCCAGTGCCCGGGGCTGTGCGATCTTATTCCGGGTGCCGGGTCCGTGCCTTCTGGCAGGACCCGGCTGTGACACACTGAGCATGCGCAGCATGCTCAGTGTGTCACATAATACAGTGTAATACATCTCTATTACACTGTATTAGGTGAAGAATAGCTTGAACAAGTGATCAGTGGATCACTTGTTCAAGCTAACCTGTAAAAGTAAAGAAAAAAAAGTTAAAAACACTAAATAAACACAATTTTTAATAAAAATAATTAATTAAATAGAGTTAAAGTCCCCTAAACACAAACATTCCCTATACACATCTAATAAAGTAAAAATACCTGAAAATCACCAAAATCCCCCACATATTTGGTATCGCCGCGTCCGTAACAATCTGTACAATAAGTCAGAAACATTATTGGACCCGTACGGTGAACGCCGTAAAAACAAAACCCGAAAAACTCGCCAAAAATATAAATTTTCATAAAATCCCTTCACAAAAATGTTCTAAAAAGTGATCAAAAAAAGTTATGTGCCCCAAAACGGTATCAATTGAAAGAACATTTCAACAAGCCCTAAGCCCTAAACTAGCTCTGTCAACCAAAATATATTAAAGTTACGTCTCCGAAAAGATGGCGATGCAGAAACAAATGAGATTTCTTCTATATTAGTTTTTCTCCAGTAAAATTGTAAAAATAAATGAAAAACTATATAAACGAGGTATCACCGTAATCGTAGTGATCTATAGAATGAAAATATTATAGTATTTTTAGTGTATGGTGTACGACCCCCAAAATATACAAAAAAAACCAACACCAAATTGACAATTTTCTTTTCCTCCATACATTAAAGAGTTAATAAAATCTCATCGAAAAGCTACAGACGCACTTAAATGAAGTATTTGTAAAGTGCATCTCATGTCGCAAAAAATAAGCCCTTATATGTCCAAATTGCCAAAAAAATAAAGATTGTATAGTCAATAAAAAGTGACAATGCATAATCTGCTCTGAATGGCGCAGCTTCCCTTCGATGCCCTGGCATGTGCCCATACAGCAGGTTACCACCACATATGGGATATTGTTATACTCGGGAGGGATTGGGTATCAAATTTTGTGGAGCGTTTTGGTATTTTATCCACTGAGAATTTGTACATTTTATGAAAAACACATTCATTTAGCCAAAAAAATGTAATTTCGAAATTGCATCCGATTTTGTTTTAACCCCTGTAAACCAATTAAAGGGTTAACAAACTTCCTAAAAGTTGTTTTACGTACATTGAGGGGTGTAGTTTCTATAATGGAGTTATTTATGGGGTTTTACTTTATTTAGGCCTCTCAAAGTGACTTGAAACCTGAGCAGGTCCCTCAATAGCAGGATTTTGCTTTTTTTATGAAAATGTGAAAAATTGCACCTGACGTTCAAAGCCCCATAACATCTTACAAAAATAAGAGTATGCATAAAAAACCACGGAGGTATGAAGTAGACATTCGGTGAATGTTAGTTATTATGTTTTTTGGTGTTATGACTCATGTGTGGAAAAAGTAGAAAATTTTGAATTTCGAAAATTGCTAATTTTTCAAAATTTTCACCAAATTTCAGATTTTCTCATAAATAAATGCAAAACATACCACCAAAATTTTTTAACTAACATGAAGTACAATGTGTCACGAGAAAACAATTTCAAAATCACTTGAATATGTTAAAGCGTTCCAAAGTTATAACCATTTATAATGTCAGAGGGCAGATTTGAAAAAATGGGCCGTGTCAGGAAGGTGAAAGGTGGCTACGGCGTTAAGGGGTTAATGACCCTTCAATTTATCATGCACCTGATTCCCCAGAAAGATGAGCACTATCCAAGGGTTTTATGCAGCGTGCCACAGCATTGCATCTATATCATTACATAAAAAGAAAATTTAGGACCTGAGTTTATAGAATGTTTTTTGGAACGCCTTGTTACACGTTTTCTACAGAACTATTTTTTATTAAAGTTTTGTTATTTGCTAAAAAAAAAGAAAAATAAATAAATAAATTTAAAAAAAAAGAAAGCAGAATTTATTATTCATTCATTTAACTTTTTGGCCATGCAGCGGTTGGACAACAATTCATTGCATCATATAAAAAATATTACTCGAGTATAAGCCGAGCCGAGTGTAAGCCGAGCTGACCCGAGTATAAGCCGAGAACCCTAATTTTACCACCAAAACCTGGGAAAACCTATTGACTCGAGTATAAGCCGAGGGTGGGAAATGTATTGGTCACAGACTCCCCCCCCAGGATATAGCCAGCCAGCCCCCTATAATATACAGCACTGCCCCCAGTAGTATACAGCCTGCCCCCAGTAGTATACAGCACTGCCCCCAGTAGTATACAGCACTGCCCCCAGTGGTATACAGCACTGCCCCCAGTAGTATACAGCACTGCCCCTAGTAGTATACAGCCTGCCCCCAGTAGTATACAGCACTGGCCCCAGTAGTATACAGCCTGCTCCCAGTAGTATACAGCCTGCCACAGCCTGCCCCCAGTAGTATACAGCCGTACCCCAGTAGTATACAGCCGTGCCCCCAGTAGTATACAGCCGTGCCCCCAGTAGTATACAGCCGTGCCCCAGCCTGCCCCCAGTAGTATACAGCCTGCCCCAGCCTGCCCCCAGTAGGATACAGCACAGCCCAGAATAAAAAAATTAAAGTATATACTCACCCTCCGGTGGCCACGATGCGCAGCGCTGCTCCCCCCGATGTCATCGCGGCTCCTCTTCTGGCTTCCCGGCTCCTCTTCTGGCTTGCTGGCTGCTCTTCTTGCTTCAGCGTGCTGGGCGCGCCATGTTCTTTCCCAGGCGGCGCCTAGTATGACGCGCCGTGGCTGACGTCATACTAGGCGCCACCCGCGAGAAGAACATGGCGCGCCCAGCACGCTGAAGCAAGAAGAGCAGCCGAGAAGCCAGAAGAGGAGCCGCGATGACATCGGGGGAGCAGCGCTGCGCATCGGGGCCTCCGGAGGGTGAGTATATAAGTTTATTATTTTTTTAGTCCATTTTTAATTAATTTTTGGTAGTATTGACTCGTGTATAAGCCGAGGGGACAAAAAATGTGCTGAAAAACTCGGCTTCTACACAAGTATATACGGTAATAGTAAATTGTTGCTCCAGTGCATCAGTATACATAATCCATTTTGTTACATTTATTAACACTAAACATACATGTTCATGGATACACCTGGTGAATGTCCCCCTAATTAACAGTCACAGCTAACTTTGTTCAACTTTCCATTTTTATGTAGATAGAGCTTTAGGCCCCTTCCACACTTGCGTTGCAGATCACGTCAGAGTTTGATCAGGGTGCGATCAGTGTTTGGTCAGTGAAAAACTGACATTTTTCATCAGAGTTCAATCAGTTTTCAGTCAGAGTTTGTTCAGTGTCTCAGTTTTTCACATGCATTTTCAATGCAATTTCAATGTGTTTTTCACGCGCAGATAATGCGCGTAAAAGGACTCAGGACTGAGGTCTATCTTTTCTATGGCAATTGATGCGTGAAAAACAGCTCCTTACATAAAAATTCAACTTAAGAACAAACCTCCAGGACCTATCTTGTACACAACCCGGGGACTGCCTGTACACCGCTTAACACCAAAATGTATTTATAGCTTAAAACCAAAATGTATTTTCTGATTTACATAAATATGTATTTACAGCTTTAAACTAATACATATCTACAGTTTTATACTGATATGAATTTAGAGCTTTACAATAATATGTATTTAAAGCTTAAGACCTCATGCACATGAAAGGATGCTCAACTGGACCGTAACCCGGACAATCATCCAGCCTAGTGCTCCTCACCCCTCCCCCTCCATAGAAGACAAGCAGGGCAATGCTGTAATACAGCTAAATATAGGGCTTGTCCTATATTTTTTCATGCACAGCCTTGGTGCGGTGTGGCGTGATCCCGCCACAAATTGCACGGTCTGATCACATTCCCCATATATACCAGTATTTACAGCTTTAACCTGATATGTATTTAGAGCTTTACTTTAGGGTGCATTTAGATGGTCTGGTGCTCGCCCGTACCAGATCCCGGGCGAGCACAGGCCCAGGAGGTTTAAGAGGTGAGCACTCTTTAAGCCTCCTCCCTCCATAGTCAGACGAGCAGCCGCGCCACAAATCTGCCACAATATAGGACCTCTCCTATATTACACTACACTAATATGCATACACTACTGACACTTATATGCATTAAGATTAAAGAGGTTTTCCCACAAAAGATAATTCTCACAGCTCAATCCCCTAGTGATGTTAACACAATAAAGATCATTTTAACCCCTACTTTACAATTTTACTGTTTTATCGCCTATCTCACTATGGTGCTCAGTGCAAAATCCCAGGGTGTGGGTGGGGCCTCACTAAGCAGACACATTACTGTATTATCCTTCTAATTCTGTGGGGTAACAATGTGGTTACATTATCAGGGTACAGGGTTTATATACACTTTCATCTGGCTTCTGACATTGTATGTACCAACACTGACACAGATCAGAGATGATGAGATGCCTATTGCACACACAGCTCTACCACATCTCACAGATCATGAGATCAATTAGCTGCCTATAAGACACACAGCTCTGCTACATCTGCAACATCCCCCACCAGGGCCTAGCCTTTTCTTGGGGCCTGGGGGCAGCCGGGGCCCAGAATACTGGAGTGGCTGGCAGTTGCGGCCTAGGCACGCTAGTGTCACGGTGCTTGGTATGGGGACCGGAGGGCTGTCCTACAGCCTGGCATGTCTCCAGCTTGCCATTTCCTGTTGGCAAGAAATGATGTAGAGGGAGAGGCTGTGGTACTGATTCTCCCTGGGGCTACCCTTAGAGTCTGTAGTATGTGTCCCTGGTAGATATATGGGGCACCCTTGATGGTGATATAGCCGTAGCAGGGACCAGACGGAGGCATTGTTGTGCATAAAAGTAACTTACGGTTCTTTATTCGAACCAATGGTAACAACACGCCAAACGAGTGCAGTACTGGAGTGATTTTGGAGAGGAACCTCAGGAGTGGTGTCACCAGCCTGGATGCAGGGGCAGACTGGGATGTAGCTGTGTCCAATGCTGGAAGCTGCAGCTTTGTCCTGTTTGTTCTGTGTCACTCTGTGTGAAGTTGCTGAGCTGAGGCCTAGCAGCTTCTCCTGTGGTGAGAGCTGGGCCTGAGAGATCTGCTCCCTCTGAAGTTTCTGGAACCCTCTCTGACTGACTTAACTCCTCCCCTGACTAAGGGTTTAGTTACTCCCTAGTCAGGTGGCCTCCTCCTCCAATCACACTCCAGTTAAAAAGGTGGAACATCATTGGATAATAACTTTAACATTGCTTTAACCCTTGCCTATCCAGGCAGAATCTACCGCTGCACAATTACCTGAGCATATGTGTAGTGTCCTGCAGGGGAGCTGATCAGACTCACTACCAGAGGGACACACATATAAAGGGGCTTATTCGCAACGCCTCCTCTGCCTTGCATTGGCAGGGATGTTGCACATCTCACTGACATGTGCCTGCCACCCCCTTCCCCTGGATCATTTATCACCTTGTAGCTTGTAGTTTGCAGCCTCTCTTGCTGCTCACCATCTGCTGACAGGATGTAATTAGTGAGTGTCTCTGAGCTCCGTGCAGGGGACGGTGCCACAGCCACACAGAGGCAGAGACAGGCAGAAACTCAGCTCAACAATCTCACAAAGAAATCCAAGATGGCCGCCACCCGACCCTAAGGGAGAAGTTACTGGGTCGTGTCTAGGGGAAACTGAAATTGTGTGCAGCAGGACTGATATAGATAGGTTGGACTTATATCTGTGAAATGCTGTATTTTTGTTAATAACAGTGAATTAGAGAATGCGTTATTTTCTTATGCTGCGTACTTATAAGAAACTTGTCTTCGTGGGAATACCCCTTTAATCCTTGTTTTGGGGAGATACAGATCTTACATGCTGCAGGCACATGGTTCACAAACAGTGATTCACGGTTTTGTTGTTTGTCGAATGAGACTGCACACGTTTGTGTGCAAATAGACTTAGACTCATTTGTATTTACAGTTTTACACAATTATGCAGCTTTGCATAGAGATGTCTGGCTACATTTAGACTTTAGCAATACATTAATTATACAGGTGGTCCCCTAGTTACAAACAGACCTCTGGATATTGGTAATTTATTGTACTTTAGTCCTAGGCTACAATGATCAGCTGTAACCGTTATCAAAAGTGTCTGTAATGAAGCTTTATTATTAATCCTGGTTCTTATGACAACCCAACATTTTTAAAATCCAATTGTCACAGAGACCAAAAATGTTCTGCCTGGGATTACAAGGATAAAATATATAGTTCCGACTTACATATAAATTCAACTTAAGAACAAACCTACAGACCCTATCTTGTATGCAACCCGGGGACTGCCTGTATAATTAAAGGAAACCTACCATTTCAAATGGTAGGTTTAAGCTGTAAACACCGAGCACCAGCTCAGGGTGAGCTGGTGCCGGTGCTTAGTTTCGTTAGTGTTAAAACCGCGGTATCGCGGGGTCACTGAGCCAGATCCCGGGCGAGCACAGGCCCAGGAGGTTTAAGAGGTGAGCACTCTTTAAGCCTCCTCCCTCCATAGTCAGACGAGCAGCCGCGCCACAAATCTGCCACAATATAGGACCTCTCCTATATTACACTACACTAATATGCATACACTACTGACACTTTTATGCATTAAGATTAAAGAGGTTTTCCCACAAAAGATAATTCTCACAGCTCAATCCCCTAGTGATGTTAACACAATAAAGATCATTTTAACCCCTACTTTACAATTTTACTGTTTTATCGCCTATCTCACTATGGTGCTCAGTGCAAAATCCCAGGGTGTGGGTGGGGCCTCACTAAGCAGACACATTACTGTATTATCCTTCTAATTCTGTGGGGTAACAATGTGGTTACATTATCAGGGTACAGGGTTTATATACACTTTCATCTGGCTTCTGACATTGTATGTACCAACACTGACACAGATCAGAGATGATGAGATGCCTATTGCACACACAGCTCTACCACATCTCACAGATCATGAGATCAATTAGCTGCCTATAAGACACACAGCTCTGCTACATCTGCAACATCCCCCACCAGGGCCTAGCCTTTTCTTGGGGCCTGGGGGCAGCCGGGGCCCAGAATACTGGAGTGGCTGGCAGTTGCGGCCTAGGCACGCTAGTGTCACGGTGCTTGGTATGGGGACCGGAGGGCTGTCCTACAGCCTGGCATGTCTCCAGCTTGCCATTTCCTGTTGGCAAGAAATGATGTAGAGGGAGAGGCTGTGGTACTGATTCTCCCTGGGGCTACCCTTAGAGTCTGTAGTATGTGTCCCTGGTAGATATATGGGGCACCCTTGATGGTGATATAGCCGTAGCAGGGACCAGACGGAGGCATTGTTGTGCATAAAAGTAACTTACGGTTCTTTATTCGAACCAATGGTAACAACACGCCAAACGAGTGCAGTACTGGAGTGATTTTGGAGAGGAACCTCAGGAGTGGTGTCACCAGCCTGGATGCAGGGGCAGACTGGGATGTAGCTGTGTCCAATGCTGGAAGCTGCAGCTTTGTCCTGTTTGTTCTGTGTCACTCTGTGTGAAGTTGCTGAGCTGAGGCCTAGCAGCTTCTCCTGTGGTGAGAGCTGGGCCTGAGAGATCTGCTCCCTCTGAAGTTTCTGGAACCCTCTCTGACTGACTTAACTCCTCCCCTGACTAAGGGTTTAGTTACTCCCTAGTCAGGTGGCCTCCTCCTCCAATCACACTCCAGTTAAAAAGGTGGAACATCATTGGATAATAACTTTAACATTGCTTTAACCCTTGCCTATCCAGGCAGAATCTACCGCTGCACAATTACCTGAGCATATGTGTAGTGTCCTGCAGGGGAGCTGATCAGACTCACTACCAGAGGGACACACATATAAAGGGGCTTATTCGCAACGCCTCCTCTGCCTTGCATTGGCAGGGATGTTGCACATCTCACTGACATGTGCCTGCCACCCCCTTCCCCTGGATCATTTATCACCTTGTAGCTTGTAGTTTGCAGCCTCTCTTGCTGCTCACCATCTGCTGACAGGATGTAATTAGTGAGTGTCTCTGAGCTCCGTGCAGGGGACGGTGCCACAGCCACACAGAGGCAGAGACAGGCAGAAACTCAGCTCAACAATCTCACAAAGAAATCCAAGATGGCCGCCACCCGACCCTAAGGGAGAAGTTACTGGGTCGTGTCTAGGGGAAACTGAAATTGTGTGCAGCAGGACTGATATAGATAGGTTGGACTTATATCTGTGAAATGCTGTATTTTTGTTAATAACAGTGAATTAGAGAATGCGTTATTTTCTTATGCTGCGTACTTATAAGAAACTTGTCTTCGTGGGAATACCCCTTTAATCCTTGTTTTGGGGAGATACAGATCTTACATGCTGCAGGCACATGGTTCACAAACAGTGATTCACGGTTTTGTTGTTTGTCGAATGAGACTGCACACGTTTGTGTGCAAATAGACTTAGACTCATTTGTATTTACAGTTTTACACAATTATGCAGCTTTGCATAGAGATGTCTGGCTACATTTAGACTTTAGCAATACATTAATTATACAGGTGGTCCCCTAGTTACAAACAGACCTCTGGATATTGGTAATTTATTGTACTTTAGTCCTAGGCTACAATGATCAGCTGTAACCGTTATCAAAAGTGTCTGTAATGAAGCTTTATTATTAATCCTGGTTCTTATGACAACCCAACATTTTTAAAATCCAATTGTCACAGAGACCAAAAATGTTCTGCCTGGGATTACAAGGATAAAATATATAGTTCCGACTTACATATAAATTCAACTTAAGAACAAACCTACAGACCCTATCTTGTATGCAACCCGGGGACTGCCTGTATAATTAAAGGAAACCTACCATTTCAAATGGTAGGTTTAAGCTGTAAACACCGAGCACCAGCTCAGGGTGAGCTGGTGCCGGTGCTTAGTTTCGTTAGTGTTAAAACCGCGGTATCGCGGTTTTAACACTTTTTAAACTTTATAGCAGAAGCCGCTTCGGCGCTGCGCGCGACCGTGCGCGCGCAACGCCTGCGGCATTTCCTATGTAGGCGTGCGCACGATCGTGCGCACGCAGCGCCGAAGCAGTTTATGCTATAAAGTTTAAAAAGTGTTAAAACCGCGATACCGCGGTTTTAACACTAACGAAACTAAGCACCGGCACCAGCTCACCCTGAGCTGGTGCTCGGTGTTTACAGCTTAAACCTACCATTTGAAATGGTAGGTTTCCTTTAAATTATAAAACTATTGATAACTGAATATGTTTTTATCAGTATGCTGATTTTCATATTTACATTTTATAGTATTTATTTTTCATCCTATAAAACATTGATGTAATGATATAATAGACACAGGTCCCTTGTTCTATTAGGGTGGCATGCATTGCAACTTTACATTTTGGCCCAGACACATTAGAATTGGTGTTAAAATATGAGGCTCCAGGCTTTTTAGAAACAGACACTGTGAAGAACTGTCTAATCATTTATGTTCCCTTATGCCCTTCTCATCTTTGCTTTGATTGACAGTCTGTAAATATGCTCGGGGTCACTGAGCCTTTCATCTTTTGGAAAAGTTACAGGGCTGTTGATGGTATTACACTCTATTTGGTGACTTCACAGTTACATAAAATGTTAACTGCGTGTTGGCTGTAGATGTTGTAGGTTTCATTGAAAACCAAATGTGTATTAAGCATGGCTGCATGTTACTGAACTGAATACTATTTTTAAAGTGAACCCCCATGTAAACATATAAGTGGCCTCATACAAAGCTCCCTACATATTGTTATTAATATGTTTAACAGAAATATGTGTATTTCACAAATAGTTTTGCTGCAATTATGTGATTGGACCTAGAACTTTTGCTGTACAAAAATGTACATGCATTACCAAATACTGACCCTGTGTTACAAACAAGGTTCTGTAGGTTTGTTCTTAAGTTCAATTAGCATGTAAGTCAGAACAGGTATATTTTTAAGTGTAGCTCCTGTCAAAATTGGATTTAAAAAAATTTTGCTTACATTTAAAGGGAATCTGTCAGGATGATTTGGGGCATTAAACCACCAATAGTTCCTTATGAACTAGTTTTATAGCCCAAATTGCCCTGTATTTTTACCTCAGTTCCTGCAGTAAAACAAGAACAAAAGTATATATTCTCAGCTCCTTGGCAATTCAACGAAGCAGGCACAGTACACCCCAGCTTCACTGAACATGCTCCATAGGTCAGCGCAAAGAAGCTGGAAGAGCAAAGAGGATACTGGGGCATGGAGGAGCCGCGACGTGTAGCCTCATGTCTGGCTACTCCACACCCCCGTAGCCGCTTTACAAAATGTACATATTAGCCTAATGAAGTTTTCTAAAAGATAGCGGGGACATGAGGATTATCTCTAAAAAGGGCCATCCTCACGTCCCATACATGCACCTACCACCCATTCTACCTTTATAGGTAGAATCGTGGTATAGTTTCCCTTTAAACTTTGTTTTCTCCAGATAGAGACAGTGCCCCTTTGTTTTTTGATTTCATTTAATCTGGAACAACTTTTTTCCATATTTTTTGTATGGACCATTCATATATTTTTATAAATTAATCATGTCCCCTCTTAGTCATCCCTTTTCCAGACTAAATAAATCTAGTTGTTTTAATCTTTCCTCATAACTCAGACCCTCCATAATGCGTATCATTTTTGTGGCTCTTCTTTGAACCCTCCCCAGCTCCAGGGCATCCTTTTTTTGGCCCAGAACTCAACGGCATATTCTAGGTGACACCGAACCAGTGCCTTGTACGATGGTAATATTACATCCCTATCCCGAGAGTCCATGACACTTTTGATACATGACTTGCTGGCTTTAGAGGCAGCTGTAATCTGTGATCTACAGGTACACCCAGGTCCTTCTCAACAAGGGACTCTCCCAGATTTATTCCATATATCATTAATATATATATATTAAATAGTGGGCCAAGCACAGAACCCTGGCATACACCACGTATAAGTGGTGACCATTCTGAGTAGGAATCATTGGCCACAACTCCCTGGATACGATCCTTCAACCAGTTTTCAATCTAATTGCAAATGATTCCTGCCAAACCAATAGAACTTATTTTACCCATCAGACGTCTATGAAGACACCCAATACTAATGGGAATGTCTCCAAGTTCCCTGTATAAATGGAGCAGTAGTGCTCATATTTGACACGGCTCCATGCGGTACAATTGGAATAGAGGAACACGGTCGGCAGTCCTTGTCAGTTCCTTCCAAGTGAATGTAGTCATTGTTATACATGTTCACCACAATCCATTCACAGGGGATCAGACTCCATCTTGTGGAATATTCTTCTTTCATTTGTCATTTGTCAGTTTTTTTCCATCTGTCCACCCTTGTAGTCAAGTCCAAGATCCTGACATGATTAAAATAGCTCTAGATTTACAATAACAAAAAAAGCAGTGAAATAATTTTCAATATAAATTGTACCCTTGTTTCTTCAAGGGTCCATGTCTATTTTGCTATACAATGTGCATGGAGCCTAAGAGACATGACACTCCTTGCTCATGTTCTTTTTTCATTATACATCATCTTGTTGTAATTGAATGATATATATATATATATATAAGACTTGTCATGCATTTGTAATGCACCAATACCCTGCATTTTTGTAGACTATTTATTCAATAACACACCTTACTTTACATATGTCTTGTATTATTTGTTATCTGATGGTAAAATGGGGACAATCCCTCTATTCATAGATAAATGTGAGAATTAAAAATGAGAAACATGAATCTCCTTGCACATAACAGCAATGAATGTTAGCAGTAAATTTTACAAATTCCAGATGTTAATAAAATAAAATTATATATTATATATTCCATTACAAATTCTATCTATTCATCTTTGTACCATAAAGAAAGTACACCTTCCTTAATTTCCATTTTTTTTGTATTAGGAAATAATAAAAAAAAAGATGTTTCTTAGAAAGTTTTAAAATGGTATTCTCATCCTTCACTATGACAAATCAACACATCTTGAGAACAGTTACGCTGTCTATAGTTTATGCACTTGGTTATTTCCATCACTCCCATAGACTTGAATAGAGCATGGTCATGCAAAGCAAAGTCTCATTTCAGCCACCTGCTGTGGGATGGGTATCAGCTGACCATCGTTTTTGAGATGGATTCTGGTCACAGAGGTGGCATCCACATCTATCATGTATTTATGACACATCCAGTGGATGTTTTATACATTTTTAAAGTATGCTTTTAATGCAATGTGTAATGCAATGTATGATGAACAAAAATAGATAACAAATTGTATAACAAAAACTTTACACACAAAATCCAGCAGTGTGTGAAAAAGGTAGGCATACCCTTGTAACATCCATGCCAGTGTATTCTTCACAGAATGCGGCTAGGGATGCATTGACCTTCCTTTGTGTATTTTGCTTGACATTCCAGTGTGAACTGTGGCTAATGTTGCTGGTTGTATTGGGACTAATTGCACCACACCATGCCAGTGTATTCTTCACAGAATGCGGCTAGGGATGCATTGACCTTCCTTTGTGTATTTTGCTTGACATTCCAGTGTGAACTGTGGCTAATGTTGCTGGTTGTATTGGGACTAATTGCACCACACCCAGTTCCTCTACTGCTCTGCGCTGGTCCAACAACAGTTAACTTGCTGTGATGGACATACCTCTGCTCCAGTTATCCGGGGAGGAGGCTCTTTGGCTAACTATATAGAATCCATTCCAACCTAGTGTTCTGCTGGTTATATTTCTAGCTAGCTTTCCTGTTTGCTATTCACTCGTTCTACTTCTGATATTTTGGGTTTTCTGAATGTGGCTTATGTATTTTGACTATCCCTTTTGGCTATGATTTTGGGTCATATTTGCTATCTCCACTGTGACCAGGACCTCTGACCTTGCTTTTTTGTTGTTGGCTTGTGAGTCTTGTTTCATGCACTCACTTTGAAATAGGGAGGGACTGTCTTCAAGTTTTTAACCTAGGATATTCAGAGGTATACAGGTGTTGACAATTTGGGGGCTCAGTTTAGGGGTCACTGTCCTGTCTGTGCTCCTTGAGTCCATAGTCTGCATTACACCCTTCCACAGAAAGTAAAATAGTAAGTTGCAACCAGTTGCTACTAATCACATGCTATAAAAACAAAAAATGTTCACAATTTTTTGGTCAGACATGTGTGGATTAAATGCCATGGAGGAATAACCATAAAGGGCATATACCACCAGGATGAAAGTATGTATGCAAATGAGGCTGAGGGGCTCCAGGCTCCATAGGTGTTAATGGAACCTGGAGCCCCTCAGGCTCATTTGCATACTGTCTTTCATCCTGGTGGTAGATGTCCTTTAACAATCTTAGGCTACATTCACATGACCATAGGGGGACGTATGTACAGCTGCAAGCTTGCAGGTGTACATAGGTCTCCTGTAGGCTGGCACTGGGAGCACAGAGCGAACCACTCCTATGTTCGTGTACATGTAGCCTTAGAGTTGCAATTTTTGCTGCTACCCATGAATCTGGCAACCGTTTATATAGAGTTATTTCCAAATAATTTGCAATATTATATTATAATATTGTTGGAAAACATTAAAAAACTGTTTACAATCTTCTCTCGAGTGGAAGCCTCGGCAAATTAATGCGAAGGCCAGTCTGTGCAATTATCAGAGAAATTTAAAAAAAAACAAGAGCTGCATCTCAGACTCTATAGTCCTTAGTTAACATGTAACTTAAGTGTTTAACCACTTTCTGCCAATTACCTTTTCCACTTTTGTGTTTCCTTGTGTTTTTTTTTTGCTCCCCTACTTCCAAAACCCAGACCCTTTTTTATTTTTCCATTTATAGAGAAGTATGAGGACTTGTTTTTTGTTTAACAATTTATACTTCTTAGTGTTTCTATTTTCTATTACATGCAATATATTAGGAAGAATGAAAATGGTGAAATATATCTATTTTTAAAACAATAAATAAACCATTGGGTAGTTTTTTGCACTTACAGTTCAGTTGGCACATCCTTTTTATGCTTTGGGTCAATATGATTATGTAGATACTAAAATGAAATAGGTTTTATTATTATGTTAAAGTACATTGAAATGTTTTGTACAAAAAATGTGGCTGTGTTGCCATATTCTGACACCCATAACTCTCTCTTAGTTCAATGTGCGGAGCTGTGTTGTGGGATGAGCTTGCATTGTAAAGAAGAGTTGGTCCTAATACATCCAGAACAATGTGACAGACTGCAGAAAGCATACAGAAAACAATGATATGAGGTTAAAAACTATGAAGATTATCCTGCAAGCGATTTCCTTGTTTATAATTGTACGTGGGGATATGTCTAAATCTGATGTGAATTATGATACCTTTTCACACATGGCTTTTCCATTTTTGTTAATAAATAATGACATAGTGGTATCTGTTGTGTGTTATTGTTCATCTGCAGTTTTATGATGATGTTTAACCATAAAATATAATATATATATATATATATATATATATATATATATATGTATTGAAGGAAAAGAAAAACAGCAACATAATACATTGTTAAAATGATCTTGAAATGGCGTCCTTTATTATCAGAGAAAGATTTAGGCATATACCTGTGCACAAGTATGAACAAGAAAATCCCTGTTAAGTTGTCCTGTAGCACTTTGTTGTGAGCAGTCACAAGCCATTTAGGAATTTAAGGATGTTGTGTGAAGCCCTGTGCAAATTGTTTCTATGCAAGGGCAATACTGTCTGATGTTAATGTTAGTTGGAGTAGCACTGCTAAATATCTACACAGCGTGCCCAGACCCGGTGGCTCCAAGCGAACATCGCAGTTGGATAGTAGACAGTCCCTGGCCCCTGTATTTCACTTTACAATGTAACAGTTGGTTCTCTACCCCATGAACCATGAATTATACTAGATCAGGCATGTTGCTTTCTTAAAATCAATAGAGATATACAGTATATAGTGGAAAAGCACAAGGAAAACAGATATGCAATAGGTGTTTTGTTTTATGTATATGTTTATGTATAATGTGTGTTATATGTTTAAAGATAAGTATGAATGTGTACAACTTGAATAGAGGACCAAGTTTGGAGACAAGTCAGATATGACAAAACATGTCTCCCCCCTCACTGTCAGTTACTTAGTGTCTGAGTGATTTCCTACCTTGCAGTCGCAGCTGAAACTCTACATACAGGACCTTAAGAAAAGGTCTAGTTTGAAATCCTTTTTAGGATAATTTTAGGATAGTATTTTATATTTGGAAATACTGTAACTTTGTTATTAGAATCAATTCCTTTTTCTAATTGAAATTATTCCAATAAAATTCAGTTTTTATTTGCAGATTGCTTTAATCTTCAGCTTATTTCTGCAGTAAGGCAATAGCAGAGAGATTACACTAAGGCCTTATTCACACAGTGAAACACGCCTATGTGCTGTACGTTTTTTTATAGGGACAGCGCACGCCTGCACTGATGCAGTACTTTTCAATGGATTCATTTACACCGCAGTTTTTTTTAAAGTAGAGTCTTGTGCTAATTTTACCATCTAACACTGACCCATATGTACAATAGAAGACAACGGCCCACATTTATCAAAAACAATGCAATCTGTACTAGGTGCAGTTTGCCAGTGAAGTCTTCAGGGTACACCAGATTCATGAAAAGTTTTGCACGGTCTTCATGAATCTTCATGAATTCTGTTTTGTTGGACACAGTGCAGCCGCCGACACTTTATAAATACATGTGCAAGCAGTTTGTACGTTCTTTTCAAAGTCAGACTGGTGCAAACACTTTTATAGCAATAAGTTAAAGGGGTTTTCCCCACTGGATAGGGCCTAACTTGCTGTTCAGTGGGGTCTCAGTGCTGAGACCCCGACAGATTGCAAAAATTAGTGGTCCGTCAGACTAATGGCCGGACTAATGGCCTGACTAATGACTCCATTACTCTTATGGAGTGACGATGAGTTGGACGGACCCCTTGTTTTCGTGATCTGTGGGGTCTCAACACTGAGACTGAGACCCCACTGATTAGCAAGGTAGGCCCTATCCTGCGAACCTAACTTTGCTTTGTGGGAAAACCCCTTTAACCAACCTTTCTCTGAGAATCTGAGAAAGAACATACCTGCTAAATGTAGCTGTAGCAGTTTTATGGGACAGTCTATAATGGTTGAAAAGTCTACCTATATTAACATTATTTCTATTAACAGGAGCTCCATTGGTAATATGGCTGCATGACATCTACCAGATATGCAGCATTCTGAATAAGGTCAAACTCATCTTCAATTCACTTTAAGAGAAATTAATTTATTTCTTTAGGATGGAAATGCAAAGTGAGATGTGTAAGGGACTGAATGATGGTGTCTGTCTGCGTGGGTTTGTGTAAGGGGTTGTGGTGACTATGTGTAACCTTAGATGTTGATCTTGGAATCGTATTATCCTTCTGTGTTTGCCATACTCATGACACTATCTACTTGTCACTGCTACTTCCACATACGCTGTAATATATGCTGGTACTTTGTACTACTATTGATTGAGCATTGTTCTGCTCGGCTTTATATGAAAATTGTTAGAAATAAAGCCTTTAAAAAAAAGAGGATGAAGAAACAAAAAACCTTACATTTGCACATATTCTTTCTTAAACAGATGAACATACCTTTTAGTATTGTTTATTCTGGTAAATGGAACTCATATGGAGCTCTCATGAAGAAAAACTAGGTTTGTGGACACATATGGTGCATACAGATAAAGAATGGAACAGGAAATAGAAGTATGTCCGGACTGTGTACTGTGCCACCATCTATCCAATTTATGACCGTTAGTCACACATAGTAATAAAGGGTAAACATGATTTTATTTATTAGCTGTGAAAGGAATTGGCCAACACATGGAAGGGGGGACATCCTTACAAGGTTAATTGAGTGTTTGACTCATGGGCAAAACAAACCAGCAAACCCATCATAAACAACCAAACCTTTTTCAACCTTATCAAGCAAATCTTTAGCTTTTATTGTATAGGAGTTTTTGAATGATATGTTTTTTCTGGTTTGCTACTTATAATATTTTCTAGGGGAGGTGAGAAGTAGATATGACATCATTAAATATTTGTTACATATAGAGCTATTATAAGTCACATACGTCTCATTCAACAACTAATCTGGGATTAGGTCTCCTTCCTCACCTCATCACTGCAGATATCTGTATGTAATTCTAGAAGCTTGTTAGCTTTAATGTAGGAAATTAAAAAAAAATCTCTATAGTAGTCTGCAATGAAACATTTTAACAATTTTTAAAAATTTTTCTGATAGTGTTTGGGATTTTAATGCTCTGTTTTGAATGTCCTGTTGATCCCTAGGCTTAGGCCTCTTGATGTATCCGCTGGCCGTCCTGGCTGGTGGACAAAACTATGCCAGATCTGAATTTTTCTACCCCCTGCATTATAAATATTTCCATGGGGCACTATTCAATATTCCATGCAATGTACTGGAAACCTGGAACACGATGGAGCCATTTTCACATGGGCACTGTTTTTACAGCCTTCATTACATGATTTATATATTCCTATTTTTTTTGGTTCATAAACTATAGATCATATTTCATAGTTCATGTATATTTTTATACAAATGTAAATATTTCAGAAAAGATAAGAAATATGGCAACACAAAGAAATTTTACATGAAATCTACTATAATCTACTGACTGAAATGTACTTTTTTTTAGTGGACATTTCACAATTGCTGCCTCATCCCAGCACATTTTTTTAGTATATTGAAGCTACTTATAGGTTTTAAACTTTATATTATGTATGTGCAAGTTATCTGCGGAGATTACTGAGCGCGTAGGTACTGCACACCCTGAGTAGCCCTGCAGATTTGCCCCCTGCATGTTGATAATGCTTGTGAAAGCGGCGACACGGCCCACACAGGTTTCAGTTCAAAAACCTATAGTCACATTTACAAGGAATGGTAAAAAATGTACAGGGATTGGGAATCTACCTGTGGATGTACAAGTAGTATTCCAGATGGTAGATTTTTCTTTTAACACCTGTTACTTTCTCAACGTTTCAGTGTATGGAGCTATGTAAGATGTTATTTTTAAATTAATTTCATTTTGGGAACTTTGTGATTATTATTCACCTTTTTTTGTGGCGAATAAGCAGTACTTTGAACTTTCTGATGTTTTTTTCAGTTACTCTATTAACCATAATAGATAAATATTATTAATTGATGTTGGTTTGTTATAATACCATTTGTAATGGAATACTACTGTATTGCCGGTCCCCTATTAGGTGGTCCCCCTGGAAGCCCCATAGGTTTGACAACTGTGTTCTGTACACATGACGAGTTTAAGATAAGTTTACCATCATGCCTGATTAATTTAATTTTTTTTATAATAATTAATAAAAATTCCTTTATTTATATAACGCACATAGATTACGCAGCGCTGCACTGAGTTTGCCAAATCGGTCCCTGTCCCCAATGGGGCTCACAATCTAATCAACCTACTAATATGTTTTGGAGTGTGGGAGGAAACTGGAGGACCCGGAGAAAACCCACGCAAACACGGATAGAACATACAAACTCTTTTTATTGCACTGCATTGATATTAAAGGGATAAACATTTTGTCCCTGTATTACTGGTTTAAAATATATATTTTTCCTGTATAGATCTACTGTCCTTCTCAGTGATCCTTTGAGGATGAATAGCTTTTCTGCCATCTACATGTAGGTAGATGTTAAATAATTCTCACCTAAACCTTTTACCCCCTCAAAAATAAGACAACCCCACCCGAAAATAGTAACATTTTCTCAAGCCTAGAAATATAAGGCCTCCCCTGAAAATAGGACCTAGCGGCAGTCATTGCTACAGCTCCCCCACATCATACATTAGTATTAGTAGATCTTCTAGATACTGCAAGAGGTTGTGACTTGGGTGAAGATTTCATGGGTTGCAAATACACTACAAGCAGCTACCTGGAGAAGACGGAGTAATTGAAGGAAAGTGCTATTGCTATACATGAGAGTGTGGGCCAAGGATTCTAATCCAAATGGAGTTCCAAGAAATTCAGCATGAAATTCAGGATTTGGACAGTTATAAGGATGTTAGAGAAGTTGTTGACATGAAGTTCTTTAATAAAAAAATGTTGCTTTTTGTTCATAAATACCAGGATCAGTAAATGTGGGGTTAAGATGGAAACAGAGTCAAAATACGTTATTGAAGGAAGCCAGATGGTTATGCTGATGTCTGTAATGAGTACAGTATTTTAGTATATATTTTTTGTTCAACAATAAAGTGATTCCTTGATCATAAGACATCCCCGAAAATAAGACCTACTGCCTTTTCAGGAACAAAAATTAATATAGGATGTTGTGTTATTTTTGGGGAAGCATGGTACTATATCTGCAGAAATGGAAGTATTAATCAGGCAATATATCTCATTTTATTGGAGTAAAATATGAATTTCCTACTTATATTTCCTAACAAGTACAAAATAGGGGATAATTCAAAAATAAAGCTCTCGCTTAGGCTACATATTAATCTCACAGGCCAGATACATGACTTAAAGTGGTGTTCCAATTTCTCCAAATAAACATTATTGTTTGTACAATGAAAGGTTGTATACATTTTCCAATATACTTTCTGTATCAAGTTCTCACTGCTTTCCAGATCTCTGCTTCATGTCCCTCAATAGAAAGCTTCTATGTTTACTTCTTGTGGACAGATCTGTTTATGGTCATGTGATGTCACACAGGTGCACGCCTAGTTCTAACACACAACTATAATTACTCTGTGATAATAATAAGCCGTGCACCTGTGTGACATCACATGACCAGGGACATTACGAGCTTTGCACCTGTGCGACCATGGACAAATTTCTATTCACTGGAAGTAAACATAGAAGCTTTCTATAGCAGGACAGCAAGCAGAGATCTAGAAAACCGTGACCAATTGATACAGAAAATATTGTGGAAAGTTGTAGAACCCCCATCATCTGATCTCTCTTTAGCAGATGCTTGTTAAATGAAAGATACCTTTTAAAATTTGTTTGGTGCTCATTCCATCTGTATGCAACCAAAAGAACTTGGTTCTTTCCCATCAGATCAACAGGTAGAAAGAAATCCATTCTCAGAACCCAACAATTAGATTTTTTTCCATTCAGCCCTCACTCCCTGGAGCTTTTACCAGAACCTACCAGAGAGATATAAACCCAAAACTGGTGTCTCCATTGTGGCATTCTCCATAACCATTGGTATATACAGGACATTATAAAATACAGTTTATCCTACCCCTGGACTGCGCTGTGTAAAAAGCTCATTATACTTGTTGGTGGAGTAAGACATACCGTTTGTTAATTGACAGGCATTTATTAAAGTGATAACCAACCTATCATATATGGAGAGTATTCTTAGTATTCTTATTCATTTAGAGGAATGACAATTGTGCCCAGGAGGGTTCATTTGTAACTTGCATGACCAAGGTGTGCTGCCTGTTTCTCTACTCTATCTACTGGAGCCCTGGACCTGCTAGCTCCCCACCTTCCTCTAAAAGGGGTCTTCCAGGTTCAGGATATTAATGACCTCTCAGGATAAATCAGGATAGATCAGCTGTTCAAAGGTGCCTTAATGCCGAGCAAGCATCTCAGAGTCTACATTGTAGAAACATACTGACTGGCGATATTTTGGTAGGTTATACATTGGGCTATTTGAACAAGATAAGATATTATAATGTGTAAATATCTACTTATATGTTTACGTGGAAAAAGGACCCTAAAAGCAACTTTCCTTAGAAGATGGCATCTAGCGCTGCAGGGCACATGTACACATATTGCATAAGTCACATACACATATTGCATTGATCACATTAAAATAGCATGTAAAATGTCATTCAGATTGTATTACCCTCCAGCGATGTTGGAAGTCTCAGAGAGATCCAGTGCTTGTACCTAGAAGTGAAGTCATCATGAGGTGCATATGTGGTGGGATTTCCCTCTGGCCAGATTTTTTTGGCTACCCATCTCAATGTGAGTTAAAGGAAAGTGTTTGTAATCCATTGAAGAGAAGACCTGCTGACAGATGGTCGAAGTCAAGGAGAGATGCAAAACCTTTCAAGCATGTTATAGACCAGGAATATAGAAAAAAAATTATACAAACTTGGTAAAAGACTCAAAAACATTTCCCACAAGGTTTATAATCTTATATCATACTGGGCAGGTGATGGTCTATTGCCCACCATTATGATCTCGGTGAGTGAGGTCAGCATGAGTTTTTTAACTACTGCATTAGGATGTACATAATGGTGGGGGAGAAAGTTTTAGTATAATTAAAAGTCTTTGTTCAAAAGAGCTCTCTAAATTACCTTACATATTTTCATTAGTAGAATAAACCCCCTATCACCGATTTCTAAGTTATATTAAATTTGTCTCGCTGCACCGCACTAGGGCATGGCGCACCATGCGCGTGCGTGCGCCGGATTCTGAAGTGCTGGAGAGCCGTTGACATCACCGAGCTCTCCGGCACACTTGCACCTGTGCAACTTAGCACAGTCTGTTTACCCATGGGAAGTTGCACAGGAGTGAGTGTGCCGGAGAGCTCGGTGACGTCACCGGCACTCCGGCACTTCAAAATCTGCCGCACACACGGGCGCGCGCATGGTGCTCTGTGCCCTAGTGCGATGTGCTGAGACACATTTTAATATAACTTATAAATCGGCGATAGGGGCTTTATTCTACTAATGAAAAAATGCTCAGGCACCAACTCACCCTGAGCTGGTGCCATGTATATGTGTGTAAAATCTACCACTTTTAAGTGGTTGGTTTCCTTTAAATGTTTGGAAGTCTTTACCTTCACTTTTGAATTCTACATCTTAGAGCAACCGAAATATAGAATCTGAAATAATATAATTAGGATCATTGATCAGTTTACATTTATATAAGGTGCATATCTAAAGCATCAGAATTGTATCTATTTTTATTTTTGTATGTGGTTGTTTATTTGATAGGATTGTGGTATGATTATTTATGATGATCAGCCATGCGGGTTACAGGAAATTCCAAAAGAAATAATCTCTGGGTTTTCTGAAGCTTCTCAAAGAAAGTGTGAGACAGGAGATGCCAAAGGTATTTGCAGCTGCATGCTATGGAACTTCATTTTTTTTCTTATATTCCTGTATTATTTGATTCTATACAAACATGACAGAGTGAGTACCGAATACACTTGTTGTCATTATTATTACATGACTACATGATAGGATGATTTTTTAATTGAAATCTACCATCAAAATCAAGGATGGTTAAACAAGCAACACCTATAGGGGCTTACCAGAGCCCCTCCGTGCTGTAGCTTCACATGCAGTTACACTGTTTCCCCCTCTCCCTGCTCCCTCAGCATTCCTTCCTTGGGGAATTATGGTGCCCCCAAGCAATTTCCTTTTAAACTGTTTTTTTTAGTAAAAGTAGTAAAACACAACAAAACCTATAAGATATTGCACTGATATAATATGAATTAAACAGTGACACTGTCAATTTTTTCAACATAATGTTGTCATAAAAATGAAACCTATACAGTTTTCTTGTTAGCCTGCCCATAAAAAAACCTTCTATATACCTTAACAAAAAATGTGCCCAAAATTAAGGCATCTTAAAATACAAATTGTCACACAGAAGAACAAGCCCTTAAATACATATATTGGAAAGATTAGGAAAAACTTAAAAACAATATGGAATCAAAAAATTCAAAAAATATGAAAACAAATAATTTGTAAAGAGAGCCATGGTTTAGAAATAATAAAATACATTATTATAGTACAATTATACAATCAATTGTTCCTTGACGTGTCGTAAACAGTTTGTGCTCCCTGGTTCATCATCAACGCACAGGAAATACCCTCTCAGCCTATCACTGATGCTTATAGAAAGATCTTATATTGGAGAATGGTCTAGATCTCCATTTTGCCTGAAGCTTTATATAATTCAAGCTTTTTATATTTTTTCCATTTGCTATTATTTGCTGTCAGTAAATAGTTGTCATAAGCAATGATCAACCTTGTATGAATGAATTTTATATTTTATTTGTAGGTCATTGGTTGGTTCCTTGTTTGACCTGCTCAGACAACAGGACATGTGACTGGAGAGCAATATCATGGCAGCCATATCAGTGTCATCATCCATTGTTCCAGAGACATGAGCTACAACAGTGTCTGAAAGATAGAAAGGTATCACATGTGATATATTTTTTGTGACAGCTGCAGTAGTTATTTTTTTTATCAAATTATTTTACAATAAGATTAAGCATAAATCACAATGAGCACGACTATTGGCACCAGCTATCCATATAAGTTTAATGAAATGTTTTATGCGGAGACTGAAAATGGGCACTGACCAGTGACCGCCTGATAAGGGTTTAGAAGGGAGCATGAAAATAAAACTTCAAAACTAAATATTTTTCTGCATCCATTTAAAGATGCAATGTACTGTGTGCATACACATCAGGTGATATAAGTATTGTATGTATTCTAAGTTCATATATTTCAAAAAGTGCTATTGTCTTGAAATTCTTACCAGATCTCAGTAACAACCCATCCAAATGTGCAATAATAGGAACACATTTATGTAAATTATTCAATACTTTGTATAAAATCCTTTGCTGGTGATGACAGCTTCAAGACATCTCCCATATGGAGCAACTAGCCACATAAATGAAGTAGGTGTGATTTTGGTCTATTTTTCCACACAAATGCTCTACAAATCCTGTATGTTCAGTGGGGACGTTTTATGAACTCAAGTCAGGCAATTGGCAGTGTAATTCTAGTAGCTTTTCTCTAAAACCAGTTGTGGGTTTTCCTCAACTGTCTGTTTGGGGTCAAAGTCTTCACCCTGGTAGATGGCAGCAGATTTTATCAGGAATGTCTTAGTACATATGTACATTTATTCTTCCTTTAATTATACGAGGTTTGCCAGTGCCATATGCTTAAAAAACAGACCTGCATCTAGGTTGTGTTTTCTTGCTGAAGTCTGGTTTTGGACCTTCTCATTACGAAAACAGTGGCCCACATTTATCAAAAACAGTGCTTACTGCACTATTTGCAGTTTTCCTGTGTAGTGTGCAGAGGGCACCAGATTTATGAATTGTGGTGCCCTCTGCATGAATCTGGCGGCCTCTGAACTGCTTCGACAGAGTACAACAACTTTTTTTGGAGCAACATGGGGCGTTGGACATGCTTCTGTTAGACCCTGCAATGTTAAATGTGGTGCTCGGTCAAACTGAGCACCGAAACGCCCCTTTATGTGCAGAAATTTGAGTCGCGTGACGGATAGTGCAGCCGCAACACAAATAAAACACGTGCGACACAAATGTGGTGCTGAAATTTCTTAAATACACGTGCAAGCAGTTCTCACATAAAAGAAGGTGTCCGACAGTAGGACAGAAAGGTCAATGTCACACTTAATAATTTCCCTACTGCTCCAGTGTTAATTATCAGTACAAAGTGTTATGACACACCACTTGGTGTTTCTTTAACATTCAAAATGATATTCATTAGCCTAAAATATTTTTACTCAGTTGAACTGAAACATACCACAAATACTTTACGTGTCACCAAATTAGTACTGAACTAAAGAATAAAGTAATTATCCTTAAAATACTAGAGGAAAGCACACATAGAATAAAAAAACTGTAGTTAAAATATATTTCAAATAAAATTGTCTGTGTTTTCATTCTCTGATATGGGTTGATAATACTTAACAAGTTTTATGTGCCCCATAATTGGTAGCAGTGAGAAGCAAGCCCCCATAAAGTCACTGTATATCAGCAAAAAAATTAAATGGCTCTTGAAATGGGACAATGACAAAACTAAAAAAATGTCTGATCACAAGATACAAATATTGAAATAAAATCATTGACTGGTGAAAACAATAGTAAATCCATTGTACCCAGTGCCGTTTTAGAATTTTTATGTGAAATTGCACCTAAACTGTGCTTCCTGGTAAAGATAGGGATAAATAGAACCAGGTCACACAATTGCCCGATCTCTGTCAATACAGACAGAACAAATCACCAGCCAATAATGAATGATAAAGAAGGGGGTGAAGGCCCTTTAAAAATAACTTTTATTAGTATATTAAAAAGTTCCAAGAGTTGGAAAGTAAAACCAAACTGGTAAAAAGACAATATACTCATGACAATCAAAAAGCCAATCCGTTTAACAAAACATATTTGTCTTGGCAGAGAAATCACGAGAAAAGTGCAGGGTAATAAGTGGATCTTACCCGTCTTCTTAATGCAGAGGAGCTCTGGGGCTGCAAAAGGTAAGCAGGGATGATCTGGCCAGGAAATAGATACCGACACACCACCTAGAAATCCCTGCCATTATACATGCCCTATAGCCCATAAACTCCCGTCCTAATAAGAATGGTCCCAGGGAATCCCTCAGCGTAACTAGAGGTCCCTAGAAGACCCTACCATAGCAACAACATCCCAACATAGCCCCAGAGCTCCTCTGCCTTAAGAAGATGGGTAAGATCCATTACCTTTATCACCCGCACTGTGGTCTGTATATGCACTTTTCCCGTGATTTCTCTGCCACGTCAAATATGTATTGTTTCATTTAGCATTATCATATGTTTAACCCTTTCGTGATGCTTAGAGGCAGCATGGAATAAAAGCATAGATTTATTATGCAAATAGATTCCACTTTGTAGAAGCGAGTTAATGAACCACATGTGCTTATGTTTATCAAAGAAACTGAAAATCAAGATGGAAAAATGAATCCATGAAACTTAAAACCCAACGTGCATTCATGCAGATAGAGCACTGGGAAGATCAGATAACATTTATTAGTAAATAATAATGCTTCATAGGAACTGTCTGCTTCATTAGTTGCACTTCCGTACACGGCCATTATTTTTTTTCTTTGATTTGGAAATCATAGCCCCAGGAAAATAGTAGAAAAGTACAAGGTAATTAATCATTTCAGACAACTGATTTATCTTCAGTCTTCCTCCTATTAGAAAATTGATAATCTACATTAAAATAATAATCAAAATTAGAGATGAGCGAACATGCTCGTCCGAGCTTGATGCTCGGTCGAGCATTAGGGTACTCGAAACTGCTCGTTACTCGGACGAATACTTCGCCCGCTCGAGAAAATGGCAGCTCCCGCCGTTTTGCTTTTTGGCGGCCAGAAACAGAGCCAATCACAAGCCAGGAGACTCTGCACTCCACCCAGCATGACGTGGTACCCTTACACGTCGATAGCAGTGGTTGGCTGGCCAGATCAGGTGACCCTGGGATAGACTAGCCGCTGGCCGCGCTGCTCGGATCATTCTGTCTCTGGATGCCGCTAGGGAGAGAGCTGCTGCTGCTCAGGGAAAGCGTTAGGGTGTTCTATTAGCTTACTGTTAGGCAGGAGTGATTCTCAAAGAACCCAACAGCCCTTCTTAGGGCTACAATAACGTTCTACTTTTTTTATTTTAATTTGCATCTTTTACCATTTTGTGAGGAATTAGCAGGGGGACTTGCTACCGTTGTGTTTAGCTCTTAGTGGCACACATATCCATAGCAAAGACCGAAGTGGGAAAATTCAGTAGGGGTTGGATTTCTATTAGGCAATAACTCAGTGTCATCTCATCTGGCATAGTAGTGTGCTTCCTTTGATACTTGGCTAGAAAATAGCCATAGGAGAATACAAACAGCTTCTTGAAGCCTACAGTAGCGTTCTATATATTTGATTTCTGGTTGATCTGCTGGTGGCTGTAGTTTCTGCAGTGCATGTACTTGCCAATTCTGAGCAATTTGTAGTGAGACTTGCGACCGCTGTGTTCTGCGCTTAGTGGCGCACATATCCATAGCAAAGGCTGAAGTGGCAAAATTCAGTAGGGGTTGGATTTCTATTAGGCAATAACTCAGTGTCATCTCATCTGGCATAGTACTGTGCTTCCTTTGATACTTGGCTAGAAAATAGCCATAGGAGAATACAAACAGCTTCTTGAAGCCTACAGTAGCGTTCTATATATTTGATTTCTGGTTGATCTGCTGGTGGCTGTAGTTTCTGCAGTGCATGTACTTGCCAATTCTGAGCAATTTGTAGTGAGACTTGCGACCGCTGTGTTCTGCGCTTAGTGGCGCACATATCCATAGCAAAGGCCGAAGTGGCAAAATTCAGTAGGGGTTGGATTTCTATTAGGCAATAACTCAGTGTCATCTCATCTGGCATAGTACTGTGCTTCCTTTGATACTTGGCTAGAAAATAGCCATAGGAGAATACAAACAGCTTCTTGAAGCCTACAGTAGCGTTCTATATATTTGATTTCTGGTTGATCTGCTGGTGGCTGTAGTTTCTGCAGTGCATGTACTTGCCAATTCTGAGCAATTTGTAGTGAGACTTGCGACCGCTGTGTTCTGCGCTTAGTGGCGCACATATCCATAGCAAAGGCTGAAGTGGCAAAATTAAGTAGGGGTTGGATTTCTATTAGGCAATAACTCAGTGTCATCTCATCTGGCATAGTACTGTGCTTCCTTTGATACTTGGCTAGAAAATAGCCATAGGAGAATACAAACAGCTTCTTGAAGCCTACAGTAGCGTTCTATATATTTGATTTCTGGTTGATCTGCTGGTGGCTGTAGTTTCTGCAGTGCATGTACTTGCCAATTCTGAGCAATTTGTAGTGAGACTTGCGACCGCTGTGTTCTGCGCTTAGTGGCGCACATATCCATAGCAAAGGCCGAAGTGGCAAAATTCAGTAGGGGTTGGATTTCTATTAGGCAATAACTCAGTGTCATCTCATCTGGCATAGTACTGTGCTTCCTTTGATACTTGGCTAGAAAATAGCCATAGGAGAATACAAACAGCTTCTTGAAGCCTACAGTAGCGTTCTATATATTTGATTTCTGGTTGATCTGCTGGTGGCTGTAGTTTCTGCAGTGCATGTACTTGCCAATTCTGAGCAATTTGTAGTGGGACTTGCGACCGCTGTGTTCTGCGCTTAGTGGCGCACATATCCATAGCAAAGGCCGAAGTGGGAAAATTCAGTAGGGGTTGGATTTCTATTAGGCAATAACTCAGTGTCATCTCATCCGGCATAGTACTGTGCTTCCTTTGATACTTGGCTAGAAAATAGCCATAGGAGAATACAAACAGCTTCTTGATCTTGAAGCCTACAGTAGCGTTCTATATATTTGATTTCTGGTTGATCTGCTGGTGGCTGTAGTTTCTGCAGTGCATGTACTTGCCAATTCTGAGCAATTTGTAGTGAGACTTGCGACCGCTGTGTTCTGCGCTTAGTGGCGCACATATCCATAGCAAAGGCTGAAGTGGCAAAATTCAGTAGGGGTTGGATTTCTATTAGGCAATAACTCAGTGTCATCTCATCTGGCATAGTACTGTGCTTCCTTTGATACTTGGCTAGAAAATAGCCATAGGAGAATACAAACAGCTTCTTGAAGCCTACAGTAGCGTTCTATATATTTGATTTCTGGTTGATCTGCTGGTGGCTGTAGTTTCTGCAGTGCATGTACTTGCCAATTCTGAGCAATTTGTAGTGAGACTTGCGACCGCTGTGTTCTGCGCTTAGTGGCGCACATATCCATAGCAAAGGCCGAAGTGGCAAAATTCAGTAGGGGTTGGATTTCTATTAGGCAATAACTCAGTGTCATCTCATCCGGCATAGTACTGTGCTTCCTTTGATACTTGGCTAGAAAATAGCCATAGGAGAATACAAACAGCTTCTTGATCTTGAAGCCTACAGTAGCGTTCTATATATTTGATTTCTGGTTGATCTGCTGGTGGCTGTAGTTTCTGCAGTGCATGTACTTGCCAATTCTGAGCAATTTGTAGTGGGACTTGCGACCGCTGTGTTCTGCGCTTAGTGGCGCACATATCCATAGCAAAGGCCGAAGTGGCAAAATTCAGTAGGGGTTGGATTTCTATTAGGCAATAACTCAGTGTCATCTCATCCGGCATAGTACTGTGCTTCCTTTGATACTTGGCTAGAAAATAGCCATAGGAGAATACAAACAGCTTCTTGATCTTGAAGCCTACAGTAGCGTTCTATATATTTGATTTCTGGTTGATCTGCTGGTGGCTGTAGTTTCTGCAGTGCATGTACTTGCCAATTCTGAGCAATTTGTAGTGGGACTTGCGACCGCTGTGTTCTGCGCTTAGTGGCGCACATATCCATAGCAAAGGCCGAAGTGGCAAAATTCAGTAGGGGTTGGATTTCTATTAGGCAATAACTCAGTGTCATCTCATCTGGCATAGTACTGTGCTTCCTTTGATACTTGGCTAGAAAATAGCCATAGCAATAGGATAGCATTGTTTGGTTTTAAAAACTCAAAAAAAACCAAAAAACACAAAAAAAAAAAAAAAACACAAAAAAAAACAAAAAAAAGTAAAAAAAAAAATAAAGTTATAACTCTCATTTTAAAAATGTTTAACCCGAGGGCTAGGGGTAGAGGACGAGGGCGGGGACGTGGGCGTCCAACTACTGCAGGGGTCAGAGGCCGTGGTCCTGGGCGGGGTGAGACACCACCTGCTGATGAGGGAGCAGGGGAACGCCGCAGAGCTACACTCCCTAGGTTCATGTCTGAAGTTACTGGGACTCGTGGTAGAGCACTGTTGAGGCCAGAACAGTGCGAACAGGTGATGTCGTGGATTGCTGACAATGCTTCGAGCAATTTGTCCACCACCAGTCAGTCTTCCACGCAGTCCACCCATGTCACCGAAATCGCCACTCCTCCAGCTCCTGCACCTCAGCCTCCTCCCCCCCAGTCTGCCCCCTCCCAGGAAAATTTGGCATTTGAACCGGCATACTCTGAGGAACTGTTTTCTGGACCCTTCCCACAGTCACAAACCACTTGTCCGGTTGCTGCTGAGCAATTTTCCGATGCCCAGGTTTTCCACCAGTCACAGTCTGTGGGTGATGATGACCTTCTTGACGTAGTGGAAGTGTGTAAAGAGGTGTCCGACGATGAGGAGACACGGTTGTCAGACAGTGGGGAAGTTGTTGTCAGGGCAGGAAGTCCGAGGGGGGAGCAGACTGAGGGATCGGAGGATGATGAGGTGACAGACCCAAGCTGGGTTGAGAGGCCGGGTGAACACAGTGCTTCTGAGACGGAGGAGAGTCCTCGACCTGAACAGGTTGGAAGAGGCAGTGGTGGGGCCAGACGGAGAGGCAGGGCCAGAGCTGGTGCATCAGCGCCACTGTCAACTAGTGAAGCTCCCGTGGTGAGGGCTCTTGCGGCGAAGGCTAGATCTTCAGAAGTGTGGAGGTTCTTTAAGGAAACACCGGATGACCGACGGACTGTGGTGTGCAACATTTGCCAAACCAGGCTCAGCAGGGGTTCCACCACTACTAGCTTAACTACCACCAGTATGCGCAGGCATATGAATGCTAAGCACCCCACTCAGTGGCAACAAGCCCGTTCACCTCCGGCCGTGCACACCACTGCTCCTTCCCCTGTGTCAGCTGCTAGTCAGCCCCCTGCCCAGGACCCTGCCACAAAAACCCCATCGTCGCCTCCACGATCCTCCACAGCATCCACCAGCGTTCAGCTCTCCATACCCCAGACGCTGGAGCGGAAACGCAAATATAGTGCAACCCACCCGCACGCCCAAGCCCTTAATGTGCACATCTCCAGATTGCTTAGCCTGGAGATGCTGCCCTATAGGCTAGTAGAGACCGAGGCCTTTCGCAACCTCATGGCGGCGGCCGCCCCTCGGTATTCGGTCCCCAGCCGCCACTACTTTTCCCGATGTGCCGTCCCAGCCCTGCACCAGCACGTGTCAGACAACATCATCCGTGCCCTGACCAACGCCGTTTCTGACAAGGTCCACCTGACCACGGACACGTGGACGAGTGCTGCCGGGCAGGGCCACTATATATCGCTGACGGCACATTGGGTTAACTTGGTGGAGGCTGGGACCGAGTCTGACCCTGGGGCTGCTCATATACTGCCGACGCCGAGGATTGCGGGGCCTACCTCGGTCCAGGTGTTTCAGGCCTACTATGCCTCCTCCTCCTCCCACCCCTCCTCCACCTCCTCCTCCGAACTACCATCCGTGGGCACGGCGCCATCAGTCGGTAGCTCTGGGCACAGCAGCAGTGCCGTCGCTAAGCGACAGCAGGCGGTGCTCAAACTGCTGAGCCTAGGCGACAAAAGGCACACCGCCCAAGAGCTATTACAGGGCATCACGGCGCAGACTGATCTGTGGCTGGCACCGCTGAACCTCAAGCCGGGAATGGTTGTGTGTGACAACGGCCGTAACCTGGTGGCGGCTCTGCAACTCGGCAGACTGACACATGTGCCATGCCTGGCCCATGTGTTAAATCTGATAGTGCAGCGTTTCCTCAAGACATACCCCAATCTGTCTGATTTGCTCACGAAGGTGCGCCGCATCTGTGCGCATTTCAGGAAGTCCAGCCCAGATGCTGCCACTCTCAGGGCAGCGCAGCGCCGCCTCCAACTGCCCGCTCACCGATTGTTGTGCGACGTGCCCACGAGGTGGAATTCAACACTGACCATGTTATCCAGAGTTTACCAGCAGCGCAGAGCGATTGTAGACTGCCAGATGTCAACTTCCACCAGAACTGGTAGTCAGGTCAGTCAGCTTCCTCAAGTCTACAATGAGGAGTGGACGTGGATGTCTGATATCTGTCAGGTGCTGAGTAACTTTGAGGAGTCAACACAGATGGTCAGTGGCGATGCCGCCATCATCAGCCTCACCATCCCGCTGCTTGGCCTGTTGAAAAACTCTCTGGTCAGCATGAAGTCGGAAGCTTTGCGCTCGTCACAAGAGACGGGGGAAGAATATTCCCTTGTTGATAGCCAAAGCACCCTGAGGTCTGTTTCTCAGCGCATATCGGAGGAGGTGGAGGTGGAGGAGGATGAGGAGGAAGAGGAGGAGAATGTTGGCGAGACACAAGAGGGGACCATTGTTGAGTCCTTCACTGTTCAGCGTGTATGGGCAGAAGAAGAGGAGTTGGAGGAGTTGGAGGAGGAGGAAATGGACAGTCAGGCCAGTGAGGGGAGTGAATTCTTACGCGTTGGTACTCTGGCGCATATGGCAGATTTCATGCTAGGCTGCCTATCCCGTGACCCTCGCGTTCAAAGAATTTATTCCAGCACCGATTACTGGGTGTTCACTCTCCTGGACCCACGGTACAAGCAAAATCTTCCCACTCTCATCCCTGGAGAGGAAAGGAGTGTGAGAATGCATGAATACCAGCAGGCCCTGGTGCACAAGCTGAAACAGTATTTCCCTTCTGACAGCGCTAGCGGCAGAGTGCGTAGTTCTGCGGGACAAGTAGCGAGGGAGAGTAGGCGAGCAGGCAGCTTGTCCAGCACTGGCAAGGGTACGCTTTACAAGGCTTTTGCCAGCTTTATGTCACCCCAGCAAGATACTGTCACCTGTCCCCAGTCTCGGCAGAGTAGGGCTGATCTTTACAGAAAGATGGTGAGGGAGTACGTAGCTGACCATACCATCGTCCTAAATGATCACACAGCTCCCTACAACTACTGGGTTTCAAAGCTGGACATGTGGCACGAACTGGCGCTGTACGCCTTGGAGGTTCTTGCCTGCCCTGCCGCTAGCGTCTTGTCCGAGCGGGTTTTCAGTGCAGCTGGTGGCATCATCACCGATAAGCGTACACGCCTGTCGACTGACAGCGCTGACAGGCTGACGCTTATTAAAATGAATAAAGGCTGGATTTCTCAGAATTTCCAATCTCCACCAGGTGAAGGAAGCTCAACCTGAATAATTGATCCACTCCTCCTCCTCCTCCTCATTTTCCTCCTTCTCCTCCTCTTTGTACAGTAAAGCAGAGGAAACTGGCTATTTTTTGACAGGGCCCACTGGCTCTTGCTATAGTACTTCATGCATTTAATTTTTCTGGAGGGCCACCTACCCGGTCCTCTGTTTGAAACAATTTTTGTGAGTGCCACATACAGGCACTCAATCTATTCCATTTTTCTGGAGGGCCACCTACCCGGTCCTCTGTTTTAAAAAATTTTTGGGACTGCCACATACAGGCACTCAATCTATTCCATTTTACTGCAGGGCCACCTACCTGCTCCTCTGGTTTGAACAATTTTTGGGACTGCCACATACAGGCACTCAATCTATTCCATTTTACTGGAGGGCCACCTACCTGCTCCTCTGGTTTGAAACATTTTTGGGACTGCCACATACAGGCACTCAATCTATTCCATTTTACTGCAGGGCCACCTACCTGCTCCTCTGGTTTGAACAATTTTTGGGACTGCCACATACAGGCACTCAATCTATTCCATTTTACTGCAGGGCCACCTACCTGCTCCTCTGGTTTGAAACATTTTTGGGACTGCCACATACAGGCACTCAATCTATTCCATTTTACTGCAGGGCCACCTACCTGCTCCTCTGGTTTGAACAATTTTTGGGACTGCCACATACAGGCACTCAATCTATTCCATTTTACTGCAGGGCCACCTACCTGCTCCTCTGGTTTGAAACATTTTTGGGACTGCCACATACAGGCACTCAATCTATCCCATTTTACTGGAGGGCCACCTACCTGCTCCTCTGGTTTGAAAAATGTTTGGGACTGCCACATACAGGCACTATCCAAATTAAATTGTCTCCATAGCAGCCTCCACACGTTGTCTCCATTGCTACCTCCAAAAGTCGTCCATATAGCTGCCTCCATACATCGTCCCTTTATCAAACGAGGTGTGTCAGGCAGAAATTTGGGTTGTTTTCATGGATTCCACATCAAAGTTGTTAACTTTGTCGCCACCCTGCTGTGTTATCCACAAAATATACTGGCAAACTTTTACCATTTAGGGATATTATTTCAGCGCTTCTTGCGCATCTGTTTACATTCCCCTCACCCGGCATATCCTAAACTTATAAGAACGCTACTACACTTGATCTTATACAAAAGGTTCTTAGAAGTGCTGTTTGGGGAGTAGCCTAGAGACAGGGGCTTGGATTGGCGAAAGCTCGCCTGGCAGCGGAACGCCAGCTCCATGCGCATCATGCGCTTCTTGCGCATCTGTTTACATTCCCCTCACCCGCCATATCCCAAACTTATGAGAACGCTACTACACTTAACTTGGTGCAGGCTGGGACCGAGTCTGACCCTGGGGCTGGTCATATACTGCCGACGCAGAGAATTGCGGGGCCTACCTCGGTCCAGGTCTCAAAGGCCTACTATACCTCCTCCCACCCCTCCTCCACCTCCTCCTCCTCCGAATTACCATCCGTGGGCATGGCGCCATCAGTCGGTAGCTCTAGGCACAGCAGCAGTGCCGTCGCTAAGCGACAGCAGGCGGTGCTGAAACTGCTGAGCCTAGGCGATAAAAGGCACACCGCCCAAGAGCTATTACAGGGCATTCCACATCAAAGTTGTTAACTTTGTCGCCACCCTGCTGTGTAATCCCCAAAATATACTTGCAAACTTTTACCATTTAGGGATATTATTTCAGCGCTTCTTGCGCATCTGTTTACATTCCCCTCACCCGGCATATCCTAAACTTATAAGAACGCTACTACACTTGATCTTATACAAAAGGTTCTTAGAAGTGCTGTTTGGGGAGTAGCCTAGAGACAGGGGCTTGGATTGGCGAAAGCTCGCCTGGCAGCGGAACGCCAGCTCCATGCGCATCATGCGCTTCTTGCGCATCTGTTTACATTCCCCTCACCCGCCATATCCCAAACTTATGAGAACGCTACTACACTTAACTTGGTGCAGGCTGGGACCGAGTCTGACCCTGGGGCTGGTCATATACTGCCGACGCAGAGAATTGCGGGGCCTACCTCGGTCCAGGTCTCAAAGGCCTACTATACCTCCTCCCACCCCTCCTCCACCTCCTCCTCCTCCGAATTACCATCCGTGGGCATGGCGCCATCAGTCGGTAGCTCTAGGCACAGCAGCAGTGCCGTCGCTAAGCGACAGCAGGCGGTGCTGAAACTGCTGAGCCTAGGCGATAAAAGGCACACCGCCCAAGAGCTATTACAGGGCATTCCACATCAAAGTTGTTAACTTTGTCGCCACCCTGCTGTGTAATCCCCAAAATATACTTGCAAACTTTTACCATTTAGGGATATTATTTCAGCGCTTCTTGCGCATCTGTTTACATTCCCCTCACCCGGCATATCCTAAACTTATAAGAACGCTACTACACTTGATCTTATACAAAAGGTTCTTAGAAGTGCTGTTTGGGGAGTAGCCTAGAGACAGGGGCTTGGATTGGCGAAAGCTCGCCTGGCAGCGGAGCGCCAGCTCCATGCCAAGATCCAACTAACATAGTTTTAACTGCAGCACCTTTAATCTACTACTAGTTCACTGCCTCCATACATCGTCCCCTTATCAAACGAGCTGTGTCAGGCAGAATTTTGGGTTGTTTTCATGGCTTCCATGTTAACTTTGTCGCCACCCTGCTGTGTAATCCACAAAATATACTGGCAAACTTTTATCATGTACCGATATTATTTGAGCGCTTCTTGCTCACCTCCTTTGGTTCCTCTCTGCCACCCATTGGTTTGAAGCCTGAGTCCATTTAGGGTATGTCGCCATGACACTCTCTAGCCTGCTGCCGCTGCCTCTGCATGCCGTCCCCTATAGTGTCAGGGTCAATTATTGGATGTTTTAGATGCTATCTAGCTTCATTCTGTCACTCTGTCATGGCCATGCTGTTGCCCATAATTTTGGCATAATGGTGCGATTATGCAGCCTCAGAGGCATCCATGCATGCTGCCCCTGCTGTTTCCTGTCCATTTCCGTGGTGTTTCCATCCTTTTCTGAGGTTCCCAGGTGTTTGGCCAAGCTTCCCTGTGCAGAGCCTTGGTCCCCTTGAAAAATGCTCGAGTCTCCCATTGACTTCAATGGGGTTCGTTATTCGAGACGAGCACTCGAGCATCGGGAAAAGTTCGTCTCGAATAACGAGTACCCGAGCATTTTAGTGTTCGCTCATCTCTAATCAAAATGTTTATATTTTGTAAATATAATAAAAATAACATTGGCAGATTAAGAAATGTTCGGGTCAAGTTCAAAGCTCATTTACATTAAAAAGCATTCACAGGTTTAACCCCTTATCTCTGCATCTATTTCCAAAATTAATGCCCAGGTTATTTTTCAGTTTTTTCGTCAATGCTTTCTGGAAGTTTTAACTTTTTTATTTTCTGGAATCCATAGCTCAATAGGGTCTTGTTTTTATGGGACAAAATGTAGTTTTTAGCAATACAATTTTGGGTTCAATATGTCTTAATGTTGAACCATTGACCATTTCTTTGTAGTATGCAGGCAGTCCCGGGTTACGTACAAGATAGGGTCCGAAGGTTTGTTCTTAAGTTGAATTTGTATGTAAGTCGAAACTGTATATTTTATCATTGTCGATCCAGACAAAAAAAATTTGAACCCAGTGACATTTGGAGTTGTAATGGGACATTTTTTGTTGTAATGGGATCAATGATTATCAATAAAGCTTCATTACAGATACCTTGCAGCTGATTACTGCAATCTGGGACTATACTAAAGCATCCAGTGAGCTTCACCAAAGGTCAGAGGGGTCTGTCTGTAACTATGGGTTGTCTGTAAGTCGGGTGTCCTTAATTAGGGGACTGCCTGTATTTAAAAAGAACTCAAATCTGTCATTGTTTTTCAATACTCAATACTACTACTACTACTCAATACTAACCTAAATCGATACCAACCTATTTTTTTTAAATGACCTCAATTTATATAATGAAATCCTTTTTGAGGAAAAACCTTTTCCATCATCGCTTTCCAAGCACCGTGAGGGTGTGGTCACACACAGCGCTGGATAATTTTATAATTATTTGGCACCACTATGGAGGCAAATTAAAGGCATACCAAGAGTACAAATATATTGAAAAATATTGGGTTTCATTCAATGCAGGGCCCTTGCATATACAGTATGCACACGGTGCTTAGGCGAGCGTTGTCCAGATCACAGATGTGTTTTCATGCGATTGATAACTAGCATTCGTTTTTTGCATTGTCAGGGGTGGATTAAGATTGCCATAAGCCCTGGGCTGTATGAATATTACAGCCCCTACAAGTCTGGAATTCACTACCTACACATTATACTAGAATCAAGCTTTGTGGGGAAAGGAGGACGTGTCCAATCTACCTGCTTTCCATCTGCAGTTTCTGGCCTTTCAAAGGTCCTGAAATGGCTCTTGAGTACATGTGTATTTAGAGCGGGAACAAATCTATGAGGAGTTTATGGCTGAAGGCCCTTCTGAGTATACAATTTGGCGGGTGATTTGGGTGGCCATGGGCCCCCTAGAAGGCTTGGACCCCAGGGTACCATCCAAACTGCCTATGTTATAATCCACTACTGTGCATTGTGATTGGGCCAAGGGCTGCCCCTGTGCACTTGCACTGCATTAAAGAGAATGGTAATTCCTGTTAATGATGCATTCTACTGGCTGGTTATTACCAGATTATTTTCATAGGAGATTCCACAAACAGAGGAATGATGTATTATCTGATGGAGAGAGTTAATGGAAGTTTACAGGAGTGGCAGAAGACTCATGATATGAAACTTTATCAGAACATAAATAGTGGAAGGACAAGAATTAGTTATTCCTACTATCCACAGTTCTGGATTGACATGAGAAAACGACCTACTTTTGAGGAGGCGCTTGTACATCTCATTAAAAGGTATGGATTTTATAGGACCTTGTTTTATACGGTAATATGAGTGATTTGTTTTGGTTGCTTATATCACACCAAGATATTTCAGAATATTGTGCAGAGGCTTTCATTATGTTTCTTTTACATAACAGTATGTATATTAGTTATGTAACCACCAATTTGCCATGGAAACTGCACAATTTTGAGGTCTACAGCATGAACAATATGTTTTAAGAATTACTGCTTCATCAAAATGTACATTTTTTGCAAACTGAAACCTAAAGGGCCTAGTTATTGTTTATTGTTGTACGTTAAATATGTTTTCCCTCAATGGACAATTTTTATCTAAAATACTACTATACATATATATACTTATGGACAGATGAATCTCTGAATGCTGGTGCCCTCCTCATTACTAGTTCCCCCATAGATCATCACTGCATAAGAGATTTCAGTAGAAAATTTGATTATAACTGCAGTTCAGTGTGCGTCGCTCCATTCAAAGTATATGTTGCTGAAAAAGAAGGCCTGTACAGTACTCAGCTTTCATCATCTCCATAGACACTGGAGGGGACATGAATGAGCATGAGGAGAAAAATGATGGAATCATAACAATCACAGGAACGGAGGTCTTTGAGTCTCTTGTGTGAATGATGTGGTGGTGCACATGTTTGACCACTACTCCACTGATAAATATCCCAAAGTGCAACATTCTGTATGTCCAATGGTCCCAAAGACATTCCCCTGTATAGAGTTTTTTTATTTATAGCATCAGGGGTTTTTGTATCAGAAGTTCATATTCCCAGAATACCCCTTTAATTATTATGTTACATAACTTCTATTTGATACCTTGTTCTTGTCCCACCTGGTCACCTGTGAGTATCTGTGTGTGTCATCTAGAATGAAATCATTCTTACTGGAATATCTGCTTGTAAACCTGTTAAAAAAAACTAAATAAAAATATATTTTAGAAATAAAAAAACAATAAATGACCATAACTTATATTGAAACATATACATGTATACAATATAAAATTGGCAACTTTTTTAATACATGTGCAGAACTGTAGGTTATGTTCAACAATAGGCAAGACAATATGACAATGATGCATCCACAATAGATATACTGATTGTAAAGCAATATAGCACAGTGATAAAATTGAACTGACTCTAATCTTCTATGTAGATCTCGTCCCCTTGAGAACACAAATCAGACTGTACTTGTGGCAGGTGGAGTACAATGGCTCAACCCAGATCATCTGCAGATAATTCATAAAGTGCTAAAAAGGTAACACCAATTAACCTGTACAGCATGAACAAGAAAGGCTTAAGTTTATGTCAAGTGAATAAGATTATAATACATAAGTAAAAGATAATTTATGCAATCCTGACCTTTACTGCATTTATAGAAAAATCCAAGAATAAAAGGGACATATAATAGCATAGTGACACACATGGTTTAGGGGTTTATGGCTTTAGGCTCCAAGAAAGTTTTCTGATACATCCAACAGTCAGTAGCCGACGGAAGGTCACAGGATTGGGAAGACTTTAGTCTAATATATGTTTAGTCCACTACATGGGCACATTCAATTGACATATTTTTGAAGTGCTCTGTAATTACTGTGTAAAGTCTGGCAATATTAATAAGCAATCAACAGAAATGCCAGGCATGTCCCTGAGCCTGGAATGTGTCACACATAAAACATTAGACTAAAAATCTCTAATCAGTAGAGGTCAAGCGAGAATACTTGCATGCCAATCCGGTGTGGGTGTAATAGGTACCACATTACTATTATGTACCAAATTTAATACAATATTCTCCCTGTATGTTTCCTTTTATACGTAAAATGATTAATAGACAAAAGATTTTGCTTTTATAAGGTCTCATGCTCACAGAAGTCTTCAGTAAAGTCTTCAGTAGAATTGTATTGTATGGATCCTGAATACGGCTTCCATGGTTTATCATGAGGAGTACTGTATGTTCTTTTATTTTAAATTGTACACATTTCAGAAAATAGAGTAGAAAGTCAAAGATTAGTCCACCATAAGAGTAGACTATGAGTCTTGAGTTTACGTCTGGTCTATAATAAACATCTTTATTTATATAATGCTATCAAATTCAGTAGTGCTTTACAGATCCTGGGGAACAAATACAAATAAAATAAGACATTACAGATTAATAACAGTCATATGGAAAAATAGGAATGAGCCCTGCCCATATGAGCTTACAATTATGAGGAAGAGATATAAGAGCTTGTATAATGGTCCAGCCATTTTCATAACGGAATGGAATAAAAATAATTTAATAAATAAAAATGCTGCTGCTTGAAACAGCCATCTTATATACAAGGTCCATAGTCAGTGGGACTGCAGAGAAGCAATCTTTTGTATAACAGACAGGGGGAGTGCCCAGAATTGGTTAATAAAGAGTTAAAGTTGCATGCAGTTAGCGAGTGTGATAGGCCTGGCTACATAAATGACTACTAATCTTTGTTACTTAATAAATTAATGGAAAAAGAAAATCTCTTCTTCTCTGTATGTTTTGAAGAATATGATTGTGCCCATAATACGGAAACAAGGGCACTCTGCTTGTAATGTATGTGTGACCTCAGTCTTATACTGTAGTTAAAACTACACCAATTGCAACCTTTAAGAGGCAGTACTATCACTGCCTGCAATCAACATGAGACCTTAGTCAAATAGACTAGTTTAAAGTGAACTTTTAGGATCTCCATCAACTCCAACTCTTTGCAATAGGTGTCACTCTATTCATTACTTGGCCCCAGTGTTCCCGAGCACCATTAGTTTCAGAAACCAATATGCTAATAATCATGCTGATCACATGAAATCACAACAGCCTCCATGGACTTCTACTCCTTCACATCCTCCATAGATTTCTTCCCTTCCCCATCTTCCATGAAGGCAGGCTGTGATTTCATGATCAGATGTAATAGGACCTTTGATAATGCCATCCTGGTCACATGACTTTAAGTGCCCAACGATGTAACAGAGCTCCCCATACAGCAGAATATCACAGCCTGTCAATCAGTAACAAGGAGGCAAGGCAATGCACGCAAATTTTAATATGCAGGACTCGCTTAGTGTGATAGACTTACATCAGGTAAGTTGCATATAAGTTCACAAACTGATTTTTGTAACATTGCAGCCATTGAAAGTACCCATTTAGTGATAAAGGCTATGAATTTTAATAATTTTCATAGTTTTTAATAAAGCCTTTATTTTGGGTGGGTTAATTTGCATGACATGTTCCCTTTAAGCTGTTTATTCCATTGTATACTATGGACAGTTCTGTTGTAGGTGCCATGATATTCTGATGCTATGCAAAAATAGAAGTATTTATTTCATAGTAGAGGCTTCAAGCCTGTATATGACTTATACTGAAGAAAGTATGTCTAAAAGAGATTAACAAAAAATACATATAAGATGTACAGTTTTTATTTGAGTGAGTTTTTTTTTGTGTTGATAGAAGCATTTATTCTTTCAAATGTCTACTGTAGTATTAAGCCACTATGGTGGATTAGGCCTTGTGCATATAAAGGGTATCATTAAGGGGTTTTCTTAAAGATTCAACCAGTATATTACACCAGATGCCACATTTTTGAAGCTGTATATCTGCAAGCTTAAACTACTTTGTCTGGATCTGTCATAATGCATCTAAAAAGTGTATTTTGTCTTTCTAGGGAAAACCTTTTGGATATATTGGTAATTATAAAATCTATAGGGATGGGTTTTCACCTTCCAGTGCATGGAATCCGTTCCTTATCACCAGTAAGTATGAATTGCATTGTGCAATATATACAATAAATAATATTTGAGAACATATCTTTAATAATTTACCCCTTTTAAAAAAGCTTCACAGCACTTTTGGAAAATAAGAGTATCCTGCAATTGTTGGAGCATACTTACCACTTAACAAAAATATGCTACCTTATATACTCAAGCATAAGCCGAGGTACATTATTTTAACACAAAAAATTGGGAAAACCTATTGACTCAAGTATAAGCCTAGTATAAAATGAATACCAACAAAGATAGCCACTACAATCAAATGTAATCCCTATACCAATCAAGAGATAAATACCAAAAAGCAGTACATAGGATCAAAAATCATACCACTATCAATACACAAGTACCATATTAGTAGAGAATTATTCAGACTTTATTATACCATAAATTGACACTCAAAAGATATTAAAAACAAGATTAAAACCACAGAAACAACAAAAAAAAGGGTGGTGGTCAGAGTAGTAATAACTATACATCCCTCAGTGGGGTATCACAGTCAGGCACAAAAACGACAATCAGGTTATATATTATAAGGGTAGTACCAATGCCCAAAACAGGGCACAATATAGCCCGCAAGTGCCTACCAATGGTGTTCGAATCACCAGACCACCACCACAGCACCCCGACGTACATTTCACTGTCGCTTCCTCAGGGGGGTGTGCTGTGGTGTGGTCTGTGTGTGGTATATAAACCCAAGGTAGGTACCCCCATATAACAGCCTGAACCAATGGTTAAGCCTACCCAAGAATGTGTATTGTCCAGGCGTGTGTAACTGCGCATACCCTCGGCTGCTGCACACACATCCGGCCACGGGAGCTGAAGTTCCAAAAAAAAATGGCCTAGTATATAGCCTGCCAGCTCATGCCCCCAGTATATAGCCAGAAGCCCCTTATTCCCAGTATATAGACAGCCAGCTCATGCCCCCAGTATACAGCCAACCCTTTACCCCCAGTATATGTCCAGCAGCCCCTACCCCCAGTATATAGCCTGCAGCCCCTTCTCCTAGTATAAAGTTAGATGGTCCCTGCCCCCAGTAGATAGCCTGTAGCCCCTGCCGCAGTATATAGCCCGCAGATCTTTCCCCATTATATAGCTTGCAGATTCTGCCCCTAGTATACAGCCTGCAGCCCCTGCCCCAGTATATAGCCTGCAGCCTCTGCCCCAGTATATAACCAGCGGCCCCTGCCCCCGAGTATATCACCTGCAGCCCCTGCCCCCCAGTATATCACCTGCAGCCCCTGTCCCCCAGTGTATAGCCAGAAGCCCATGACCCCTGTAGCTCCTTCCCGAGGAATGCCCAGCCTATAAGAAAAAAACAAAATGTGTACACACCTTCCGATGCCTCCACGGCAGGTATTTTTCTTTCCATTGATGCTCCAGCTTCGGCTCTGTGTCCCATCGACAGCACCACAGGGATACACAGGGATACAAGAGGACCTGCTGGGGGATGGGCGTAGGAGGAGGAGTACACATTTTGTTTTTTTTTATAGATTTGAGTATAAGTGAGTTAGGTTTTTTAGCACATTTTATACTCAGTTTTTACATATAACTCTCTACTGTGTAACAAAAGTTTATAGGTTAAATTAGCAAAGGCCTTTAAAATGTTTTTACAAGGCACCTCCATTAAGCTATGATAGGCAGAACTCAATGAATGAGGTAACTCAATGAATGAATAGGATAATACAACAGACCGTCAATGGGGGTTATCTTATTATTATCTACAGTCACCGGCCACTTTATTAGGTACACCATGCTAGTAACGGGTTGGACCCCCTTTTGCCTCCAGAACTGCCTCAATTCTTTGTGGCATAGATTCAACAAGGTTCTGGAAGCATTCCTCAGAGATTTTGGTCCATATTGACATAATGGCATCACACAGTTGCCGCAGATTTGTCAGCTGCACATGCATGATGCGAATCTCCCGTTCCACCCCATCCCAAAGATGCTCTATTGGATTGAGATCTGGTGAACTCAGTACAGTAAACTCATTGTCATGTTCAAGAAACCAGTCTGAGATGATTCCAGCTTTATGACATGGCGCATTATCCTGCTGAAAGTAGCCATGTTGGGTACATTGTGGCCAAAAAGGGATGGACATGGTCAGCAACAATACTCAGGTAGGCTGTGGCGTTGCAACGATGCTCAATTGGTACCAAGGGGCCCAAAGAGTGCCAAGAAAATATTCCCCACATCATGACACCACCACCATCAGCCTGAACCGTTGATACAAGGCAGGATGGATCCATGCTTTCATGTTGTTGACGCCAAATTCTGACCCTACCATCCGAATGTCGCAGCAGAAATCGAGACTCATCAGACCAGGCAACGTTTTTCCAATCTTCTACTGTGCAATTTCGATGAGCTTGTGCAAATTGTAGTCTCAGTTTCCTGTTCTTAGCTGAAAGGAGTGTGGTCTTCTGCTGCTGTAGCCCATCTGCCTCAAAGTTCGACGTACTGTGCATTCAGAGATGCTCTTCTGCCTACCTTGGTTGTAACGGGTGGCGATTTGAGTCACTGTTGCCTTTCTATCAGCTCGGACCAGTCTGCCCATTCTCCTATGACCTCTGGTATCAACAAGGCATTTCCGCCCACAGAACTGCCGCTCACTGGATGTTTTTTCTTTTTCGGACCATTCTCTGTAAACCCTAGAGATGGTTGTGCCTGAAAATCCCAGTAGATCAGCAGTTTCTGAAATACTCAGACCAGCCCTTCTGGCACCAACAACCATGCCACGTTCAAAGGCACTCAAATCACCTTTCTTCCCCATACTGATGCTCGGTTTGAACTGCAGGAGATTGTCTTGACCATGTCTACATGCCTAAATGCCGCCATGTGATTGGCTGATTAGAAATTAAGTGTTAACGAGCAGTTGGACAGGTGTACCTAATAAAGTGGCCGTTGAGTGTATAAAATGTAAACTGTCGATTTTTGGTTCATGTCTGATATATTTGTCACTTTGGAGTCTAAATCTTCATTCTCTAATAACAGAGCTGTTCTTTCACCTGTTTTTTTCTTTGCTTCTTTTTAATATATGTTGTTCCTCACAAAAATTATACAAAGACTAAGGGCAGTTGGTGCGCCCAAACCGCATCAGATGGAGAGTCTGTTTGTGATACCCATGTTTTAAGAAAACCTAATAAAGTATTAAAAATTTTAACTCCAGTGCTGGGATATTGGGGCAGATTTACTTACCCGGTCCGTTCGCGATCCAGCGGCGCGTTCTCTGTGGTGGATTTGCGTCCGGCCGGGATTCATCAAGGCAGTTCCTCCGACGTCCACCAGGTGGCGCTGCTGCGCTGAAGTTCCCTGAAATGCACCGAAGTTCACGATCCTATCCTGGATGAAGGTGACTGCAAGCTCCGCGACACAATTTCCTTTTTTAAATGCGGCGGTTTTTCCGAATCCGTTGGGTTTTCGCTCGGCCACGCCCCCCGCTTTCCGTCGCGTGCATGCCGGTGCCGATGCGCCACAATCCGATCGCTTGCGCCGAAATCCCGGGGCAATTCAGGTACAATCGGCGCAAATCTGAAATATTCGGGTAACACGTTGGGAAAACGCGAATAGGGTAAATGACCCCCATTGTGTTCTTTGCAAAGGCATTTGACACTGCCCCTCATAGACATCTGATGGATAAAGGTTGATTGGTTTGACAGGAATCATTTGCAATTGGATTGAGAACTGGCTGAAGGATCGTATCCAGAGAGTTGTGGTCAATGATTCCTACTCAGAATGGTCACCAGTTATAAGTGGTGTACCCCAGGGTTCTGTACTTGGCTCACAACTATTTAATTTATTTATTAAGGATATAGGGGTAGGAATTAATAACACTGTGTCTATTTTTGATAATGACACCAAGCTGTGGAGTGTTATACAGTCAATGGAGGATGTTCATAGGCTGCATGATGACTTGGCCAAACTGATAAGTGTTTAGTCGTCCACTTGGAAAATGAGGTTCACTGTGGATAAATGTAATGTTATGCACCAGGGGACTAATAATCCAAAGGCAAAATATGTCATTGGGGGAATTAATCTGGAAGAGTCCCTTTTATGAGAAGGACATGGGTGTACTAGTAGATCATAAATTAAATATCAGCATGCAATGTCAATCAGCTGCCTCTAAAGCCAGCAAGATCTTGTGATGTATAAAAAGTGGTATGGAATCTCGGTATACGGATGTAATATTACCACTGTACATGGCATTGCTTCAGTTTTACCTGGAATATGCTGTCCAGTTCTGGGCACCATTCCATAAAAAGGATGTCCTGGAGCTGGAGAGTGTACAACGAAGAGCCACAAAAATGATAAGGGGTATAGAGGGTCTCAGTTATGAGGGAAGATTAAAACAACTACATTTATTTAGTCTGGAAAAGAAACGACTAAGAGGGGACATGATTAATTTATATAAATATATGAATGGTCCATACAAAAAATATGGTGGAAAGTTGTTCCATATTAAATCAAATCAAAAGACAAGGTGGCGGTGTCTCCATCTGAAGAAAGCAAGGTTGAATCACCGGAGGTGACAGGGCTTTATTTTACTATGAGACCTGTCAATATGTGGAATAGCCTGCCTCAGGTGCTGTTCAGAGTAGGGACAGCAGAAGGCTCCAAGAAGGGTCTAGATGCCTTTTTACAATTCTATATATCATAACTGTCAATGTTATTGAGGTGTAAAAAGGCATCTATTTTTACACCTTAATAACATTGATTGTTATGTTATATAGAATTGTTTCCCCTTAATCCCTTCCTCATCCAATCCCTTCCCTACCTTCCATTCCTTGGTTGAACTTGTTGGACATGAGTCTTTCTGCAACAGTATAAACTATGATACTATGACTTGGGCTACAAAGAGGAGCGACGGCTTCCAATTGGCCACAACATGGATTCTCGCACCCAAAAAAATGGATTGTGACAATTTGAGAGTCAAATGAGGATCTGAATACTTATGACCATTTGATATTTCAGCTTTTCCTGTTTAATAAATTATCAAAAATATACATTTCTTGATTTTTTTTCCTTCCAAGATGGAGGACAGCAATTTAAAAATTATTTTATTCAGTAACTAGAGAGTTAGTTAGGAGCTAAGGGATTGAGATGGCGTAAACTTTCTCTTTCTCTCTTTGATTTGGGGGATTGAAAGCTGAATAGATGGTGACAGTGGAGCTGCTGGTGGTGGTATCACATCTTCCCTTTGCTGAACCCACAGGAGGTGGTGGTATAGACAGAGCCAACTGAAGCAGCAGAGGGAGCCTCAGGTGTCTGCAGGCTTTCTTGGTGTCTCATCCACTGCAGCTCATGTTTAATTTTCAGGTGCCTGGTCATACATGAGGTGCCCAGATTGTCAAGCCTATTTGTTTGCTGGGTTCCTGGGAGCACTCAGTAGTAGCAGGCAACATAGTGACTATTGGCTGATCGCTGCACACTGGCACCTTTTCATTGTTGTCTGAACTATCACTATATTTCACCCAAGTAGGGTCTATGACCTCATTGTCCCCCCTAGCTTCTTCTACCACCAAGATCTCACCACTGCCCCTTTTCTCAACCACAGCAGTTGGCAGTTAGGTTTTATCATCATCATATATCTCTTCTGATGGTTGCTGTCCACAGCCTCATACTCCAGCACAAGGTCTTGGTAATCTTGCAGCATTTGAGCATGATGAAGATAATCCCATGGAAGCTGAGGTATTGTCTTCCATGTAATCGACCATTACCTCAATTTGTGTGACCTATTGGGGGCTGCACACCCTTGCACCAGCTTCCACCATAAGAACTTGGAGTAGCAAAAGACAGAACAACTCTCACTACAGCACAAGCTCCATCACCACCAGCACCACCAAGACCATGGCCCAGAACTTATATACATTTTAATTCCCCGTATATGCAAATTTTCTAAAAAGGCTACTGGGGCATGGAGTAGCCGGAGCTGAGGCTACACGGCGCGGCTACTCCACGCCCCAGTAGCCTCTTGCGTTCCGCCTACCTATGCATCTTCAGTGCGCAGCTCCTGTTAGCTGCGCATACTCGTCTGCAAAGTCGGGTTCTGCGCAGAGAGCAGGCAGCCAGCTGCGCAGTCTCGGCTCCAAAGACGTAGCTACTGCTCATGCGCAGAACCCGGCTTTGGTATACGAAATGCAAGAGGCTACTGGGGCGTGGAGTAGCCGCTCCGTGTACTCCACGCCCCAGTAGCATCTTTAGAAAATTTGCATATTAGGGGAATTAGAATGTATAAAAGTTCTGGGCCACAAACAAATTAGCCCTAAAAGGGCTATAGTACTCTATATTTGAGGAACCTGCCACCAGATCTACCTTAATAGGTAGTGGTGATAGATTTCCTTTAACACTTGTAAACTGTGAAGTGTGAAGTAACACTGACGCAAATAAGAATAGTATTTTAAGTTTACACTGGATGATGCCATAACTGTAAACTATACTTCAACAACAACTTTAAGATTTTGATTGAACTGCAATCTATAATAATTATTGTTATTATTATTATTGTTATTATTATGAGGGCTTTAAAGTTTTGCTGGATGATACAGGACCAGCAAACTGTAATATAACAGCACCTTTCAGATTTTGATACAACTGCTATAATGCTACAGCACCTTTCAGATTTTGATGCAATTGGAAACTATAATGTGACAACTCCTTTTAGATTTATAATGCAACAATTTTCTCTTCTGTGTGTAATGGGGCCTGGACTTGTGAACCTGCTCCTATACTGCAGTCACATGTCCAGCATGGCCAATCGGATACATCCCCACAGAGGACATTACTGTGGTTAATAAGGGGCTGCAAACTGGTTAATTGGCTGCTCAGCAGTCAATCAAACAGATTGTTCCTAAACAAGATCCCAAAGCACAGATAACAGAGTCTGTTCGTCATTGGTTGTCGTGGGTGCCGAACCCGCTAAATGCAGTTTTTAATTTCGGGGTTTGGTCATCACTAATCACAAAGTTTCAGAATGGAGATGTCTGTCTGGTTTTAATACAAAATGTGGGTTTCATAAAAAATCGATAGTGGATTTAATTTGAATATTAATGAAAATAGATATCCAGTGTAAGCCCTTAAAGTTAAATGAAAGTTCTGACATGATACTGACTAATGCTCGATATAAAATAGTCAACGGAGAATAGTCTGCACATCTGGAGGTAAAATGGAGTATGTTCCATGCCTGTTCCCAATTCCCATATTGTGCACAGTCTCCTGGATTGGTTCCGGTTTCTGTCACAGATCATCTTATCAGATGCAAAGTCAGCTGATGTCATGCATTTATATAGTTACAGCACAACATAAAAGAACATGCCTTACTAGTACAAGTTACAGCAAAAACATACACTAACACTGGCATATGGGAATCAGCAGCTTAAAATGAGCTGTGCTATTTGTTACATGTATACTGCACATTTGGATTTAGTTTCTATATCCACACTGAGATTAAACTCTGTGGTATAACTGATCTTACATCTGGTCAAAATAACCATGCTAGACTATGGCAACCCCAGAATAAGAAATTATATTATGGAGGGTTTGGGTGGATCTCAGACTTATCCCTGAATATGATTTCTATATTGCTTTACAAGTATCAGCTGCATATAATGTGGTTCATATTCTGTCCACTTTTTGGTTGCTATCCTTGACCTCAAATTAAGTAAAGAATTATTCTATATTTTTGTTCCACTTGAATGAGGCTTGGGTTCACTCTATTAAAAGTTATTGGTCATGCTGTGAGTGTTGCCCAAAAACATGCAATGCAAGCCGATGCATTTTGTTGGTCTATTAGGTAGACAGTGACTGTACATTCTAGTACTTGTGTGCTAGGGTGTAATGTTTCTAAATTGCTATAGAGCCCCCTATTCTTAGTAGATGAGTATGAATAATGTAAATAGTTGTTGAATCGATTAATCACAAAATTGCTAATTTTTACGTTAATGTTATACACCTAATTTTTTCCATTCAAGGTTTATTTAACCATGGTATATATATTTTCATACAATGCTTTTCAGCAAGTTTAGTTACAAATTGTATTCTTTTAACTTCGGACTTTTCTTGATCTATCGGTAAGTTACACTATAGGAAAACAAAGATCTATTTCTCATCTTATTATTAGGCCTGCAGTTAAAAATTAGCCTTTAATGTGACCCCACTAAAATCCATGATACCTTAATCAGACCACCAACGTTTTACCCAAACATTACCATTATTGAAATTTTGCACCAGATCTTTTTACTGCATAATACAAGCCATGAGGCAAACTGAATCCATGTGGTATATATCCAAATGATTTTCATATGTTGTATTTTTCAGTGTAAAATATAAGTCTGTGTTACAAGTAAGTAGTAATCTAAAGCACATGCTCAACTTTTCCAAGCAGCATCCAAATCCAGACAGGCTTTCTAGCATTTGTATAATCATGTCAATTCGAATATCTAGAAAAGGGTTAACATCTGACAGTCCAGTCATCAAATAAAAAATAAAATTATTGCAAAGAATTGTGCGGCCTATATTTTAAAATGCTGCAACATAACTCTGCCCATATGTATAGCACTGGCTGTGCTCCATGTGTACAGAAAAGTGGTCGCATAACGCATCCAAGGTGACTAGCAGACATTCCCGACACTGTCTGCTCAGTATGACCCAACAACCACACAGTAAACACAAAAAGAATGTCTCCATTGAGGGGAATTACATCATTTTAAGTACATGCTGCCGCCGTATGTGATACCATGTTAAACAGAAAAAAACATTAAATAAGCCCCAGTTTATCTTTTAAGCTAGTTAAGGTACTTAGATGTTTGAATACAAAGTGCATAGTCTATATTCAGCAAAGATATCATCAAGAAGTCTTAGTTGTTCTTTACTTAATATATGATGCATTCTGACCATCACCTCACTGGTACCGATTGATGATAAGCCTACGTTTCAAGAATAAAAATTTTGTTCCTGTATTTTGTTTTATTTTACCTTTATGATTAGAAGTTTATGGTTTAGAAAATGTTTGCAACTATCAAAGAGACAATTTGTAGGATAATCTTAATAGTTTTTTAACATAAACATATAAAAGTACAGGCAGTCCCCGGGTTACGTATAAGATAGGTTCTGTAGATTTGTTCTTAAAGGAAACCTACCACTTGAAATGGCAGGTTTAAGAAGAAAACACCGAGCACAAGCTCAGGGTGAGCTGGTGCCGGAGCTTATTTTTGTTAGTGTTTTAAACCGCTGTATCGCGGTTTAAAACACTTTTTAAACTTTATAGCCGGCGCAGAGAGGTACGCGCTCGGCGCTTACCATGTGCGCGACCGTGCGCGCGGCTACATAGGAAGTGAAGGAGAGCCGCGCGCATGGTAAGCGCCGAGCGCGTACCTCCCTGCGCCGGCTATACAGTTTAAAAAGTGTTTTAAACCGCGATACAGCGGTTTAAAACACTAACAAAAATAAGCTCCGGCACCAGCTCACCCTGAGCTAGTGCCCGGTGTTTTCTTCTTAAACCTGCCATTTCAAGTGGTAGGTTTCCTTTAAGTTGAATATGTATGTAAGTCGGAACTGTATATTTTATTATTGTAACCCCAGCCAAATTTTTTTTGGTCTCTATGACAATTGGATTTTAAAACTTTTGGGTTGTTAACAGCATCCTTCCCAATGACCTCACTGATTATAAGATGTCAATATAACATGCATAAAGTTATAAAAAATGTTGTCACGCTCTAAAGATTAAAGCATCTTAACATCACTGTACACTGACAAGCAAAGGGGCAATATCTCATCATCCAGTACAGCTTTGGAAGCAAGGCTGCCATCATTGTGTAGACAATCATCTTGAATATCCCATACATAAATTTGACTTGCAACTATTTAGCATATGCTTAGTTATAAAGATACATGAATCCATGTGGGCATGCTCTTGATCAAATTCAAGCATGTCTTGACCAAAATTCAAGTCTTTTTTACACATCCCCTGATAGTGTATACAAGTTGACTTGAGTATGAATATAGGTTTTTCTTTAATTTTACCCACAAGTGTTATATTTTGATCTTTGGGGACCAATCCAACTTTACTTTATTGCCATTGAGTCATTAGTTTGCCAATCTTGGTGTTTGCTTTGGGTCATTGTCCTGCTGGAATACTATGTCCTCCATTTCATACTCATAGTACAAAGTAACTCATGTTGTAGGATACTCACATATAGCTCGTTGAGATCGCCATCAATCCTGGTCAAGTATCCACCACCTTTGGCTGTGAATCAACCCCATATAATTAGGTTTTCTCCACCAAACTTAACAGTTCCTTCAAAATCTCAAAACCATTTGCAGACCTCAGAATCCAGTTTATTGACTTGCATCTAAAAGCTCAAAATTGCCTTTTTCCAATCTTCTACTGTACACTTTTAATGTCTTTTATCAAACCTGATCCAATACTTCTTGATATTGAAGTTGAGGCTTCTTTTTTAGGGAGGCGTTTACTTTCAGATTAGAGTAATGCACATCTGACAATGCTTGCATCGATCTCACTACTTTGAAGTATACAAGCCACCACCACTGCTGTGACTGTTGTTCCAAAAGTGATGGTGAGCAAACTTGTTGCTTCTTACATTTTGCATGGACATACACCTCTCTGCTTTGGGAAGAATGGAGAGACTTAATTTGGTATTCTTTCATGGCACCCATATGAATTTTCTTGTCCAAAAGACTGCTTTTAACCCCTTCCCGATGCGCGCCGTACTAGTACGGCGCGTGCCTGGTCCCAGTGCATGGAGAGGGCTCGGCCCGCAGCAATATTGCAGCAAAGGCATATTGCAGCAAAGGCTTACCGCTAACACCTGCGATCGGTGCTAGCACCGTTCGCGGGTGTTTTCACCTAGATCACCAGATTGTCACTCCCCAATGATGTCACGGGGAGCGGCGATCCGTCGCCATGGTAGCCTCGGGTGTTCCGAATACCCGAGGCTACTTCGTTTTAACCCATGAATTACAATGTGCTAATTGCACATTGTAATGAATGGGGAGTAAAATCCACATATACTGCCATACAGTAGTATGGCAGTATATTATAGGATGAATCAGACTACATAGGGTTAGAGTACCCTAGGGAGTCTGAAAAATAGTAAAATTAAAAATAAAAAAAGTTAAAAAAAATTATAATAAAAAAACCTAAAAATTCAAATTACCCCCCTTTCCCTAGAACTGATATAAATAGACAGTAAAAATCATAAACACATTAGGTATCGCCGTGTCCAAAAATGCCCGATCTATCAAAATATAATAATGGTTTTTCACTGCGTTTAACCCCGTAACGGAAAACAGCGTCCAAAGTCGAAAATGGCATTTTTTTGCCATTTTGAAAAATATAAAAAAATTTATAAAAAGTGATCAAAAGGTCGCACAGTCCCAAAAATTATAGCAATGAAAACGCCATCAAAATTTGCAAAAAATGACACTACCCACAGCTCCGTACACCAAAGTATGAAAATGTTATTGGCACCAGAAGATGGCAAAATAAAAAAAATATATTTTGTACAGGAGGTTTTAATTTTTTTAAATGAAAACATTATAAAACCTATACAAATTTAGTATCCACGTGATCGTACTGACCCAAAGAATAAGGTAGATATGTAATTTGGGACGCAGATTGAAAGCTGTAAAATCCAAGCTCACTGCATTTGGAATTTTTTTTCCCGCTTCCCAGTACACGCCATGGAATATTATATACCGTCACTATGAAGTGCAATTTGTTATGCAGAAAATAAGCCAACACAGCTCTTTATGTGAAAAAATAAAAAAGTTATAGATTTTTTAAGTTGGTGAGTGAAAAATGGAAGTGAAAAAACTGAAAAAGGCCAAGTCGTTAAGGGGTTAACTGCTTACAGACTGAGCCATTGGGGAATGTTAGACCAGGTTGTAATTTGTAGTAATCTAGAAGAAAAAATATTGTTTCACCCCAATAGCAATGCACGTATATGACTAGAATCTGCATGACTAAGTATATGTTAATTATTTGCAAGTCAAATTTATGTATGAGATAGCCAAGATGATGGAAGGTTGACATTCAAAGCTGCAGTGAATGGTGAGATATAGAGCCTGAAAGTCAAAAGTTCAAAATGTTACCATTTTGATTGTCAGTGTACATGACACGAGATGTTTCTGATTATGATCACAAGGCACTAGAGCATCTAGAGCTATAAATAATAATAATGATTCCTTCATTTATATAGAGCACACAGAACTTGCCAAATCGGGCCCTGTCCCTAATGGGGCTCACAATTGAGCTTTCTTATTATCCTATTAAAGGCATAAGTAACTCTGGTCTCTGTAGTGTCTTTAGAAAAAAAAGAAAAGAACAGCTAAAGAAGCCTTGAAGAGAGATACTGACTGTAGGCCAGTTTAGTTAATCCCAACACAGACTCCAACATCTTGCTAACAGGCTCTTTATGAACATGAATGGATTTTCATCTGGTATCTGTTTTAGACACATCATACTCCTTGACAAGTTGAAATCTTTCTTTTTATGTCTGACGTGGTTGTAACATTGAGGATGGTTTTATTTATGGCTAATTAGAAGAACCCCATCACAAACAGGGACATGACTTTTTCCATGAATCTTCTGGAGGTCATCTACTTCTTCCTGTGCTTAGGACTGAAGACAGACAGATCAGAGAATTTGCTGACTTCTCAACTCTAATTTCCAAAGTCAATTTGTTCACGACCAGGGTAGATACATTTCACAAAGTTTAGCCTTTAATTGTATTTGTAATTTACATTTGTAATTTCATATTTATTCTTCATTTTATTGATTAGTTTGAAAACTGTCTTGTTCAGAAATTAACCCAAATAAGTATGCCAAACCAAAGTGTACTTGGTTTGATATTACCTTGGCTATAGGTTAGTTTTTATGGATTGCATAAATATATATTGATGTATAAATCATATATACTATAGATCATACTTTTTTGTCATCTTCTGTTTGCTCTTTGCTTTTCTGTCCTTACAAATCTGAAAATTCTGTTAAAAATTGTAACCAACTGAAGTCATCAGAAAGAAACCTGTCTACTGCTGGTGCTGTTTGCCATATTGATTGCCTTCATTTTTGACTGGCAGGCTTAATCTGTCAGTTATTCAGCATACATGTGTATGACAAATATTTTGTAATTTTCTGTATTGTAATAACGGTGGATAATAGAAAGCTTCTAGAGCACACATTGATTTCTTTTAAAAGACTTATCAATTCTGTAGGGTACATTACTTTTTTAAAGAGGTTAGTCTAAGGTTTAATGTTATCACATGGGCATCTATATGCATCTATCTATATTCATATCAGGCTATGCATTTGCACTGCTGCTTCATTAACTGTCTTTGAAAATATCATAAAGAATAGATTCCTGCCCCTTCATTTAATCTGGGTTTGATCCACAAGGTCAACCTCATTTCCACCAATCAGCCTGTTATTCCCTATCATGTGGATCTCTTCACACTACCCATCTAAGTAAAATGCACACTATGATCTAGGAGTATAAAGCAACCAATTGTATATGTGAACTCTAAACAACATAACAATTGGACAGTCATTGTAGATGTCTTACAGTATATTGATCTAGACTGAAGACTATGGGGGTCATTTACTAAGGGCCCGATTTGCATTTTCCCGACGTGTTATCCGAATATTTCCGATTTGCGTTGATTTTTCCTGAATTGCCCCGGGTTTTTGGCGCATCAGCACCGGCATGCACGTTACGAAAAACGGGGGGCGTGGCCGAACGAAAACCCGACGGATTCGGAAAAACTGCAGCATTAAAAAAAAAAAAAAGTGTCGCTCGGCACACCCTTACCTTCACTCAGCCCGGCTCGGTGTACTCCAGTGCGTTCCGATGCTTTTCAGTGCAGCAGCGACATCTGGTGGACGTCGGAGGAACTGCCTTAGTGAATCGCCGGAAGACCCGAATCCACTACAGAGAACGCGCCGCTGGATCGCGAATGGGCCGGGTAAGTAAATCTGCCCCAATATCATATAATTTCTTATTAGCAGTTTCTAAATCTAATGTTAGTTATCTGATATAGAACAAAGCTGATGTGATGATAAGCACTGATGTACAAGGTTAGGCTGGCTGCACACAAACATGTTCAGCCTGTGAAAACTCACACATATGGTAGTCCAATGCCAGGGCTTAACACATTGCACAGGATGGGAGTCCTTGCATCACAGAGAAATATGATGCAACAACTTCTTGTCTGCTGGATGACCTTCAGTTCCAGCACTGGAAGAACATGCTCGTCTGCAGTTGCCCTGTCCTAACCTACAAAGTGGAATCTTAAAGGACATCTACCATCAGGATCAAGGATTGTAAACCAAGCATACTGACATACTGGTGTGAATCCCCTCTAGCAGGATCTGTTCTTTTAGCTTCTTATTCTCTGTTTTTTCACTTGAAAAGGCTTTTACAATTATGAAAATTAGCCTAAGGGACTTGGGGCTCCATAGGTGTTAATGGAACCTGGAGCCCCTGAGTCTCATTTGCATAATTTGTAAAGTCCCTTTTCTTAAAAACAAGGGCATAGTAAACTTAAATAAAAGCAGATCCTGTCAGAGGGAGCACACACCAGTATGTCACTGTGCTTGGTTTACGATCCTTCATCCTGGTGATAGATGTCCTCTAAACATAAACTCAGCATGCTCTAAAAGAAAATATAGACAGGCGTTAATGTTGTCAGACAACCCCTATATATTTAATTATATTTTATTTTTGGATATTTTTACTTTTCATGCCAACTTGACATTTAGATACAGTAATTATTGTTCTGTATTTTTACACAGGTCCAAGTGAAGCAGTTATCAGGTGAAAACCGTCTCATCCTGAAGACAGCTAAGCTATATGGTTATGAAGTAGTTGATACATTTAGTATTACCATGGGACGCTACAAGGAATTCCTGCAGGGAAAATGTGGATGTCACTTTCATGAGGTATTTAGCATTTTAGATGTTCTTATCTACTTTGGCTATAATGGATAAGAATCAGTTGCTAGAAATAAAAGATGCTACAAATGAAACAAACTTTAGGCATTAGATTCTTACAGGAGGTTTCCAGGATTATGATAGTGATACTTCTTTAATATTAGATCAGTGATAAACAGGTAGGTGCCACCTGGATGAGTAGAGGAAGCAACTGTGAGTCAGACTCTATTAATCTCCAAATGATAACCTGTCCTAATGGTATTGGAAAACCATTTAGAATGAAGCCTGGAAACTGTGCAAAGAAACATTATACAAATTTCCAATATGTTTTTAGTGTCAATTCCTAGTTCTTTTCTAGATCTCCGCTTGCTGTCATTCAGCAGGAAGTTTAATTGTTTACTTCTTGTGAATAAACCAGCCCCTGGTCATGTGACGTCACACAGGTACACGGCTTGTTATAGCCCATGGCTCGGATTCCTCTCTGTGATAGTAATTAGCCTCACACCTGTGTGATATCACATGGCCACTGACCGGGTTCTAACTACAGGAAATAAAGAATGAGTTTGCAGAGATCTAGAAAACCAGGAGGAATTAATACAGAAAGTACATTGGAAAAAAAATATTTCCTTTTGAAAGAAACATGACATGCTTTTTAAAGGAGGTTTCCTTTATAGGCGTTTATGACATACACAATGCAGAAATGGCACCTTAGTTGGTCAGTAAAAGCAAGTCCCCGGTACTTCAAGGCTAGGCCTGCTTACAGGTGGACAAATAGAGATAAGGGATACCTTGATGAAAACATCTGCTTATGCTCTTCCTGTTGTATGCCAAAAATGTCTTGTGGAAAAGTTCCATAATACATTGAAAAGTGGGGTTTCACTTCAATGACCCAGACAGATGACATGTTCTGTTATATCTCTGTAACATGCCAGAATATGTGTAAAGATAAAGCTTCACTTAGAAGAAGATGACGAGCTGTAGGACATGTTATTGTGCAGGTCAGTTACAGAGCAGGATCAGTGCAAACAAAACTCAGGCAGAAGATTCTCCCTAGAACACACAGCTTTAGGAAGTCACTGAACCTATTTGTAGTGTGACCCTTTACTAAGGCCACATGCTCACCACACAGATCATACATCAATGCAAGTTGTCTTAACCTAATTGTCTTATTCTGATGCTTAAGGAATGTGTGTGATGTTGATCTCTACGTGACATAGAGACAATCTAAGTGGCTTTCTGAAAGATGCTATGCGTAAACGCTCTAAGGTAAAGAAAACCAAAGTTATTGTTCGGATGTGCAGACATGTAGTTGTCTGTACCTAGAGAATGCAAAAACTGAAAACGATAGAACAGCATCAGCTTACTTATATAAAGAACACTATATACAGCTATATAACACACAACAGATCATGTATGCCACCTCTTCTGGAAATTATGAGGCTCTTTTGAAGTAATGGGACACTTTACATGGTTAATACAGGACAGGCAATTCTTTGTGGCTTGATCCCTTTACTGAATGGAATGACTATAGAAAAGGAAGTCATGACAGACAGGGTGTTGGCACTAAAAGTAGCCAGTTTATCAGTAAAAATAGATGGCATTTCAGGTTAGCACTGGGTAGGGGACACTTTTTGAAGGTTATTGTGAGTGCCTTTTCCCACATAACAGTTATCTGTCCCCTGTCCTTCTACAGCCAGGACTTTGCAATTTTTGTGTTTCTCATCATGACATTGTACAATCCATCGTTTTTTTCTTTAATTTTTTTTTTTTTGAGAGATGAAATGCATTTTACAATTTTGGATGTCTAACTTTTTGACATAATATTATTATTATTTAATTCTTGCAAAGATTTTTAATTCATGCATGTACAGGCGGGTCCCCTACTTAAGAACACCCAACTTACAGATGACCCCTCGTTACAAACGGCCCTCTGGATTTTGGTAATTTACTGTACTTTAGCCTTAGGCTACAATAAACAGCTATACCAGTTATTACAGGTGTCTGAAGCTTTATGGTTAATCCTGATTCTTATGACAATACAACAGACCCAAAAAATTCTGCCTGGAGCTACAATTATAAAGTATACAGTTCCGACTTACATACAAATTCAACTGCCTGTATGTCTTTTATCATGCAGCACAAATAACATGTTACCTTCGTTTTCTTGGTCAGTATTAGTATGGCAATACCCTTTTATATTGCTTTTTTATGTTTTAATAGTTTTACAGAGTAAATATTCTTGTATATCAGAGAGGCTTCTTTTTTCGTGGTTGGCTGTTTTTATTGGTATCTTCATGGGTCACACTTTTCATTTATTAGACAAAACGTCATAATTGGTGGGATTTAAAAAAAATTTCACAGCGTCCACCATGTGTATTTTTGTATTATACACAGTCTCTAAGGCTGTGAATTATTATTATTATCTTGCCCCACTAATAAACTATTTTTTTTTTTATTTTGAAGAGGAAGAAAAAATTGTGGGGGATTTGTTTCGAGCCAGGCGCCAAATAATGTGTGCACAAAAATAGGGGAGGGGAGTGTTGGGTTGGAGTTGCAGCGTCAGGCCCCGGAGCTGGAATATGGATCCAGATAAAGTGTGCGAGGAAAGGGAAAAAAAGACAGGGTCGAATAGTGAGACGCGCTACATCCAAAGTGATATTATTAGTTTTATTGGAAAGCAGGACTACGCGTTTCAACACCGTAACGGCGTCTTCATCAGGTCAAACACTGCAGGAGGTCCTGCTGTTTCTGTGGCAGGGTTTATGCTGCCTAGATGTCCGAACCGCGGTGTTTCAGTGCAGCAGAAAGAGGCTGCGTGCTGTCACTGGCGCGGGTTCATCCTGCAGTGTTTGACCTGATGAAGACGCCGTTACGGTGTTGAAACGCGTAGTCCTACTTTCCAATAAAACTAATAATATCACTATTCGACCCCGTTTTTTTTATTTTGGGGGGAATATACAAGCACAGCCTATAGCTAAATTCTATGCCAGGCAACTCGTTGGATATATCAAGAGCATCTAGATATATCTGGAGTGCCAGTGTTTGATAAATCAGCCCCTTATATTTTGACAGGCCATTTACAGTATTTAGGTTTGTGGCATGTAAGGTATTTTGACATAATATTAAACTATTAAAAGTTGGTTCATAACCACCTATTTATACATTTACTGGCTTTTTTTTTTATAGAAACAGAGATCTCAATAATATTGTTTGCCTCTGTAGTGACACTTTTTTTTATTTGCTACTCATACAGGCCTGAGCTCCTTTTCACTTAAAGTGGCACCAACAACCACAAACAACGCTGTTTTCACAGAATAATCATTTGCAATGATCTGGTGATCCTTAGCTTAATTTCAAGGGATTACATGCCATACTTGTAAATGGCTGCAGTGATCTCATACCTTTTCCTGCTGCCAGTCTTTGTCAAAGGAGGCGTAATAATCCTCACATGAAGACAGAGTATACAGGGGTTACAGGGTATAGCAGAATCTAGTATAACACTACCTCTAACTAGCTGTATTTTTTCCTGGATGCCTAGAGCAACGTGTATACTCAAAATTGCCTTTTAGTACACGATAATCTTAAACAGTTGTTATCTGTGCTGCTGGATTTAGTCTTCTGGGATTATTTCAATTTCATCAGAAAATGATGAGGATTTGATCATTAAAAAGCCACAATGCTGGTGATGGGTTCCAACAATTTGCACATGTGTCTTTAATTTGTATGATCTTCATTATAGGAGAGTTATCTTTTTCAATAATGATTTCATTTGACTATATATGTTTTATTTATTACTTATTATAAGATCTGAGATGAGATAAACAGACAAAAATGGAGGGTACTAAGTATGAAACTTTCTACCCAGCACAAACTGCTTGAATCGGTACTTATTTATGAGGTCTTACTGATCATTCTGATGTGAAGCAAGGATCCCGGCACTTCGAGGTAAGTCGAATTCAAAAGGGTTTTTAATTGAATAAACTTCTCAAATACAAACAAAGAGTATCGCCGGCTCTTCCCGAGCCTTCGTCAGCTGACGAAGGCTCGGGAAGAGCCGGCGATACTCTTTGTTTGTATTTGAGAAGTTTATTCAATTAAAAACCCTTTTGAATTCGACTTACCTCGAAGTGCCGGGATCCTTGCTTCATTTGAATTACACTCCTATCCACGAGCACGAGGGAACAGTCACCGAGTGCCGACCAACTTCACAGCAATTTGATCATTCTGATGTGCCTGAGGGAGAAAAACTAGAGTTGGATGAACACATTCTCCCCTACTTTTTGTGTGCAGTGTATGGGAGTCATCATAGCAGATAGTCTCCACCTACCAGCTCCGAGACAACTGGGAATTGTTGGAGGTTTAATAAGAACAACTGTGACTCATCTCATGTTTCTATATTTGCTTTTAGGTTCTGAAATCCAAGCAAGTAAAAGAGCGGAAAATGAAGCTACTTAAGAACTATACATTTTTTGGCAAAATATTCCCCTATGTTTAAGACAATTTGTCATACTTAAAATCACTATATCATGTCCAGGGACCAGTGAATCAAGTTTATTCTGAAATCCTTCTCAGCAGAATGTGTACATGAATAGTACAAGCGGGATCCTTTCTCTTACATTACAGCCTTATTCCTTCTTGTGGTGCTGGGTTGATTGTAAGCTTTACTGTTTGGAGGATAATGTTCATCTAAAAGTAATCTACTTTCAATTGCATGCTGAGCAGCAGAGAAAAGTTATGGGACAATTTGAGCATTATTGCTTCTACTCACATAATTATGGAGTTTGAAAGCCGGGAGACAGGAGCATCTTCCAAGAACTACCAGGTTTGAAAAATGTAAAAAATGAGCAGATACAATGGTGGAAATTTTACAAAACAAATGTCAGTCATACATTCCGAGTGGAACTCCTCTATTTATTCGTACCCTTTATTCGATGGTCACAAGACAGCTTCCTGACCAGGTTACCATCACACTCCCCTATCTGCATATTTACAAGGGTTCATCCCCTACCTTCTAAATGAATGCATGGGGCCCAGTGCCTGTCTTCATCACGATATTATATTTTGTCTACGGTACAATAGACTGGTTCTGACAGGTGGAAATCTCTTCCATCTGACTTGTCTTTGCTTGTTATCATTGTAGCATATCATATACTATTGTTTGAGAAAAATGTAAATGTACATCAATATTCAGTAAAATATTGTGACAGATATTTTTTGTATGTGCACTTCTTTGATAACTGTTTCCATCTTTGAAAACAATCTGAAGCAACCTCTTATCTTGCACAGAATGAGATTGGTCTACAGGGGTCAGCACATTCAAAGCACGACATGCACATAGGGGGTATAAAGCTTCTCAACTAGATTATGCATATAAATTCTATGGTTCTATGATTCTATACATACAAGATTACTGAGATTATCTCTAAGTATAGAGACAAGTCAAACAGCATCCTGCCTAACTAGGCCCCATCTTGATGTAATCCCACTGTAAGCTTATTAGTGGTTCTGCTCATAGGTAACTACAAAGTACAATAACAAATATGTTTTCCAAGGTGGGGAATGGAAAACAATGCCTCCTTTTGCTATCTTAAAAGGCAACCCCTTAACAGCAAGCATGACTTACAAGAAACCTAATAACATGATGTAGCAAAAGGAGGCATTGTTTTCCATTTCCCACCTTGGAAAACATATTTGCATATTTCCCAGAATCCCCTAGTGTATCATCAATGGCTATAGGTCTCCAACTGGCAAACTGTCCATAAGGAGAACTTTTACTTCCTGGTCCAAGTACAGTGACAGTGATACACCAGAGCAGCGAGTTATTTGTTACTATATTATATGTCAATACAAGTATATTATACCAGAAGTGTGAACCTGAATAAACATTGCAGTTAAACAAGTCTACAGTTTAAGTTTACAAGGTGGTACAAAAATACAAGTTTAATTGGACCTCAGTGGCTGCCGTTTCTGATGAGAAGTAAAATAGCCCTTTTGCAGGCAATTGCCAGTATACATGAAAAACAATGGCACTTTGTCTACTTCACTGAGTAATAGACTTGTAAATCACAGAATACAGCTGCTGAGAGATTTGCGGTAGGCTATTTTCATGCTTTGGTTCTGTCACTTGTAACTATTAAAGAAATAGACAATTTTTCAATATACTTGCAGTATCAATTCTTCATAGTTTTCTAGATCTAAACTTGCCGTCATTCATAAGGAAGCTAAATAAAAGCTAGATAAAAACTGCTTTATGGTCATGTGATGTGCATAGCTAGGAACTCATGGCAGGAATTGCGTCTATTTCAGGGCTTGTACGTCAGTTTTCAGGTGTACATGCCCTAATAAATATGGCCTATAGAGTATAAAACTGCACACCATAAAATCTCCAATTATTTCACTTTTTGTAAAAACTCATATATACCTATTTGGCCTGCATTTTCTATATATAAAAAAACTGTAAGAAGCACCAGCTTTGGATCTTACAAATCTGTCTCTGTAACTCTGAACAGTGACTTTGTTTTCAACAGTGATCTTAACTCCCCTAATGTTTATGATTTTTATTAATTAGATTATATATATATATATATATATATATATATATATATATATATATATATATATACACTCACCGGCCACTTTATTAGGTACACCTGTCCAACTGCTCGTTAACACTTAATTTCTAATCAGCCAATCACATGGCGTGAACTCAGTGCATTTAGGCATGTAGACATGGTCAAGACAATCTCCTGCAGTTCAAACCGAGCATCAGTATGGGGAAGAAAGGTGATTTGAGTGCCTTTGAACGTGGCATGGTTGTTGGTGCCTGAAGGGCTGGTCTGAGTATTTCAGAAACTGCTGATCTACTGGGATTTTCACGCACAACCATCTCTAGGGTTTACAGAGAATGGTCCAAAAAAAAAAAAAAAACATCCAGTGAGCGGCAGTTCTGTGGGCGGAAATGCCTTGTTGATGCCAGAGGTCAGAGGAGAATGGGCAGACTGGTTCGAGCTGATAGAAAGGCAACAGTGACTCAAATCGTCACCCGTTACAACCAAGGTAGGCAGAAGAGCATCTCTGAACGCACAGTACGTCGAACTTTGAGGCAGATGGGCTACAGCAGCAGAAGACCACACCGGGTGGCACTCCTTTCAGCTAAGAACAGGAAACAGAGGCTACAATTTGCACAAGCTCATCGAAATTGGACAGTAGAAGATTGGAAAAACGTTGCCTGGTCTGATGAGTCTCGATTTCTGCTGCGACATTCGGATGGTAGGGTCAGAATTTGGCGTCAACAACATGAAAGCATGGATCCATCCTGCCTTGTATCAACGGTTCAGGCTGGTGGTGGTGGCGTCATGGTGTGGGGAATATTTTCTTGGCACTCTTTGGGCCCCTTGGTACCAATTGAGCATCATTGCAACGCCACAGCCTACCTGAGTATTGTTGCTGACCATGTCCATCCCTTTATGACCACAATGTACCCAACATCTGATGGCTACTTTCAGCAGGATAATGTGCCATGTCATAAAGCTGTAATCATCTCAGACTGGTTTCTTGAACATGACAATGAGTTCACTGTACTCAAATGGCCTCCACAGTCACCAGATCTCAATCCAATAGAGCATCTTTGGGATGTGGTGGAACGGGAGATTCGCAAATCTGCGGCAACTGTGTGATGCCATCATGTCAATATGGACCAAAGTCTCTGAGGAATGCTTCCAGCACCTTGTTGAATCTATGCCACGAAGAATTGAGGCAGTTCTGAAGGCAAAAGGGGGTCCAACCCGTTACTAGCATGGTGTACTGTACCTAATAAAGTGGCCGGTGAGTGTATATGTACAGAATATATCCAGAATACTGTTATAGATATGGTCAAATAACATAGAAGCATAGAAGTCTCCGAGAGGCTCCCTTTTGTCATGGCAACTGATCATGAGTAAAGAACAAAAATTAGTGCCACCTTTGAGTCCTAATTTTTGTTCTTCACCCATGACCTTTTACTGGATTCCGACTCCAGGAACTAGGCTGTGTGCTGCTACTCTAGCCTGCATCAGGTGACCTCCCACCCTTTGGGATCTGGGAACCCTGCAGTCTTTGTTTACTACATTTGACTGATCTATTACTCAATTGGAGGGTAATCTTCTATTTTTTTATTTCTATTATAGCAACTGATTGGCACTCCCTGCTGTTTAGGTGCTGAAATTCAGTTTGTCAATGGCACACTGTCATGATCAGCGTCAATTGTGAAAGTTAATGGCAAGTGACACCTACCCTGCATGCAGGGGAAAACTGTTCATAAAATTTACAAAGAGTTTTCGCGGCGGGAAGCAGCTCTCAAACAGCTGATGGAGCAGCTCCGTACCTCCCTTACTACTAGGCGTGCTCACCTCACTTCACAGTCTGCCTCCTACTATCCCACAATTATTCATCCATATGATAACCTAACCATATTATATGAATGCACTTTGGGGGGATGGCTGTGCCCCTGCAGCCCTTTCTCCACTGCAGACCCCAGTCCAGGCACTGCGCACCTCCCTGGTCCTGCAGCTTTCCGAGCTGTTCCAGCGAGGCACAGAAGGCCACAGCTGCATAATATAACCTGGGACTGGCAGCATGGAGTACAGCCTAAGAAGATGAAGTGAAGGGAACCCTGTCTGCAGTGGGAACTTGTGTGTTGTCACTAGGGGAGAGGGGATTGTGTGTTTTCAGTGGGGAGGGGAACTCGTTTGTGTGAGTGGGGGAGGGGAGGCTTGTGTGCTGGGATTCAGGGAGGGGAGGCTTGTGTGTTGTCAGTGGGGGAGGGGTCATGTGTATATACATGTCCACTGATATACATTGTTTTGTTTGTTTAGGACTACATGGATAGAAATGTGGATGATAGTGTCCATGCTGAGAATCAGCCACATCTGCTCCATTTTTTACATGGACCTTTTCTGTTTGATACACAACAAAAAAAAAATGGAAAAGACAGAGGGCGGCGCCACAGTGGGGCTGCTCACCTTGCTGTTTCTAGGGTGGAAGCAAAACATAACAACTTGGAACTCGAAAAGGTTTTCCGATCATCCTCAGTAATTGTCAATGGAACGTAGCCAAGACCATGTGCTATACTCAGCTGCTGATAGCCCAAAAAACATGAGGTCTCGGAGATAATATGGAACAGAGTGGGCAAAATAGCAACTGGCAAACATAGGCCAGACCTATAGGCACTGAAAGCTTTGTTTTGAGAAAGGGGTGCCACCCTGAAACACGTAGACAAGGACATTCACTGTTCTTATCTTGTCATTTTTTGTGCCATTGGATATTTTGTTTTTACGTTGTTTTATAATATAAAAACCATTTAACTTTATTTGGAGTAAGAGTCGAAACTCCATTTGATATAGACACTCCTATGTACCACTATAGTGCCTGCTTTCAGTGCCTATAGGTCTGGCCTATGTTTGCCAGTTCCTATTTTGCCCACTCTGTTGTATTGTATTTCATCTTTTCTGTTTGATGGGTGTATTGGTCCATGTAATCAGGCTTGTATGTGTGATAATGCCTGCACTTTAAATTTTTTTGCAGATTTGCTCGTGTGTATGACGTCTAAGGCCACATTCACACACTGCCTTTAAATTAGATTCAGAAATGCATTTAGTGGGGGGGAGGGTTGTTCTGATTGCAGATGCATTTAGACCTAAGCACTTGTGATTGGGAATGAGCACCACATATGTCGTACTGTTTACAGGCAAAACACATGTTGCTTGTTCCCAAGCGTATCTGAATTCGGGAGAAGTTTTCCCCACAGTGTGGGAATTAGTCCTCATAAAAGAAGGTTCTTTCATTTTCTCTTCATATGATTTTGGTATAAAGTGAGTGTGAAGTGGAGTGAAGGGGATGGACCTCTGAAATCTGAATTTTTAATATATTTGTGGTAAAAAAGTGGCCCGAACAATAGTGTCATAGTTCTCACATCCCTTTCTTTCTTCACTGGCTGGATATATGTGCTCTGGTTGCACAATTACACATGTACATTATATTTATAATAATATATATTTATATGGTATATGCACATAATGCAGACAGTTAATCAGTCCAGTGCACAGCAAGTAACCTCAGAATACACACTTCAGTGGTGGCAAAACATCATTGTGTTGCAACTAATCTAGAACTTTATAAGACTGCTACAGAACCTCATTAGATGCACTTGAGCAGCTGGGGAACTTCATTAGACACACCTGAGCTGCTGTAAAACCTCATAATGCTTTAACATACTCAGGTAATTTTGAGACTGTTTTCTTGTCACACATTGTACTTCAAATTAGTGAAAATATTTGGATGATATCTTTTCTTTTTAAATTTTAAATTTGTCAAAAATTTGGAAAAATTCTTAATTTTCAAAGTTCTAAATTCTTTTCTTTTTAAGTAGATAGTCTTTGTTAACCCTGATACCCCATATGTTGTGGTAAACTGCTGTACGGGCACGTGGCCGGGCATAGAAGGGAAGGAGGCGCCATTCAGAGCAGGTTTGCATTATCACATTTTACAGGCCATAAAGGGGGGTTCAATCGCTAATTGATGAGATTTTATTAACTCTGTCTTGTTGAGAATAAGAAAATCATAAATTCTGGTTTAGGGTTTTTAGTGTTTTCTTTGTAGTCTGTTCACTGTACAATAAAAATAATATGTTATCATTATTATATAGGTCACCATGATTATGGAGATACCCCATTTATATAGCTTTTTATGGTTTCCTTGTTTTGCAAAATACAAATACTTTTTATTGGTATCATGTCGGGTAAATGGTACTTTTTGATCACATTTTATCCTTTTTTTTAGGATGTGAAAATATCGTAATTCTAGCAGATTTTTAAACCAAATTTTTTACTGCGTTTACCATACAATTTTTATATGTGACGGGGCATTAGGGGATCTTTATTCATTTATTTTATTATTTTTTTATTTACACCTTTTATTTAACTTTTTTTTTTTTACTGTGTCACTTGATCACTTTTTGAATGTAATATACTGCAATACTTATGTAATGCAGTATATTACATAGTCAGCCTATGCATTGGAAGCAAGCCTTGCACGGAGGATACCGGCCCGCCGGGTGAGTACCCAGCTCTGCTCCATAGATGCTGCGGTCACTATGAACGCAGTGTTTATGGGGTTAAACAGCCGGGATCGCAAGTATTTGTCCCATAAAGCGAAGCTCCCAAGACGTACATCTTTGAGACGTGCATGTTCGTCGCAATGCAGTAACTGGCCACATTTCCCGATGTACATGCACGTCCTAATGCGAAGGGGTTAAAAATACCTACACCATGATGTACAGTTACGCTGTGGTGGGGCGTAATAGTTCATTTTTACAAAGATGTTTTAATAGTCTATGGCAAACAAGTTACACTGAGCTTGAATTTAAATAAAGACACAAACTGCATGATGCTTCCAGCAGAGACCAATGTACGATGGCATCATTGATGCAGCAGGCCAGGCAGCAGTAAGCATGTAAGACAAGTGCTCACCACTCCGCTGTAGCAGCCCTGAATAACCCCATCCTGCGGTATATTTCGGGGTATTATCTGGGGTGGCCTATAACCCCCCCAACCCAAAATACCATGGTATACTCTGGGCTAGCCCCCCCAGGCCTGAATACATCCCTCTGGCCCTTTGGCCTAGTCCGGTTCAGGCCGCATTATACCCCTAGGGATAAACTCTATACCAGAAGGTATATATAATGACCTAGGGCAGTCCCTATCCATCCAGACCTTCCAGATACAGAAATTTCCCCTGGTCGTGTGTACAAGATATTTTTCCATAAGATATATGTTTTCATAAAAGCAAAGTGAATTCAGTGTGAGGTTGCGATCACACGTTGCATTTACATTGCATTAACATTGCGTTGATTTATACCATGTTTCTGTAAAAGCAATGTGAACGTGATGTTTATACCACATTTACGTAAGCGCTATGTGAGCGCAATATTAGCCTGCATTCATATACTTTTCATTTACATTACGTTTACATTGTGTTAATATAACATTAATGTAAACCCTGTTTATGTAAATGCAATTTAAACATGTTTACGCTGTATTTATGCAGACACAATGCAGCATGATTTTTGCACTGCAGTGATAAGTACACAGGCGATAATTACACAGCATTTACATAAACACTATTTGGGATGTTAGGCTACGCTTATACGTTGTATTTACATATTGTTAACATTGCACTGATTTAACCCCTTCAGGACCCATTTTTTAAATCTGCCCTGTGTCACTATAAGTGGTTATTACTTTTGAACACTTGATATTGTTTTCTCATGACACATTGTACTTCAAATTAGTTTAAAAATTTGGATGATCTCTTTTGTTTAGTTATGAAAAAAATGGAAATTCCGAAAGATTCTCCATTTTCAAAGATCTAAATTCTATACTTTTGAAGCAAATAGTCTTAGCACCTAAATTTATTCATAACTGACATTTCCCAAATATCTGATTTATGTTGGCATGGTTTAATTAAGAATCCACATATTTTACTAGAATGTTATGAGGCTTAGAATTTGGGTGCCAATTTTCACATTTTTGGGAGAATCGCCAAGACCTGTATTTCGATGGACCATCTCAACTTTCAAATGACAGTGAGAGACCTAAATACAGGCAGTCCCCGGGTTACATACAAGATAGGGTCTGTAGGTTTGTTCTTAACATTAGTATATTTTATCATTGTAAACCCAGCCAGAACTTTTTTGGTCTCTGTGACAATTGGATTTTAAAAATGTTGGGTTGTCATAAGAATCAGGATTAACACTAAAGCTTCATTACAGACACCTTTGATAACTGTTACAGCTGATCATTGTAGCCTAGGACTAAAGAAAAATAAATTACCAATATCCAGAGGTCTGTTTGTAACTAGGGGTTGTATCTAAGTCAAGTATTCTTAAGAAGGGGACTGCCTGTAATAGCAAGACTTGTAAATTACCCCATTATAGAAACTACACCGCTCAACCTATGAAAAGAACTTTTAAGAACTTTATTAACCCTTAATGTTTTATAGGGGTTAAAACAAAATAGAGGTACAGTCTACAAATTGTAATATTTTTGGACAATACATTCAGTATGGCCATACCACATATGTGGTGGTAAGGAGCGCCATTCAGAGCAGATTTGCATTGTCAAAAGGTAGAGGCTATAATTTTACCTTTTTTTAATTTTGACATATAGGGTCTTTTTTGCCACATTAGATGCACTTTTCTGGTACATAATTTTGGGGTATCTATAGCGATTGATGAGATTTTATTAACTCTTTGTTGGTAGAAGAAATGAAAATAATCAGTCTTTGGCAAGATTGTCTTTTTTTTGGCCATTCAATGGTGTTGGAGCAATGATTAATCTCCCCCTTACGCTACCAGCTATAGACAAGAAAAGCAGAGCAGATTGGGTGTTTTATAAATGAGGTGAGGGGCAGAGCTAACTCTGTGTTTAATTGATTAAGTGAGTTAGCAAAGCTGAGAAAGTCAGTGGGGGTCATTTACTAAGGGCCCGATTCGCGGTTTCCCAACGTGTTACCCGAATATTTCCGATTTGCGCCGATTGTACCTGAATTGCCCTGGGATTTTGGCGCACGCGATCGGATTGTGGCGCATGGGAGCTGGCATGCACGCGACGGATATCGGGGGGCGTGGCCGAACGGAAACCCGACGCGTTTGGAAAAACCGCCGCATTTAATAACCGAAAATGTGTCGCTTGGGAAGCGCTTACCTTCACCTGGTCCAGCGAGGTGTATCCCGGCGCGTTCCGATGCTTTTCAGCGAAGCAGCGGAGGAACTACCTTCATAAATCCCGTCCGGACCCGAATCCTGTTCAAAGAACGCGCCGCTGGATCGCGAATGGGCCGGGTAAGTAAATCTACCCCATTGTGTTTTATATCGATCTCATGGATTTCATCATCTCTCATCTCGGATCTGCCTCATCTCCATTTTTATATGTATCAAATTCTATTAGAAGTAATTCAGAAGCTACATAAACCCTGTACCCTGATAATCTAAGCACATTGTCAGCACACAGCATCTCATAGCACAGAGGAATCATGAAGTCTCTGCTGAGAGAGTCCCCGCCCACACTCTGGGATTTAACATTGGCTATCACTGAGTTATAGGAGCTAAAACAGCAATAAAACTGAGTTAAATTGTAAAGTAAGGGGTTAAAATGATCTTTGTTGTGAAAGCATCACTAGGGGATCACTAGAATCCACATATTTTACTAGAATGTTCTGAGGCTTAGAATTTGGGTGCCATTTTTCACAAATTTGGGAGAATCACCAAGACCTGTATTTAGATTGTACTGCTTAACCTTTAAATGACTGTGAGAGAACTAAATAATAGCAAGACTACACCCCTCAACCCAAGAAAAAGGACTTTTAAGAACTTTGTTAACCCTTAATGTTTTCTTAAGGGTAAAACAAAATTAGAGGTGCAGTCTACAAATTGTAATATTTTTGCACAATGCATTAATTTTCGGCGGAAAATTAAACATTCACAGTGGATTAAATGACAAAAGGCTCCAAAAAGTTTCATTTCTCCTAAGTATGGCAATACCACATATGTGGTGGTAAACTGCTGTATGGGCACACGGCTGGGCACAGAATGGAAGGAGCGCCATTGTCAAAAGGTAGAGGCTATAATTTTACCTTTTTTAATGTGGACATATATGGGCTTTTTTGCTACATTAGATGCACTTTTCTGGTACATAATTTTGGGGTATTTATAGCTATTGATGAGATTTAATTAACTCTTTGTTGGTGGAGGAAATGAAAATAATCAGTCTGCCGTAGAAGCAATGATAAATCTCCCCCTTAGTCTACCAGCTATAGACAAGAAAAGCAGAGCAGACTGGGTGTTTTATTGTTGAGGTGAGGGAGCAGAGGTAACTCTGTGTTTAATTGATTAAGTGAGTTAGCAAAGCTGAGAATGTCATTGTGTTTTATATCCATCTCATAAATCTCATCATCTCTCATCTCTGATATGTCTCATTTCCAATTTTCTATTTATAAAATGCTAGTAGAAGTAGTTCAGGAGCTACATAAGTGTAGATAAACCCTGGACCCTGATAATCTAAGCACATTGTCAGCACACGCATCTCATAGCACAGAGGAATCATGAAGTGTCCCCACACTCTGGACTTTAACACTGACCATGACTGAGGTTATAGGAGCTAAAACAGCAATAAAATTGAGTAAAATTGTAAAGTAAGGGGTTGGAATGTTCTTTATTGTGAAAGCATCACTAGGGGATTCAAATTTGAGAACTTTCTTTCATGGGCAAACACCTTTAATTTACCAGGCTTGAATCCCTTATAAAATGTAAAACAATTGAGTAATTCTTGTATATATCACAATGCTACAGACGGGGGTATACTCTGGCCTAGGCCACTTAATACCCAGAGGTATAATCTGGCCTAGTTAAAAGTATACTAAACCAAAAGATTAGCATCAAATAATGAAAAGACATTTGTTCATATGTTCTTTTACACGAACCCACTCCATCTCTAACTAAACACAACCTTGAAAAACTCATGAGTGATATCCGGTCCACAAAAACTAAATTACATCATTTAGAATTAAAAACTTTTTTTAATAATCCATGACATTTAAAAACATCAATGTGACAGTATGACTACAATATATTATCCTCGGGATTCCACTATTGCATCCACGCAACACAAATCAGCAATTTAGGCATTATAAACCCAGGCATCTTAATATATATGCATTGATAGAAAAATGTTATAAAGTGCCTGTGCAAAGGAAGTTATTAGTGATCCAACCTAACATAAAATTGTAAAGTTATGGTAAAGTGCTAAGTGCTTAATCTAACATAATGATAGCAGGATCAGCTTACCCATGCTGTGTGTAGCGGGGACGCCAGTACCCCGACGCGCGTTTCGCGTTGCCGCTTCCTCAGGGGGCCTGTGTATGTCTGTGTGTGGTCTCTTAGTATTTAAGCGTGACGGCGTGTCACATGGGGAGCAGAGGAACACGCCCACACCCTGGCCGGAAACAGACACAGCAAGGGGACACGCCCACGACCGCGTCATCGCGGGAGTGGCCCATGTCGCGTCATGTGGACCGCCCAGGTGCTGACGTCACCTCTATCTCGCCTCTGCCTCCCTGGTCCCAGTCCCCCAGTGTAAGACGGAGAACACAACCTCGGCTCTGGGAACATGTTACCCAGAGACCGAGGCGCTCCTCCGCCACACGGAGTATCCAGGCATCCGAGGAGAACAGTTTTTGGACACGCAAGAATGAAGGCTAGTGTCTGGTAGATGGAATGGCTGAGAAATATTGAATGCAGAAGACATCATAAATAATATGACGTGATAATGTAAATGGAGAACATTTAAATGGATATTACTTTGTGGACTAAAAGGTGGAGAATTAAAAGTGGAGAATTAAGAGACTAAATGTGAAGGTTAATAAATAATTCATAGCTATATAGTGTGATAGTGTACTAAAATATAAGTGTAACAAAGTGATGGTGTGGAATAAAGTGAAATTGATGTGAAAATTCAGGATTGAATGCATAGAAGTGTTATACAGCAATTGTGTTGTGTTGTATTAATATGTAAATTCACGTGTTCAAGTTGAATATTAATCCAAAAGTTTTTTTAAATTATGTTTGTGATAAAGTGAGTATCAGTGCATAGTGATACCCCACCTCCCTCCCGCCCCCATGCTTATCCCTTCAAACAAAACACCAACCCATCACGTGCCCGCACTCTTCAATGTCAAATGCACCCACCATATACCCCCTACACCACCCCGGTCCCGCCCCCCCCCAGTTAAAAGTATACACAGGGTATAATGTGGGGTAGGCCACTTTAACCCTGGGTATAGTCTGGGCTGGGGGTATACTCTAGCCTGGTACACAGGTAGCTCCTGCTCTACCTTGGCTTCTGATGCTAGCTGTATGGACCCTGGGCAGTGCAGCACACAAAGCAAGAGGGGACCTGAGCAGTAAGGACATGCCAGCTGTTCTGTACTCTGTGCATGGCTCCTATCCTGCTACGCCACTGCACAGCCCTGAGCAGTGCAGCAGGAAGGAGAAGAGGAATCTGTAGAGGTAAGCATTTGTTTTTTCTGTTTTCCTTTGTCTGATTTGGAGGTCTCCAATATTGGTGTCTGCTCTCGGGGTCTCCAGTATTGATTTCTCCTCTGGGGGGTCTGCAGTATTAGTGCCTGCTTTGGGTGGTCTTCAGTATTATAAGTCTGCTCTGGAGGTCTTGAGTGTTAGTGCCTGCTCTAGGGGGGGTCTCCTGTATTATAGGTCTGCTCTGGGGGGTCTGCAGTATTTTACCTACTCTTGGGGTCACCAGTAGTAGTGCCTGCTCTGTGTGTCTCTTGTATTAGTGCCTGCTCTGGGGTTTCTCTTCTAGTAGTGCTTGCTGTGGGGGTCTCTTATGTTAGTGCCTGCTCTGGGGGGTCTCTTGTATTAGTTATTGTACAAATGTAGTATTATGCAAAAGTGGTTTCTGGAGTGTCATTTGTTCTGTACTATGGTTTTTGGCTCATCTAGGCTGCTGGTTACTTGGATGGCCCCTGGCAGTTGAGCGGTGTTACAATGTGGTCCTCTGTCCAATAAAGGTTTTGCTTTAGAGATGACATATACAACATTAAAGCCCTTATTTGTTGACATAAAGATATATTTAAAGGTTTTGTTATTTTGGAAACAGAATAAAAAGGTCCCTGCGGCATCTGCTGAACTTTTGGTAGGAATAGTTTGACTGCCACATACTTTCAGGACTGACATCTTCTCCTGCACAAAGATTAAAGAAGTGATTTATCAAATTCTGCCAGCTGCCTTTATATGTTACAAAAACTAATCTTAAGCGCCGTGATCCTTAACAAGTATCTGTGACCTTTAATGTAATGTAACCAAGGTGTGAAGGCTCTGATTGCAATTTCTTTGTAACTGCCTTTGAATTATTCTTTTAATGTTCTCATAGCGATGCCAGCATCATCAACGTTTAATAAATTATGTAAAATTCATTGTAGATACTTACTATTCTGTTTTGATTGCATTCCCCTGCAGCTGCCAAAATATTGTATTCACTTTCATATTCTGGATGCCATGAAGGATTATTCTACAACATTAAAATAAGTCTTTAAAACCTTTCGTCAGTCACCAGAAACATATTTATTTCATGGATTTAAATAAAAAAAATATTCTCAAGAAATTCCACTCACATGTTGATGTATGGATGCTTTAAATAACTTGTACTCAATGTGCAGAAGGTTGGTACCTAAAATGAATATGATTCTAGGCAGTGGTACCTATTATGGATATTTACTTAGAATGTAGCATAAAGCAGAATAAAACCTGTTTTAGTGTAGAAATTGATTCTCAATTTTCTTTATATATATTATATTTCATGTCTTTTCCAATTTCTACAATTCATCTAACGAGCTCTGATTTCTTCTTTTTTTTACAAACAATAGTAATAGATCAGAGAGTTCATAAAAAGTTAAAACAAAACATTTTGATACTGAATAGGTATCACTTCATCTAAAACACTGATACTATAACGGTGCAAAATAATTACTCCAAATAGTGAAGAAAGTTTTCCCACATTTTCAAATTTTGTCACCAATAAAAAAAATTAAGGTTGTACAATCAATGAAAACTATAACTCATTCTGCAAAAAAACTCCATTCGTCAGTTCCTACATGTAAAAGGAAAGTTAGTTTATTGTTTATAAAAACACAAAAGAAAATATACCGTAGCTCAGGTGACTTTATTGAACCAGGGAATGAACATAAAGGGGGAATTTATTGAGCACCAGTGTAATGCATGCTAACTTTACTTGGCAAATCCAGTGCTACTGCCAGAATGAAATCTCTGACTGTTTTCCACCCTTCCACTTCAGGAGAAAGTTGTGTGAAGGTCGCAGCAATTATTGATCATCTTTAGCAAAACTTTTGTTGGACACTACCTTAAACTGGCTGGTTACACAAATTTTTAATCCTTAAGACAAGTCACTGCTCAGTGGTAGGGCACAGAAATGGTGAAGCCAAAAAATCAATCAGGTGTAACAATCCAGAAAAAGTCAAAACTCATGTCTACAGTTACAGCCTAGAAAAAAAGTGGAAAAAAACTGATAATCTGGCGATAAAACTATCTCTTCATTATTCAGTAATAGTAAATGACAAGACCCTTGGGAGTAAAAGCAGCCATACTGCCAAGATAAAAGCTCCTAATAGCTTAACAGTAACGTGATGTCGTCACCATAGGCTATATTTACTTTGACAAATTAACAGCGGCTTTATCTATGGCAACACATGATATTTGTTGAAAAACCACATACATGCCACCATGTCTTCTACAATCTGAAATCATTTCCCATCAGGCAATTGTTCTGCTTGGGCATTTCTAGGCAGGTCCTGATAGGCCTGTGAAGACTAGGAGTTGAAAATTTGTTGAATAGCCAGGGGACATTATATCATCTTAGGAGAATGTTTAACATCTGCTTTGACTTATCTAAACCCCTTGAATGTGTTCAATATTTTATTCAAGTAGCTAATTGTAGGGTTAGAAGGGAAACATGCGTGTCTACCATAAGCAGCATTTCAAATGTCTTCACAAAAGAGATCAGTCTACACATAGAGCATTCATTTCTCTGTGAAAAGCAACAAACTACAGAAACATATACTGTAATAATGAATGGATAGCTCACTAGTTACATTGTCAAACTTTATCCTATAATACTGTGCCAGTCATCTACAAGGTATGAGAATTATGTTAAATATACTGGAAATAAGTAAAGAAATTTTCTATTGAATACCAAAACAGAAGGTATGCTAGAAATACATATTTTATTCTTCAAAATTCATGACATATCCTTAGAACAAGTCATCAGTTATAGATTTGTCAGCTCTGACATTGGGTACCTCCTATGTATCTGCTTATATGGAAAGTTGCGGCCTCAGGTGGGAGCAGGAAACAGACAGTAGTGTACAATGGATGGTAGCTACTGTATGTTGGGATACTGCAGCTCAGCTCCATTCTCAGCTGAACATGGCTGTGTTAGGGATCTGACTACTATAGACTATAAATGAGTTGATTTTGAAATCCTGGAGAAACTCTTTAACAACATATTGACCAGCACAACTACCATCATAGCAACTCAGTTGGCTTGGGCAACCTGCTTGGCCTTGTACATGGAACACAGTAAAGTAGAAGAAACTATTTGTTCACATATATAAGTATCCATTAACTAAACTGTTGGCAACTAATATTTATCAACACACCTTAAAATTGAGAAAGAAGTGGAGAATTTGTCATTTACACTGCCTGCCAGTAGACAAAGAACAGATCTTTTGAGGATTGGCATGCCACTTGACCACACTAGCCCTAGTTTAGTGGTATGACAATGCAATCTACAGCAATCGAGCTCCATTCTCTGCAAAGTGCAGCTGAACTACCATTCACTTGAATAGCATGGCTGCGCTACCCCATTCATCTCTTTGGAGCTGACGGAGATGGCCAAGTTACATACTAAACAATCTTTGTCAGCTCCATAGAGATGAACGGGGTAGCCTAGACATCCGCATCCTTCTGCATCATGTGGAGCAACAGCGACCCCTCGTTCTCGTGATCTGTGGGGGTCTCATCACTGATCGACAAGTTAGCCCCTGTTCCCTTCAAGTTATAATTCAAGTTAAAAGGGATAGAATAGCAATTCCCATGGAGAGAAGAGGTCTACTTTTTATTCATCTCCCCACAATCTGATATTGATAACCTATCTTATGAAGTGAAGTTTGACAGCTGTTCTTTATATCCATTTATTTATTTAGCTTTTGGTACAAAAATGGCAAAAAATAAGGCTCACACAAAGGATGCCCTAATGATATCAAGGTAACAGAATAGGCCTACAAACTGTTGGTGCGGGCTCGGTTTACAGGTAACCCTTGTAACTGTTGAATAGCCAAAGTATATTTCCAGTATGTTACTTTATGTGAGCAAATTTCATATTTCTTATGTCTAATTCTATTTATGAAGAAGAGCAGATGCAATACTGTAATTTGCATTTTTAATAAATCTAGTTGTTACATCCCGATTACCACAAACCTCTTGGAAGAACTTACTCTCTTGTGATGATAAAAACCATTGGGTTGAAAGATGATCTGATTGCACAGCATCCTGATAAAGTGAGCTGTATAGTCTTTGTGTATTGTTCATTCAGTTTCCAGCATGTGTTAGCAGAGCAGCACAAAGCTCTGGTTAGTTAAGCTGTCATTCTGCAGCAGGACCTATGCACCCTCCCACCACAACCTCTGGACTTGCTGGCCAATAGGAGTTATCCCTATGGATGCATTGTTATTCCTTAGACTTCTGGCCAATCACAACTAGAATTCCATTGTAACGACACACACTGTGCTGGGGGATTGGCAAAAGTACATATAAACAAAGAGAAGGATCTCACCTAAAGCAGAAGCACTGGTCCTTGTCTCCATTCATCTGAGGCAGCATCAGATCCATAGAACATCTGACAGATACTGTTACATCCAGGGATGATTGCAGAGAGGAGAGAGACAAAGTGAAGTCATATCTGTATTACTCTACCAATTACCAAATCTACTAAAGCTGGAAGAATAAATGTGCAGGAGATGGAGAAGGCGACTTCTATTGGACTATGTCATGTATGTCTCCTCCTGACTATATTCATGTCTATGTTCCCATGCTCTCAAGGAAACTGGATGTAGGTATCTTTTATTTTACCTCTATGTTTTTTATGGCATATGACAGCAAGCAATACATCTAAAATCAAGTGTATACACCCTGCTGCTACATACACTCTGCTAACTGTTGCTGTCAGCACCCCTCTGCTATGGTCTCCTTTATACTGTACTAACAGAATCACTTATTTAGCCATCAGCTTTCCAACTATTACACAGAATAAACTAATACACAGTATTTCCCTGTGACAAGTTCCATTTCCCAAACAATAAGAACCTTCTGTTCTGTGCACATCTGGAATCTACAAACAAAAATGACACTTCTCAAATGTGTTTACAGGCGGCTCTGAAATATGATAAACACATTTAATTCAAGATTCATGGCAAGTTCAGTCTATCAACATACCAAGCTGATCCCCAGGGTCCTGATCATTTAGCTTATTCAGAAATCTCTATATATACATGCATCTAGTCAATATACCATATCATAAATATTGCGCAGGTTTCTTTTAAATACAATATTTAATGTAGAATTAATTTGGAAAATGAACCTGTTTAAGTATATCTTTACAACTATATATTTTTGTATTTTGAATTATATCTTTTGTACATATATATTATGTACTGTACTTTAGTAGTATAATAAACAGCACTAATGTACCAGTACCAGGGAGTATAAGTTTCACTGTCCAGCTGTCTCCTAGTCATTTTGTGCGTGTCTTTTGATTCTGGATTAACTAGATTACTATGTAATGTTGTGATACCTTATCTGGCTCATGTCTTTTATGTATTTGCTAAGCCTTTAGATTCTTGCAGCATTTGTTAGCTCATGTGCACTGTTTTCCATTTGTTTCTTTGTTCTCTCTTTTGATGCTGAATTTTTAAGATGTGCCAAGCAGGGTTCTCCATATTTCCATAGCTCTGTTGGTCTCAGTAGCTTTCTTCTCCATAGTTTGGTAGGTACTGTACAGTCATAAATATTATGCCTCATTCTCGCTGCTTGTTAGTAAATTGTCTGCATGCTATCACTAGGGTCTGAAGAATTCAGGGCTATATTTGTTAAGTAGAACTAAGCCATTAATACTGGACCTTGAGAAATTTGGGTTATTTTGAATGCTTTTACAAAAGGTTGCAAAAAAAGAATTTATTTAAATAAGTAAATGTATACTTTGTGACCTGTACGGGTCGATATATATTTACATTGTATAAACCAATTATGAATTTAAATTGAAATTCAATCCTTTTTTTGTGTTTTTGTGTAGAAGAACAATAGCTATAACAGTAGATGAAGAGTAACTGATTTCATGCACAGTAAAATATGAATATTTTTCTAGTTAATTTGCTATCTTTGCCTTTACGTTACTGTAAAAAGAAAGATACAATTATTGTCTCATGTCCATGCACAATTTGTTCAAGTTATTGTTAAATATACTTTTCTGTAGTTATTTTTTAATATTTAGTAATTAAATCATATCCCACCTACATTATAGGATGACAGACAGCGATCCTTGAATTGGAATTTTTACCTTTGATTTATAGTTCTTCAGTCATGAAACAGTTTGTATTTCAGTACTATACAGCAGAGCCCCGATCCATTGATACATTATTTTTTATATGCTGAAGGGTAGTGGTGGAATATGAGTTTTTACTTATTTCTGTGGTTATTTTATATTACGCTTTTTGAACAAAAATATCATCTCTACCAGTGGTAAAAAGGTTTTTCCAAGCGTTTACAGCAAAGTGTTGTAGTAGCAAAGTAGTTTCTAAAATTCACAATGAGATTTTTCTGAAAAATGCAGTGCCTGGAAAGAAAAAGATAAGTTGTGAAAGTGCAGATAGTCTGTGTTAAGAAAGCAGTGTCATTAGGTCACTGCCATAAGAGGACAGAGACTTCTATGAAGTATGTGCGAAAGAAAATACTTTTGCCATTTCAACATAATAAAGCAAAACTGTGTTCTCTTGTTACATATAAATATGTTCTAACAGGCTGGAACATATTGGGCCACATTTATCAAAAATAGTGCCATCTACTCTATGTGCTGCTTGCCTGTGGAGTGTGCAGAGTACGCAAGATTCATCAAAATTGGCGTATGGTCCTCTTTAATCTTGCGCCCCCTGCACTGCTCTGTAAGTGGTACACTTTGTTCATGCTGCAGAATTGTAGTACAGACAGAATTGTGTCGCTCATCAGTAATAGATGTGGCGCAAACTTCGACTAAGCAGTAACACATTTTTTCTGTCTGGTCGGATACAGCCGCAACACAAAACTTGCGTAGACACTTTATAAATACATGTACTATGTACAATGGTTATAGCCCCTGACAAAATAAATACATACAATACACTCTTGTCTGGCTTTGCTAAAAATAAAAAAGTCAGTATGTCAGTAAAAACATATTTCAGAAATTCATTTTAATGATATAGATAGAAATATGGGTATTATTTTAATTTACCCCTTCTCTTGCCCTGTATGTGATAGGATACATTATGACAGATGACACTTGGCTGGCAGATAATGCAATCACTTGTGTCATCTCCTATTTCTAGATTGCTCTATTCCTATGGTTCAAGTCCATACAGGATGTTTATTATATAAACCAAGGTAGTTGATGCATGCTACAGTGAACCTTTGTATGGAAAATACCTATATTCAGTAATATGTCAATTCCAGTATGAAAGTGTCAAAGTGTCAACCTATGTAACCATGTAGCACTTTTGATTGCAGGTGGCTTGGTGTCACATCTTTTGGGGTCCCTGAGAAATTAGGTTGCTCCAACCTCCCCCTAAATGCACGACAAAAGGATATGTGTAAAAAGAAGCCATACCTGTTGTCCAGTATCCGTGAAGGAGCGAGGCTGGGAATTCAGGAGTGCAGGAACCAATTCAGACATGAAAGGTGGAACTGTTCTATGTCCCCAACCATGTACACATCTAGTCCACCATTTTCACTTTCATTCTTGTCATCTTCATTAGCATCAGCTCATTCAATCTTTGGCTATGAAATGAGCAGTGGTAAGTCTATATCCTTCATATCTGTCATTGCACCAATACATTGACTCAAAATCTTATCTACAGCTTTATCAATGACCTACATCATTTGTCTAAAAGTCATGTCATCTACATGTTCTAAGATTAACATTGTTACTGTGTACCAATCAGAATCCATAATCACCTGAATTACTTTATTCAGTAATGCACCTAAGAAAGGGCCAAATGCCTGAGGGCTGATTGTACCTTAGTGACATCACCTGTCCTCTCCTTTTGACTTCTTCTGGACAAAACCTTCGATGCAGAAGAAGACAAATCAAGAGCGGAGAGGTTTGTGATGAGTTTCTTCAGGGTGATTAAGAAATTAAAGACCACCCAGAAGACACTTATTGCGGCACATGTATCTTTAATCTGCAATTGTGTGCCTGGGGTTTTTTTTTCTGCTGGTCAGATGTATCTTAGTATATTTTACTACTTCTGACGGATGAATTAAGGTTAAATATTTGCACAAACAACTCTAAATCTAATTCTTTTTTTTTCTGTCCAAAACCAAAAAATTCGACATCTTGAATCAGGTAATAAATCAAAAAGGGTGCAAAGAAATGCGCAAATTCACAACTGCATCTTAGAGAGCACAGGCTCTATAATGTATCATCACGGGCCTATCATTTGAGTTGAGTAAGGTTGTATATCCTCATATTTAGGTTGCTGCAGCTTTTGAAGCCAAAAACCAGGCGTGGGCCAAAATGGTAAACAGATAGTACTCATTTGAATGAACTTCTGGTTTTTACTTTAAAAGCTATACTCTTGCAAGGAGAGTCAAAGCCATGAATTCTTATTTTATCTTTCAACATATATTTAATATGATGTACCTAAAAATTATAAGCTTGATTTAACAGGGAGTGACTGGCCCCCAATCGATCAGATGATTTATACTACAGGTACACTTCTGCTTCAGTGTAGGGGCCATACCAAACACTACAAGTATGGTTCATGTCACTCCAATAAAAGTGGCACCTTCAGTTAGTGGCATGAAAAGAGTTGAAAGCTCTCTTCTTCCGGCTCCCTCTGTGGTATAAAACAGCTTGCCTTGTGTCACACCCCCACCGATCATATATTTATAACTTATGCTGTGATCAGGTCATTAATTATTTATGCCAAGAAAAGCTCCATGAGTATTATTTTACAGTGGGGAGAAGGAAAGCCTAGTTTCATTAATTCTTAATAAAACTTTTTTTTACAGTTTATAATCTTTGTACAGCTACATACTGTACTGTACATATAAACAGAATAAAACTATAATTCTCCTTCTGAACTGGAAATGGCCTAAAAAGTTTTGACATATAGTTTTCGCAGCCACTTTCTTTCATATTTGTTAAAACAACACTAATCTTCTGTGGCTACTCTGGGAACTGTTAGAGAACTCCTGCATGTGGTTAAAAAGAGTATATTTTTCCAATAAAAATACAGCTTAGCTTGAGGAAACCACAGTGTGATCTAATTGCAGCACAAGGCAAACAGAGAAAGCTCGGGAGACTGAAGAATATTTAGAAATAAAATAATTTACATGCAGCCTTCACCAGATCCTTTATTAGACTTTCTGGATTTATTAGGCTTCAGCATAATGTATTTTATATGAACATCAGAAATAGTACTAAAGTATTACACAAACCATTAGATTGACAGTTTTTTCATTCGTAGGTTGTCCCAAAAGAAAATCAGTAATAGTTATTACAATATGCAATGCAAAATCTCGGATGTGAAATGTCCCCGATCCCTAATGAGGAAAAATGAATGCCTATATATAATTACTTATGATGGGAGCAGAGGTTAATTTATTAGAACTGAGCTTTTCTGTGGTCCACCGGGAGGGACCATGGGAATAGATTTATCATACACCAGCGATTGTGCACCGACATATGATGAGGGTCCCACCCCTCCAGCTTCACCAGGAGGATGCGCACCATACAAATCTAATCTGAGTTTTGCACCATTAACCAGTGACTGTTAAGCTTCAACTGTAACAAGTGCACAGTAAATGGCACAGTGCATGCTAACCATACCCCGCTTCATGTGGTGTATAGGTGGCATATAGGGGAAAATAATTGCAATTACTAGCAGTTTGCTAGTAATTGCAATTATTTCAGGGCTTGTACCAGAGAAAACTTAAATCTTCCCCTATGTATGTATAACTGACACTGGAGAGCGTATGCTACCACTCCATCTCACATATTAATATTTGGTTTACCAAACTGAGAACAGGGGAATCCAGAGATGGCTGCAGATACCTGTGCTTCTTCCCAATCCTCTTCTCTCTGGGATTAAATTTGCATCCAGCAGAGCAGCCAAGCAGAGACAATCACATCTTTGTCCAAATGCTCAAAGGCTGCCCAAATTACCCCCAAGGTACACAGGTTGCGAACCCCTGGGCTAAAGAAGCAACAATTGTATCATTTTAAATTGCATGTATCATATGCCTCAATATTTTATCACACAAAATGGGCGGTTAAGCAAGACATTTTAACCAGTGCTACATGTGTATTTGTGCTATAGGATAAACTATAATACTAATTTTGTTCCAATTTTGCATTGTTTTGTTAGACTTTTCTAACATATTAACATGCAAATGAAAATTGCAAATATATTTATTGGTTAACATCTATTATTATGAATATACTCAGCATATTGTGCTATGGCAAGCATACAGTATGTGAAGGAAATGTTGACATACCTGTCAAATCTGCTGGAGCAGTCATTTAAAAATGTAACAGTAATGGCTTATTATATACTTCATTAAAAAAAAAAAAAAAATGCAGAATGAAAGATTTGTATATTCAAATTAATTTGAGGGCATTTGGGTGCATGCGGGTTGCTCCGGATTCATGAGGACACTGAATCTGGTACACTGGACAATAGTGAGGCAAACTGCACACAGTGCAGTGAGCCTCACCATTAATAAATGTGGTCATATTCACAAGGTCCCAATTAAAGCTTTTTTTTAGGGATTTGTGATGATATCAGCAGTAATTGTTCAGCTTGTTTATTGCTATTTCACTTATTTGTTTCAGGTACCAAAGAAACAGCCTTCATCTCCGCAGTGACAGCCGCTGGTCTTGTGCACTCTGTAACCAGGTCGTGCAGTGCCGGGAACATGACCGAATGTTCCTGTGACACAAGCCTTCAGAATGGCGGCTCAGCCAGTGAAGGATGGCACTGGGGGGGATGCTCAGATAATCTTCAGTATGGGATGTGGTTCAGCAGAAAATTCCTTGATGCCCCTTTCAGAAATGTAACCGGAAAGGAATCAGATATCCTTAGCACAATGCACTTGCACAATAATGAAGCTGGCAGACTGGTAAGCAGACTACATTTTCCATTTTATACAGGGACCATGCGCTAAAAAAATTTCTCAGTACTTTAATTAACCCTTTCACGACCCGTGACGAAATAGCACATCACGGGTCGGCCGTGGGTGAATGGAGAGGGCTCACGGGCTGAGCCCTCTCCATAGCCGATAAGTCTTTGCTGCGTATCACACATTGCTTCAAAAAGATGGTGGCGCATGGGAGCCGCCATCTTGCAGAGGATCGTCGCTCCCCGTGACATCATCGGGGAGCAGCAAACAATCACCATGATAGCCTTGGGTCTTCCGAAGACTCGAGGCTGTCTCATTTTTACCCTTTCATTACAATGTGCTATCAACTCGTTCTACCAAAATAGAATAACTTTTTTTTACTGCATTTAACCCCGTAAAATAGCGCCCAAAGTTAAAAATGGCACGTTTTTGAAAAATATAAAAAATCAATAAAAAGTGATGAAAAGTTTGTACAGTCCTAAATATGGTAGCATTGAAAACTTCATCAAAAGTTGCAAAAAATGACACCACCCACAGTATGAAAAATTTATTCGTGCCAGAAGATGGCAAAATAAAAAAAAAAATTCTACATGAGTTTTTAATTTTTGTAAATGTATGAAAACATTATAAAACCTATACAAATTTTTCATCCTCATAATCGCACCGACCCAAAGAATAAAGTAAAATTCGAGCCCACAAGAAAACGGTGAAAATGCATTTTTTTCACCATTTTCACTGCATTTTTAATTTTTTTCCCACTTCCCAGTACCTGGCATGGAGTAATAAATACCATCTCTCTGAAGTGCAATTTGTTACACAGAAAACAAGCCATCACACAGCTCTGTGCATGTAAAAATAAAAAAGTTATAGATTGTGGGGAGTGAATAATTAAAATGAAAAAAAAAAAAAGGGCGAGGTCCTGAAAGGGTTAAGCATCAAGCTCCATGTTTTATCATTATACCATTGAGGCCAGTGGCACATGACTCAGTCCATGAAAAACAGCCTTTTGCTGGGATAATTTCACAACCATGATACATGGAGTCCCTTCTTCCCCATGGAACATCAGCACCGTTTTTCACGGACAGAGTATGGTCTTGTGCCGCCGGCCATAGACCAGTGGATATGTGATCAATTCTTCAGGCTAAACTACTCCTTAGTAGTTGAGTGTGTACTCATTCATTGCAATTAAAACTGCATCCTACCTGCATGATAAAGGTTTTATGCTCAGTTTCTGAAAGAGATTCTTTGAGCAGGTATCACATGCAAACTAATATTCAACACTGAATGCAGTTCTTTATGATGAAATTGAAATGCAGTCTTAACTGCAAAGTGTGAACAAAGCCTTAAGTCAGTCAATGAAGATGATCCCTTGTTCAAGTCCTACTGGGACAAAATAAAACCGTAAAAAAAAAAAAAAAAAAAGTTAAAAAAAATGTATTAAAAAAAGTCCCCTATTGTCCCATCCAATATAAAAATCACCTATTACATAAGGAATTAAATATCATTACAAAAACACTACCATTTGGTATTGATGCATCTGTAACAACCCATAGAATATAGAATGGTTGCTGCACCCGTATGGTGAACACTGTAAAAAGCAAAGGAAAAAAAATATAAAAACAATTATTATATTTTAACTTTATAAATATAAGAGGATAAAAGGTGATCAAAAAGTGACATTTACCCCAACATGATACCAATAAAAAGTGTTAATCATCCCGCAAAACACAAGCCAGAAAAATGTTATGCCTCTTAGAACATGAAGATGCAAAAACAAGTGAATTTCTCCCCAAACAATTTTTGCCTTCTGTACACATTAAAACGTAATCATAAAGTATCTAAGCAAAAAAGATTTATTGTCAGAAATGAAAATTCCAAGTAGAACCTCTGTATTGTTTTAAATCATGCGCGAAGCTTAAAAATCTAAAAACCTTACCATAGGCTGTTTTGAATAGTTTAAGGGGTACAGTTTTAAAAATATGTTGATTTGTGAGGAATTTCTTATAAAACCCTTAAAACAATGAAATGGCCTCTAAAATAATCCCCCCTTAAAATAAGTTGAAATTTCCTAGAAAGTTTGGAGGAGAAGGAACTTGACTGATATGGCCCTATGGCCACATTTACAACTATTTAGTCAGCATACACTTATACAGAATGTCTGAAAACATGGCTGGATGATCAATCTGCAAGCTTTGTATGTATGCTATACATTAATACCACATATTAGTGGCCTAACTTTGGGCATAAATTGTGCTGCCATAAGATTTGGAGCATTTAAGCCTTGTCTTTTTAAAGCAAGTTGAGAAAATTTGTTATGAACACAAGAATATATATATCGCTATTAAAGCAATACTAAATCTAAAATTGAATTTTATATAATATTCATTTGGGTATTAAAAATCTGAAAAAAAACTCAAAAGAAAAGATGTATTCTTCTTTTTACAGTTTTTACTGAATTATGTTAGGAAATAATGGGATAATTGTTTTGGCAGTTTTTTTACATTTATTTTTCCAGTGATGTGTGGATGTGAGTGCAGAGATTTCATGTCAGAGATATTTATACTCACAATTATGGTGTCAGAAAGTATGACCTTCTTTCAAGGGTCAGGGAGTAAGAGCTCTTAATTAAAGCCGCCTTGCAGGCATGTGGAGGCTTAAAGCCAATGATGCTCCACTAGGGGATTCAGTGAAATATGGAAATAAGTTTTTAGGGATGGGACAAGGAAAACCACACCTCTTTTAATACCTTGTAAGGTAGCTCTCTTAGCATCATGCATGACTTTCAGGAAGCCTAATGACTAGAGATGAGCGAACACTAAAATGCTCGGGTACTCGTTATTCGAGACGAACTTTTCCCGATGCTCGAGTGCTCGTCTCGAATAACGAACCCCATTGAAGTCAATGGGAGACTCGAGCATTTTTCAAGGGGACCAAGGCTCTGCACAGGGAAGCTTGGCCAAACACCTGGGAACCTCAGAAAAGGATGGAAACACCACGGAAATGGACAGGAAACAGCAGGGGCAGCATGCATGGATGCCTCTGAGGCTGCATAATCGCACCATTATGCCAAAATTATGGGCAACAGCATGGCCATGACAGAGTGACAGAATGAAGCTAGATAGCATCTAAAACATCCAATAATTGACCCTGACACTATAGGGGACGGCATGCAGAGGCAGCGGCAGCAGGCTAGAGAGTGTCATGGCGACATACCCTAAATGGACTCAGGCTTCAAACCAATGGGTGGCAGAGAGGAACCAAAGGAGGTGAGCAAGAAGCGCTCAAATAATATCGGTACATGATAAAAGTTTGCCAGTATATTTTGTGGATTACACAGCAGGGTGGCGACAAAGTTAACATGGAAGCCATGAAAACAACCCAAAATTCTGCCTGACACAGCTCGTTTGATAAGGGGACCATGTATGGAGGCAGTGAACTAGTAGTAGATTAAAGGTGCTGCAGTTAAAACTATGTTAGTTGGATCTTGGCATGGAGCTGGCGCTCCGCTGCCAGGCGAGCTTTCGCCAATCCAAGCCCCTGTCTATAGGCTACTCCCCAAACAGCACTTCTAAGAACCTTTTGTATAAGATCAAGTGTAGTAGCGTTCTTATAAGTTTAGGATATGGCGGGTGAGGGGAATGTAAACAGATGCGCAAGAAGCGCTGAAATAATATCCCTAAATGGTAAAAGTTTGCAAGTATATTTTGGGGATTACACAGCAGGGTGGCGACAAAGTTAACAACTTTGATGTGGAATGCCCTGTAATAGCTCTTGGGCGGTGTGCCTTTTATCGCCTAGGCTCAGCAGTTTCAGCACCGCCTGCTGTCGCTTAGCGACGGCACTGCTGCTGTGCCTAGAGCTACCGACTGATGGCGCCATGCCCACGGATGGTAATTCGGAGGAGGAGGAGGTGGAGGAGGGGTGGGAGGAGGTATAGTAGGCCTTTGAGACCTGGACCGAGGTAGGCCCCGCAATTCTCTGCGTCGGCAGTATATGACCAGCCCCAGGGTCAGACTCGGTCCCAGCCTGCACCAAGTTAAGTGTAGTAGCGTTCTTATAAGTTTGGGATATGGCGGGTGAGGGGAATGTAAACAGATGCGCAAGAAGCGCATGATGCGCATGGAGCTGGCGTTCCGCTGCCAGGCGAGCTTTCGCCAATCCAAGCCCCTGTCTCTAGGCTACTCCCCAAACAGCACTTCTAAGAACCTTTTGTATAAGATCAAGTGTAGTAGCGTTCTTATAAGTTTAGGATATGCCGGGTGAGGGGAATGTAAACAGATGCGCAAGAAGCGCTGAAATAATATCCCTAAATGGTAAAAGTTTGCCAGTATATTTTGTGGATAACACAGCAGGGTGGCGACAAAGTTAACAACTTTGATGTGGAATCCATGAAAACAACCCAAATTTCTGCCTGACACACCTCGTTTGATAAAGGGACGATGTATGGAGGCAGCTATATGGACGACTTTTGGAGGTAGCAATGGAGACAACGTGTGGAGGCTGCTATGGAGACAATTTAATTTGGATAGTGCCTGTATGTGGCAGTCCCAAACATTTTTCAAACCAGAGGAGCAGGTAGGTGGCCCTCCAGTAAAATGGGATAGATTGAGTGCCTGTATGTGGCAGTCCCAAAAATGTTTCAAACCAGAGGAGCAGGTAGGTGGCCCTCCAGTAAAATGGAATAGATTGAGTGCCTGTATGTGGCAGTCCCAAAAATTGTTCAAACCAGAGGAGCAGGTAGGTGGCCCTGCAGTAAAATGGAATAGATTGAGTGCCTGTATGTGGCAGTCCCAAAAATTGTTCAAACCAGAGGAGCAGGTAGGTGGCCCTGCAGTAAAATGGAATAGATTGAGTGCCTGTATGTGGCAGTCCCAAAAATGTTTCAAACCAGAGGAGCAGGTAGGTGGCCCTCCAGTAAAATGGAATAGATTGAGTGCCTGTATGTGGCAGTCCCAAAAATTGTTCAAACCAGAGGAGCAGGTAGGTGGCCCTGCAGTAAAATGGAATAGATTGAGTGCCTGTATGTGGCAGTCCCAAAAATTTTTTAAAACAGAGGACCGGGTAGGTGGCCCTCCAGAAAAATGGAATAGATTGAGTGCCTGTATGTGGCACTCACAAAAATTGTTTCAAACAGAGGACCGGGTAGGTGGCCCTCCAGAAAAATTAAATGCATGAAGTACTATAGCAAGAGCCAGTGGGCCCTGTCAAAAAATAGCCATTTTCCTCTGCTTTACTGTACAAAGAGGAGGAGAAGGAGGAAAATGAGGAGGAGGAGGAGGAGTGGATCAATTATTCAGGTTGAGCTTCCTTCACCTGGTGGAGATTGGAAATTCTGAGAAATCCAGCCTTTATTCATTTTAATAAGCGTCAGCCTGTCAGCGCTGTCAGTCGACAGGCGTGTACGCTTATCGGTGATGATGCCACCAGCTGCACTGAAAACCCGCTCGGACAAGACGCTAGCGGCAGGGCAGGCAAGAACCTCCAAGGCGTACAGCGCCAGTTCGTGCCACATGTCCAGCTTTGAAACCCAGTAGTTGTAGGGAGCTGTGTGATCATTTAGGACGATGGTATGGTCAGCTACGTACTCCCTCACCATCTTTCTGTAAAGATCAGCCCTACTCTGCCGAGACTGGGGACAGGTGACAGTGTCTTGCTGGGGTGACATAAAGCTGGCAAAAGCCTTGTAAAGCGTACCCTTGCCAGTGCTGGACAAGCTGCCTGCTCGCCTACTCTCCCTCGCTACTTGTCCCGCAGAACTACGCACTCTGCCGCTAGCGCTGTCAGAAGGGAAATACTGTTTCAGCTTGTGCACCAGGGCCTGCTGGTATTCATGCATTCTCACACTCCTTTCCTCTCCAGGGATGAGAGTGGGAAGATTTTGCTTGTACCGTGGGTCCAGGAGAGTGAACACCCAGTAATCGGTGCTGGAATAAATTCTTTGAACGCGAGGGTCACGGGATAGGCAGCCTAGCATGAAATCTGCCATATGCGCCAGAGTACCAACGCGTAAGAATTCACTCCCCTCACTGGCCTGACTGTCCATTTCCTCCTCCTCCAACTCCTCCAACTCCTCTTCTTCTGCCCATACACGCTGAACAGTGAAGGACTCAACAATGGTCCCCTCTTGTGTCTCGCCAACATTCTCCTCCTCTTCCTCCTCATCCTCCTCCACCTCCACCTCCTCCGATATGCGCTGAGAAACAGACCTCAGGGTGCTTTGGCTATCAACAAGGGAATATTCTTCCCCCGTCTCTTGTGACGAGCGCAAAGCTTCCGACTTCATGCTGACCAGAGAGTTTTTCAACAGGCCAAGCAGCGGGATGGTGAGGCTGATGATGGCGGCATCGCCACTGACCATCTGTGTTGACTCCTCAAAGTTACTCAGCACCTGACAGATATCAGACATCCACGTCCACTCCTCATTGTAGACTTGAGGAAGCTGACTGACCTGACTACCAGTTCTGGTGGAAGTTGACATCTGGCAGTCTACAATCGCTCTGCGCTGCTGGTAAACTCTGGATAACATGGTCAGTGTTGAATTCCACCTCGTGGGCACGTCGCACAACAGTCGGTGAGCGGGCAGTTGGAGGCGGCGCTGCGCTGCCCTGAGAGTGGCAGCATCTGGGCTGGACTTCCTGAAATGCGCACAGATGCGGCGCACCTTCGTGAGCAAATCAGACAGATTGGGGTATGTCTTGAGGAAACGCTGCACTATCAGATTTAACACATGGGCCAGGCATGGCACATGTGTCAGTCTGCCGAGTTGCAGAGCCGCCACCAGGTTACGGCCGTTGTCACACACAACCATTCCCGGCTTGAGGTTCAGCGGTGCCAGCCACAGATCAGTCTGCGCCGTGATGCCCTGTAATAGCTCTTGGGCGGTGTGCCTTTTGTCGCCTAGGCTCAGCAGTTTGAGCACCGCCTGCTGTCGCTTAGCGACGGCACTGCTGCTGTGCCTAGAGCTACCGACTGATGGCGCCGTGCCCACGGATGGTAGTTCGGAGGAGGAGGTGGAGGAGGGGTGGGAGGAGGAGGAGGCATAGTAGGCCTGAAACACCTGGACCGAGGTAGGCCCCGCAATCCTCGGCGTCGGCAGTATATGAGCAGCCCCAGGGTCAGACTCGGTCCCAGCCTCCACCAAGTTAACCCAATGTGCCGTCAGCGATATATAGTGGCCCTGCCCGGCAGCACTCGTCCATGTGTCCGTGGTCAGGTGGACCTTGTCAGAAACGGCGTTGGTCAGGGCACGGATGATGTTGTCTGACACGTGCTGGTGCAGGGCTGGGACGGCACATCGGGAAAAGTAGTGGCGGCTGGGGACCGAATACCGAGGGGCGGCCGCCGCCATGAGGTTGCGAAAGGCCTCGGTCTCTACTAGCCTATAGGGCAGCATCTCCAGGCTAAGCAATCTGGAGATGTGCACATTAAGGGCTTGGGCGTGCGGGTGGGTTGCACTATATTTGCGTTTCCGCTCCAGCGTCTGGGGTATGGAGAGCTGAACGCTGGTGGATGCTGTGGAGGATCGTGGAGGCGACGATGGGGTTTTTGTGCCAGGGTCCTGGGCAGGGGGCTGACTAGCAGCTGACACAGGGGAAGGAGCAGTGGTGTGCACGGCCGGAGGTGAACGGGCTTGTTGCCACTGAGTGGGGTGCTTAGCATTCATATGCCTGCGCATACTGGTGGTAGTTAAGCTAGTAGTGGTGGAACCCCTGCTGAGCCTGGTTTGGCAAATGTTGCACACCACAGTCCGTCGGTCATCCGGTGTTTCCTTAAAGAACCTCCACACTTCTGAAGATCTAGCCCTCGCCGCAAGAGCCCTCACCACGGGAGCTTCACTAGTTGACAGTGGCGCTGATGCACCAGCTCTGGCCCTGCCTCTCCGTCTGGCCCCACCACTGCCTCTTCCAACCTGTTCAGGTCGAGGACTCTCCTCCGTCTCAGAAGCACTGTGTTCACCCGGCCTCTCAACCCAGCTTGGGTCTGTCACCTCATCATCCTCCGATCCCTCAGTCTGCTCCCCCCTCGGACTTCCTGCCCTGACAACAACTTCCCCACTGTCTGACAACCGTGTCTCCTCATCGTCGGACACCTCTTTACACACTTCCACTACGTCAAGAAGGTCATCATCACCCACAGACTGTGACTGGTGGAAAACCTGGGCATCGGAAAATTGCTCAGCAGCAACCGGACAAGTGGTTTGTGACTGTGGGAAGGGTCCAGAAAACAGTTCCTCAGAGTATGCCGGTTCAAATGCCAAATTTTCCTGGGAGGGGGCAGACTGGGGGGGAGGAGGCTGAGGTGCAGGAGCTGGAGGAGTGGGGATTTCGGTGACATGGGTGGACTGCGTGGAAGACTGACTGGTGGTGGACAAATTGCTCGAAGCATTGTCAGCAATCCACGACATCACCTGTTCGCACTGTTCTGGCCTCAACAGTGCTCTACCACGAGTCCCAGTAACTTCAGACATGAACCTAGGGAGTGTAGCTCTGCGGCGTTCCCCTGCTCCCTCATCAGCAGGTGGTGTCTCACCCCGCCCAGGACCACGGCCTCTGACCCCTGCAGTAGTTGGACGCCCACGTCCCCGCCCTCGTCCTCTACCCCTAGCCCTCGGGTTAAACATTTTTAAAATGAGAGTTATAACTTTTTTTTTTTTTTTACTTCTTTTTGTTTTTTTTGGTGTTTTTTTGTGTTTTTTTTTTTTTTTTGTGTTTTTTGTTTTTTTTTGAGTTTTTAAAACCAAACAATCCTATCCTATTGCTATGGCTATTTTCTAGCCAAGTATCAAAGGAAGCACACTACTATGCCAGATGAGATGACACTGAGTTATTGCCTAATAGAAATCCAACCCCTACTGAATTTTGCCACTTCGGCCTTTGCTATGGATATGTGCGCCACTAAGCGCAGAACACAGCGGTCGCAAGTCTCACTACAAATTGCTCAGAATTGGCAAGTACATGCACTGCAGAAACTACAGCCACCAGCAGATCAACCAGAAATCAAATATATAGAACGCTACTGTAGGCTTCAAGAAGCTGTTTGTATTCTCCTCTGGCTATTTTCTAGCCAAGTATCAAAGGAAGCACACTACTATGCCAGATGAGATGACACTGAGTTATTGCCTAATAGAAATCCAACCCCTACTGAATTTTGCCACTTCGGCCTTTGCTATGGATATGTGCGCCACTAAGCGCAGAACACAGCGGTCGCAAGTCTCACTACAAATTGCTCAGAATTGGCAAGTACATGCACTGCAGAAACTACAGCCACCAGCAGATCAACCAGAAATCAAATATATAGAACGCTACTGTAGGCTTCAAGAAGCTGTTTGTATTCTCCTCTGGCTATTTTCTAGCCAAGTATCAAAGGAAGCACACTACTATGCCAGATGAGATGACACTGAGTTATTGCCTAATAGAAATCCAACCCCTACTGAATTTTGCCACTTCGGCCTTTGCTATGGATATGTGCGCCACTAAGCGCAGAACACAGCGGTCGCAAGTCTCACTACAAATTGCTCAGAATTGGCAAGTACATGCACTGCAGAAACTACAGCCACCAGCAGATCAACCAGAAATCAAATATATAGAACGCTACTGTAGGCTTCAAGAAGCTGTTTGTATTCTCCTATGGCTATTTTCTAGCCAAGTATCAAAGGAAGCACACTACTATGCCAGATGAGATGACACTGAGTTATTGCCTAATAGAAATCCAACCCCTACTGAATTTTGCCACTTCGGCCTTTGCTATGGATATGTGCGCCACTAAGCGCAGAACACAGCGGTCGCAAGTCTCACTACAAATTGCTCAGAATTGGCAAGTACATGCACTGCAGAAACTACAGCCACCAGCAGATCAACCAGAAATCAAATATATAGAACGCTACTGTAGGCTTCAAGAAGCTGTTTGTATTCTCCTCTGGCTATTTTCTAGCCAAGTATCAAAGGAAGCACACTACTATGCCAGATGAGATGACACTGAGTTATTGCCTAATAGAAATCCAACCCCTACTGAATTTTGCCACTTCGGCCTTTGCTATGGATATGTGCGCCACTAAGCGCAGAACACAGCGGTCGCAAGTCTCACTACAAATTGCTCAGAATTGGCAAGTACATGCACTGCAGAAACTACAGCCACCAGCAGATCAACCAGAAATCAAATATATAGAACGCTACTGTAGGCTTCAAGAAGCTGTTTGTATTCTCCTCTGGCTATTTTCTAGCCAAGTATCAAAGGAAGCACACTACTATGCCAGATGAGATGACACTGAGTTATTGCCTAATAGAAATCCAACCCCTACTGAATTTTGCCACTTCGGCCTTTGCTATGGATATGTGCGCCACTAAGCGCAGAACACAGCGGTCGCAAGTCTCACTACAAATTGCTCAGAATTGGCAAGTACATGCACTGCAGAAACTACAGCCACCAGCAGATCAACCAGAAATCAAATATATAGAACGCTACTGTAGGCTTCAAGAAGCTGTTTGTATTCTCCTATGGCTATTTTCTAGCCAAGTATCAAAGGAAGCACACTACTATGCCAGATGAGATGACACTGAGTTATTGCCTAATAGAAATCCAACCCCTACTGAATTTTGCCACTTCGGCCTTTGCTATGGATATGTGCGCCACTAAGCGCAGAACACAGCGGTCGCAAGTCTCACTACAAATTGCTCAGAATTGGCAAGTACATGCACTGCAGAAACTACAGCCACCAGCAGATCAACCAGAAATCAAATATATAGAACGCTACTGTAGGCTTCAAGAAGCTGTTTGTATTCTCCTCTGGCTATTTTCTAGCCAAGTATCAAAGGAAGCACACTACTATGCCAGATGAGATGACACTGAGTTATTGCCTAATAGAAATCCAACCCCTACTGAATTTTGCCACTTCGGCCTTTGCTATGGATATGTGCGCCACTAAGCGCAGAACACAGCGGTCGCAAGTCTCACTACAAATTGCTCAGAATTGGCAAGTACATGCACTGCAGAAACTACAGCCACCAGCAGATCAACCAGAAATCAAATATATAGAACGCTACTGTAGGCTTCAAGAAGCTGTTTGTATTCTCCTCTGGCTATTTTCTAGCCAAGTATCAAAGGAAGCACACTACTATGCCAGATGAGATGACACTGAGTTATTGCCTAATAGAAATCCAACCCCTACTGAATTTTGCCACTTCGGCCTTTGCTATGGATATGTGCGCCACTAAGCGCAGAACACAGCGGTCGCAAGTCTCACTACAAATTGCTCAGAATTGGCAAGTACATGCACTGCAGAAACTACAGCCACCAGCAGATCAACCAGAAATCAAATATATAGAACGCTACTGTAGGCTTCAAGAAGCTGTTTGTATTCTCCTCTGGCTATTTTCTAGCCAAGTATCAAAGGAAGCACACTACTATGCCAGATGAGATGACACTGAGTTATTGCCTAATAGAAATCCAACCCCTACTGAATTTTGCCACTTCGGCCTTTGCTATGGATATGTGCGCCACTAAGCGCAGAACACAGCGGTCGCAAGTCTCACTACAAATTGCTCAGAATTGGCAAGTACATGCACTGCAGAAACTACAGCCACCAGCAGATCAACCAGAAATCAAATATATAGAACGCTACTGTAGGCTTCAAGAAGCTGTTTGTATTCTCCTATGGCTATTTTCTAGCCAAGTATCAAAGGAAGCACACTACTATGCCAGATGAGATGACACTGAGTTATTGCCTAATAGAAATCCAACCCCTACTGAATTTTCCCACTTCGGTCTTTGCTATGGATATGTGTGCCACTAAGAGCTAAACACAACGGTAGCAAGTCCCCCTGCTAATTCCTCACAAAATGGTAAAAGATGCAAATTAAAATAAAAAAAGTAGAACGTTATTGTAGCCCTAAGAAGGGCTGTTGGGTTCTTTGAGAATCACTCCTGCCTAACAGTAAGCTAATAGAACACCCTAACGCTTTCCCTGACCAGCAGCAGCTCTCTCCCTAGCGGCATCCAGAGACAGAATGATCCGAGCAGCGCGGCCAGCGGCTAGTCTATCCCAGGGTCACCTGATCTGGCCAGCCAACCACTGCTATCGACGTGTAAGGGTACCACGTCATGCTGGGTGGAGTGCAGAGTCTCCTGGCTTGTGATTGGCTCTGTTTCTGGCCGCCAAAAAGCAAAACGGCGGGAGCTGCCATTTTCTCGAGCGGGCGAAGTATTCGTCCGAGTAACGAGCAGTTTCGAGTACCCTAATGCTCGACCGAGCATCAAGCTCGGACGAGCATGTTCGCTCATCTCTACTAATGACATAACGTGCGATTTAAAACAAAGGCAAGACTATTCCATAAGGAACAGATTCCCAACTGTAGACAGCACTATTTTGACGTGGTTGTGTGTAAGATGCTTTTGACCAGGGTTGGGTAGTAAAATTTCTCCTTATAGAGACTTTTCCTTCTCCCTATTGAGAACATATCCTTGCTCAGCAGAGCGCATATGTATAGAGATCAAGTAGCAGTCTGTACAACTTTCCCAAAATCTGACTGTTACTCGTCAGTACTCAATAGGTAATATAAAATCTACATAAAATGTAATGTTTAAATCACATCATTAAATGATTTTTACAGGGAATCCGTCACAACAATTTACCGACCTAAGCTAACTTCTAAGTTATGTAGGGCTATGCCACACATGCCATCCATACCTTTGTTTTTTGTCCAGTTATTCCTTACAAGCCATAACTTTACTTAAGAAATAAATAAATTAGGCTTAGCCTGTGTTCTGGCTCCATATCTCACAGGACACAGGAGTGATACAGCTGAAATGGGAACTATAAAGGCTGATAGAAGTACAGCAGGGGGTGATCTTATTTCTGTTTAACCGGAGACCTGAGGTTATCTGTTAACTCTCCCCAAAGCACTGTAGTCTAATTAGTATATTACTGAAGTTAACTTTTAGCACAGAAGGAGCAGCTGGAAAATGAAAACTAATTTATAGTTTAACATAGTAGTTAGGTGGGGTAGGTAAATTGTGGCGATGCATTATAGTTTAGAATGAGCAAGTAACTGTACATAAATTGTGAATATTATTCTGCAAGAGACAAAGTAAATTGTCCTCATTTCCATAGACTTGTTCTGTTAGATCTACTTCTGATGGTTGTGTATCTGTTTCATTAGGCAGTGGCTAAGCTGATGACAGTCGACTGTCGCTGTCATGGAGTCTCTGGTTCCTGTGCGGTGAAAACGTGTTGGAAATCTATGTCATCATTTGAAAAGATTGGAAATTATCTAAAAGACAAATACGAGAACAGTATCCAGATATCAGACAGAATGAAACGAAAGGTCCGCAGGAAAGAGAAAAATTATCGTAAAATACCTATCAGGAAAGAAGACCTTGTATACACCAACAGATCCCCTAATTATTGTGTAGAAGATCAAAAACTTGGAATATCTGGGACTCATGGTCGAGAATGCAACCGTACTTCAGAGGGACCGGATGGCTGCAATTTGCTCTGCTGTGGCAGGGGGTATAATACTCATGTAGTAAGACATGTGGAAAGATGCGAATGTAAATTTGTGTGGTGCTGCTATGTCCGCTGCAGGCGTTGTGAAAGTATGACTGACGTTCATACCTGTAAGTGAGGATGGGTGCATGTGTAAAATACAGGTTACCTAAAATGGAAATCAGGTAATTTATGTCAACAAGTAACTGATGATGCTGGATATACAGCAGGTTGGATTGATAAGGAGCAGCTCTGAGACATGAACACAACATGAAACACTGTATGCTATCTGCCAACCCACCTCCAGAGTAAGGAAATGACCAGAGTTATGCAATCAATACAATACTGTCAGGTGAGCTCTAAATGGGTTTTCCCACCCCTTTAAACCACACCTGAAAGCCCCACAGATCACAAGAACGAGGGGTCCCAGGTACCTCTTTCGGACCCCTTTCCCGCTCCCGGAGCAGATGGCCGTTCATGTCCGTTCTGCTCCGTTTATCTCTATGGAGCTGACAGAGATTGCTAAGTGCCACGCTCATCATAGAGATGAACGGAGCAGAATGGTCATGTGCGGCCGTCTGCTCCATTACTCTCGGGAAGCAACGAGGGGTCGACGAAGATATCTGGGACCCCTCGTTCTTGTGATCTGTGGGGGTCTCATCTCTGAGACCCCCACCAATCAGAAAGTGAAGCCCTATCCTGTGGATAGGACATAACTTGGTTGGTGGGAAGACCCTTTTGAAGAGAATTTGTTGCCCAATTCTAGTTTTGACTTGTTATAACCACACACAAAATATATATATTTTTCTCTAATATGTTTTTATCTTCTGATTGTAGAAATGTTTCTTCTATTTGTGTCCATGAATATGAGGGCCTCCATCTTGCGTGAGCTCCAGTTACATCATTTAGCTATACGCTTTACAGTAGCGTAATGGAACCCAAGGTTTTTTTTTTTTTACGTTTCAGCTTAATATTCACCATTTCTTCCCATTAAAAGAAACCTGTCACTTAAATTTGGGACACTAATCTACAAACAAGAACAAAGCCTATTCTTGAAGGTATTAAAAAACACAGGCAGTCTTAATACAAAAATATTTATGACATCCATCTGGTACTTTTTTCTAAATTCATACTAGCCAAGGAGGCAGTACCTAATATTTTCACACAAAAACAATACAATAGAAAATAATAGGTTACTTTCCCCATATCATTTGAGTGGGTTGGAAAATAAACAAATACCTAATTAATCAGGGGCGTGCAGAAATTTGTGCCTGGTACCAGGTCCTCTTAAAGTCAATCTGTTTACATTAGTATTAAATATAATTTACAGAACACAAAATAGTGCTGCAGCTTCACAGGTTGTTACACTGTGTAGGAGCACTTCCTCTCCCACTGTGTGAAATTACAACTGGTAGAACAAGGGGGGGAAGTGCCAAGGGAGCAGAGGGTGGAGACATGCTTCTGCACATTGTAACAGTCTGTGAAGCAAAAGTACGGAGGAGCTCTGGTATGGCCCCCAGAGCCTCTAATTAGCATAATTTGATTGTTAAAGGAAGGAGGCCAAATATAAGAAGATTACCACAGTCAAAGTGTCTGTATCTATGATTAAGTGTTCCTGGTTTATTATTCTTGATTTTGATGGTAGATTTCCTAAAACCTTGATAAAAGATTTTGAGATCTCCAGAGACTGAAGAACTGCACATGGTATCAAAACCCAGCTAAAGAACAAGCTTGATACCCATTGGATTACTGTGTATGGTAGTGGCCCTAGAGGACTCTACATCTGCTTATGTAAACTCCTAGAAGAATTATTTGTGAAAGCATAACCACCCACTACCCCTATGACATCTTCCAGATTCCCAGGCAACTGCCTGTAGGTTTCAATTTATGTTTTTTTACGAAAAGGTAATTTTACATACTTGTGGCACCTCTTCATCCCTGCCATGCTAGGCACACGTTTGCATATGCCTTATTGTGAATATGGGGTAGGGGAGGATAGACGCGATTGGCGCACAAAGGACCGGATGTGGATATTCTCCAAAAAATGGGGTTTATTAGAAGGTATATAAGGTCACAAAAAACATCACAACGCGTTTCGGGGAATACAGATCCCCTTTTTCAAGTGAAAGAAATTTCTGTAATACATCAAAAATAGGATAAAAATGTGTGTATACATAAAAAGAGGGAATAAAAGTGTAAAATAGTGGTCAAAATATACAATGTACTAGTATATCCCAGAAATGCATAACATAATGAAAGGACTGTAGTAGCTGAATTGCATATATATGTGAATAGAACAAATACATATAAGCATGACTATGAATCGATGTTGAGTTGAATATAATTATAAATATACTTAATAATGAATAGTTAATAAATTCATAGTAAATAAATAGTAAATGAATAAATAGTAAATAAATGGAAAATACATCAAAATTCAAATAGAAAGTTAAATATAATTATAAATATACTTAATAATGAATAGTTAATAAATTCATAGTAAATAAATAGTAAATGAATAAATAGTAAATAAATGGAAAATAAAACAATTCATCAAAATTCAAATAGAAAGTTATATATATACAATGTGTATATCAACCTATGTAAAAGTAATAAACATAAACATAAAATGATAAATTCATTAGTTGTAGATAGTCCTTTGGTAATTGAAAAAGTATATATATAAAATTACAAAGTTAGAGATATAAGCATGAGTTGTAGGATAAAGGATTCCCAGTGGGACAGCATGGTGGTGAGAGAAATGGTGTGCCTGTAATTGATAAGAGGTAAGAGTAGCGATGTTTCTCTTACCGGTCTCCGGATGCTAATGAGGCGTGTGTCCGGAGTGTGAGCGCGCGTACCAGCGCCCTGGGTTATATACATGCAGGGGGAGAAAGCGCGAACGTGCGCGCGTGCGCACTGCGTGATAGAGGCTGGCAATATGACGGGAGCCGTTCAGTAGGTGTGTCAGCACGTGGGGCCGTTGCCCTGGTGATGTAAACAGAAAAGGCAATACCAAGGGGGACGGATAGTAGTGGAACGGGGAGCGGTGTATGGGATACCGCTGAGAAAGGGGGTATTGAATGAGGAAATTCTGGAGTTAGGTTGATGTTTAACTAGCTGATAAAATAAGAAGTGGGGGAAAAGGTTTTCCCTTTTTTGGTGTAAAACAAAAGTCATACAGAGGGGGAAATACATATATATATTTTTATTTTTTAGAGGAGGGGGGATGTTTATGAATATAAAAGATTATGAAAATATATATAATTGGGAATGACTGTAAGCTTATAGGTTAAAAAGTGATGGCATAGGTATAGAGCATATATAAAAATATAAAAAAATATATATAGAAATAAAAGATAATAATGTTAAGAGATATATGAGGATTATTAAAAGTTATTAAATAATCCTCATATATCTCTTAACATTATTATCTTTTATTTCTATATATATTTTTTTATATTTTTATATATGCTCTATACCTATGCCATCACTTTTTAACCTATAAGCTTACAGTCATTCCCAATTATATATATTTTCATAATCTTTTATATTCATAAACATCCCCCCTCCTCTAAAAAATAAAAATATATATATGTATTTCCCCCTCTGTATGACTTTTGTTTTACACCAAAAAAGGGAAAACCTTTTCCCCCACTTCTTATTTTATCAGCTAGTTAAACATCAACCTAACTCCAGAATTTCCTCATTCAATACCCCCTTTCTCAGCGGTATCCCATACACCGCTCCCCGTTCCACTACTATCCATCCCCCTTGGTATTGCCTTTTCTGTTTACATCACCAGGGCAACGGCCCCACGTGCTGACACACCTACTGAACGGCTCCCGTCATATTGCCAGCCTCTATCACGCAGTGCGCACGCGCGCACGTTCGCGCTTTCTCCCCCTGCATGTATATAACCCAGGGCGCTGGTACGCGCGCTCACACTCCGGACACACGCCTCATTAGCATCCGGAGACCGGTAAGAGAAACATCGCTACTCTTACCTCTTATCAATTACAGGCACACCATTTCTCTCACCACCATGCTGTCCCACTGGGAATCCTTTATCCTACAACTCATGCTTATATCTCTAACTTTGTAATTTTATATATATACTTTTTCAATTACCAAAGGACTATCTACAACTAATGAATTTATCATTTTATGTTTATGTTTATTACTTTTACATAGGTTGATATACACATTGTATATATATAACTTTCTATTTGAATTTTGATGAATTGTTTTATTTTCCATTTATTTACTATTTATTCATTTACTATTTATTTACTATGAATTTATTAACTATTCATTATTAAGTATATTTATAATTATATTTAACTTTCTATTTGAATTTTGATGTATTTTCCATTTATTTACTATTTATTCATTTACTATTTATTTACTATGAATTTATTAACTATTCATTATTAAGTATATTTATAATTATATTCAACTCAACATCGATTCATAGTCATGCTTATATGTATTTGTTCTATTCACATATATATGCAATTCAGCTACTACAGTCCTTTCATTATGTTATGCATTTCTGGGATATACTAGTACATTGTATATTTTGACCACTATTTTACACTTTTATTCCCTCTTTTTATGTATACACACATTTTTATCCTATTTTTGATGTATTACAGAAATTTCTTTCACTTGAAAAAGGGGATCTGTATTCCCCGAAACGCGTTGTGATGTTTTTTGTGACCTTATATACCTTCTAATAAACCCCATTTTTTGGAGAATATCCACATCCGGTCCTTTGTGCGCCAATCGCTTCTATCCTCCCCTACCCGATCTTTAGACTCCAAACAGCCTAGTCCCCTGCGACTGGAGACCATACCGAAGCACCGGCAGCCACTGACCTTGATATTGCACACTATCACTGGAGTTGTGCCCTACCAAGCACAACCCGACCAGGTGAGCAAATTCCTCAATTATACAAGTTATATACCGCCTTACAATATTACCCTATGAGCGCTTCTTGTTCCTACTATCACTCTTTATTGTGAATATGACCATTTGTGTAATATTGATTTAAAAGAATATGATACGTTGGAAACAAATTACAAGTCTGTTAAAAATATAAGCCATTTGTATTTATAAATTAAATTTTATATTTTGATAGTAACTATTTTGTACAGTCAATTAATGTTTGAATATAGTCTTTCAAGGGGTATATATTAGGGTTTTATACTACTTAAAGGTGTACATTTTGTATATATTTAAGTTATACAGTTCTCGCACTGGCCTGTAAATCTGGTGTATATATATATATTTACTTGTAGTTTAAAACAAAAGTTGTAAAACTTCACAAAAGTCACTTCAACCTAAAAAAGCACTAAAGAATCATCATTATTGAAACATTGTATTACATACGTTTTTATATATTGTAAATTACATATAACATTTATTATATCGGATTCTATAGTATGTATTTTTTACATTTGCATTAAATGTTTTGTGAAAATAAAGTTGTGTTTTTTTATGTCTCTTCAGAAGGCAATATTAAAATACACAGGATACTGAAGAACTGCTCTTCTATACTCTTTTATAAGGTCATATATGTTTACATGATTATATCATTCAGGAGACTTCCTGCCTAATATGAATATAACATTTGATACCAAATGATGGAAAATTACCGATAATACCTTGATGGTACAATAGATGGAAGGTATTAGATGCCCTGATTTGCCTGTGCCTGACTAATTTAGAAATAATAGCTCCTCATTTCCTTAAAATGCTTCAAAAAGTTAAATTTCATATATGGAATTAAAGTGGGTACATGGGGTAATATAAACTTAGAACTGTGGAATGAACTGTTACAGATAGTAATTTAAAGTTCATTTACAATACAATTATTTATATATATAGCGCACACAGATTCCGCAGCGCTCAAGAGAGAGCTTGCCAAATCAGTCCCTGTCCTTATGGGGCTCACAATCTAATCAACCTACAAGCATGTTTTTGGAGTATTATGGTAGTTATACTCTTGTACATTGGAGCAATATTATAGTAGTTATGGCAGAATAAAGAAACAAAGTGTAAGCTCACCCAAAGGTTGTTTGCTCCAAAAATCACTGTAACTGAAGGAGTAAAACCAGTCCGTTCCTAAGGCTTGTAATGAGAATAGAAACAATAATATAATCCATTCACCAGCATGTAGCAGTTAAAAATAATCCATATGTTTATTACATAAATATGTTAAAATTAAAAAACAGAAAAGGGGGTGACACATTTCAGAAGTTCAAAAAGTGGTCCTTACTCATTCCTAAAATTCATTCCAACTTTTGGCATGAACGACGTAAGAGGAATTACCACAAAAGGAAATGGAATCACATGATCAGACGAAAACCCTGGTAACACTCTTCTTCAGGCTGATAGTTGCCACCCTCCACATACTGTTAGTATGGACGCCGCCATCTTGCCTAGGATCGTCGCTCCCCGTGACGTCATCGGGGAGCGGCGATCCGTCTCCATGGTAGCCTAGGGTCTTCCGAAGACCCGAGGCGATTTCGTTTTAACCCCATCATTACAATGTTCTGATTGTAATGACTGAGGAGGAAAATCCCCATACTGTAGTATGGCAGTATATGATAGGATCGATCAGACAACATAGGGTTAAAGTACCCTAGGGAGCCTGAAAAATAGTAAAAATAAAAATAAAAAAAAGTTAAAAAAAATTATAATCAAAAAACTAAAAATTCTAATCACCCCCCTTTCCCTAGAACTGACATAAATATAAATAAACTGTAAAAATTATAAACACATAGTCGCTATCCTTGTTCTTAAAACTTATTATGGGGAGGAATACTAAATAGTTTAAGGATGTGATACAAAACTTTTATTAGTGCTCTTAAAAAAAAAGTGAACACGTGCCAAAATAAAATAAACATAATCACGTACAGAATAGGTTCTTTTAGGACACTGAAATGATTGTACCTGCTATCATTGTCCACTGCACTTGCCCTATGAGGGTGGCAGAGGGAGCTCTAGGACAACCTGTGCTTTAACTAAAGATTTGAATACCTCCTCAACTGTCATCTCCAGGAAAGTATGCAAAGAAGGTCCTCTAGCACTATAACAACTACTTATCAGGTAGGTGCTCAATTGAGTGTTACAACTGGTTTGATAAACCTATAACATTGCTCTATGTGTAATATCAGGAATGTTTAGGATAAAGCTACTAATAAACAGCATCGGCCCTCTGATGGTGGGTGCCAGACGCAAGCTATTAGCCCATAAAACATGTTATACATTCAAACACAAAATAAATAACACAGTATAAAGGTTTTGGAAGGAAATAAACCTTTATATGTGTTAATTTAAGGATATCATCTGAGAGATTTCTCCTTCAAAACACCAAAGCTAATTATTATTATACATTAATTACATGGTGCTCTACATTCAATGAAAGAGTTCACATACTTTACATTAAGACGGAAACATGTGAAAGTGCAAAATAAAAACAACAACTACAATGATCTGGAACAAGTGGAAAGAAGACACAGATGGTTGTGAAAAGAGTGGGTGGTAATAGAGTAAAGTAGAAGGATTTGTGAGAAACAGAAATGATGTGTGGGACAGTAGTACTTATTATTTCAGATATATCTGATGGGGACAGGTTGTGGACAGAGTTGCAATTGATGGTTAATGGGGTATTCCAGAAATCAGTATAATTAATATACAAATGAGTCAGTAAAATATAAGCTAATATGTAATTTGTTATTATTTAAAATTTTGCTCCACTTAGCAGAAAAATGCTGATGACATACAATGTAATGAAGAATTAAATGCTACTGGCCCTTTAATCAGTCCGTTGATTTCCTCTGCACGGAGGAGACACAGGACAGAAGATGGCAGCTGGTCACATGTCCACATCACATGTCCTGTACCTGCCTGGGCAGGTCATGTGGTCACCACTAAGTTTGGCTGTAATCGGTTGGTTGCAGTGCAGCCAGTATGGCCAGTGTTTTGGTGATGGCAGTTACACATCATTAGAGCAAGAAAACCTGCTAGATCATCACTGAGAGCAGAGCATTAGAGGTAGGAGAAGTTACTGACAACTAAAGGATGATGGGACTTGTAGTTTCCAGTGGTGGCTGTCTTGGTGATAACTCTGCATACTTTAGAGAGGCCATCAATTTTGTGCATCATAAAATAAAACTATTTGAGCTCCATTTTGTGACGAATGACATTACGTTGTGTTTTATTCACTTATTTATAACGTCATGGGTTTTTGTGGAAGATGTTCATATTCCCAGAATACCCCTTTAATATTTTAAATAGGATCTGTTGTGCAATGGAGGAGAGAGATGTATTAGGGAACTTGTTACCAGGGAGCTCATTTTCATTACAGACAGGTTGCAGTGGTCCATCACACCTGCATTCCAAATATGCCTTCCTGCTTTCTCTAAGCATTTACATTACAATATAATTGTGTGTTATAACTTACCTGGCTTGCTGACAGAACCCTCTGTTTAGTCCCAAGGGCCCTTGGTTTGCATGTATTTCAAAACACAACATGTGATTTGTCTGTGCTGTGCACTCCTCAGCTCTCAGCCCCCACATTTGTGCTCCTTCATAGGAACAGGGCTCACAGTGTGGTGAGCTGACATCAGTGGGGGAGGGAGGAGCTGTACAGGGCCACAAAGGTGAGGACTGAGAGCCAAGGAGTGAGCAGCACACTAAAGTGATGTGTTGCTTTTTGGAATGCATCCAGACCACAGCCAGGGACTAAACAGAGGATTTTGTCAGGGAGCCAGGTAAGTTAAAACACGCAATTTTATTGTAATCTATATGCTTAGAGAAAGCAGAAAGGCATATTTGCAATGCAGATGTGAATGGCTTCTGCAACCTGTCCTTAGGCTTAAAGGGAACCTGTCACCAGGGACCTCATTGACACAGACTCTGTAGTAGCTAGGTCTCCTGGGTGTGCTGATTTCTCCTTTGATTACATAGAGTTGTTTAGAAATACAGTTTCACTGAGAGGCTGGGAGGTGGTTATGTGACAAGGCTCTCTGTATGTAGTTAAGTGTATACAGCCCTGTGTCTGCAGAAGTCTCCTACACAGAATAGAGATAAAACATCTCCCCTCTTCAGTAACAGTCCATCCATTCCAGTCTGTGGCTCTGTAGAAATATCCATCTCTCGCTATGCACCTCAAGCTGTGTCATACACTCCACTGTAGGCCTCTCCTGCAACTTCTGCACTCCCAGCACTTTCTGCACATCAGAGATGCTATTAACCCTTAGTGCTCACACAGCACTACCTATACAAGCTATGAGACCATTTCACTGCTAGTTTCTAATACTAAATACATGCTTCATGCTGCTACATGTGATGAAAGCTGCCATGCTTTGTTTAGGGGCTTTACTTGTAGGAATTTCAGTGGATTTACTGCTAATGTTTTTAAAGAAAGAACACAAGGCATCATGGTCAGATACAGGAAATATGGTGCGAAATATTTTGGACATGCTTTGTTTAAAATGGGTAATCACAAATGACAACTTTGTAAAAATCATTAAAACATAAGGATTTCACTTTAAGGATAGATTGGGAGGCTGGGAAACCACAGAGAAGAATATTGCAGTAGTCCAAGCAGTAGAGGATAAGGTCATGACCTAGCAATTTTGAAGAGTCTGGAGGAAAGAAAAAAAAATTCCCAAAATCCATGTATTCATCATAAAGTGCCAACATAGCAGTTTTAACAGTAACTCATTGCTCCTTTCACTGTCAAAGTTTTCAATGGTATTGACAGCCAGAATACACCAATATCATTGACAGAAAGAATGGAGATTCACATTATTATTGTAGATTCTGTCCAAGGCCATCACAAACTGTAGGAATCAGGAACAGGAGCTCCAATGAAAACCTGGCTGAATCTGCACCTACTACTACCTGCAGTCTCCGGCAGACTAGGAAGTGTCACTTTAAAACAGTGCTAAGCATGTGATGTTGTGAGCTGCCTGGAGAATGCCTTCAGTGCTGTCTGGGGAACTCATGCAGGGGTGATGGCCTATGTGGCCACATAGAGGGTTCAGGGTGCCACCTCTAGCACATCACCTACACTGGCCTAAATGATGAATTAAACATCAAAATTACCGTGACTTCTTGTTTCTCAAACTGGTCAATTCCATTGGCCAGCCCCACAAAGAGTGTCATCTGGTTAAATTGTGTTCAGGCTGAGCCCTCTCCATACAAGGTGTGTCTCTGCAACATTATGCCACCACCTGCTGTAAAAGTGCAATGCCTCTCTGGTTCTCCTATGGCTGTTATATAATCAACTTAATTAGACCCTGGAGGCATTAATGCCATTGATACCCTCTAGACCAGTGATGGCGAACCTAGGGCACGGGTGCCAGAGGTGGCACTCGGAGCCCTTTCTGCAGGCACTCAGGCCATTGTCCAAGGACAGAGTTCACCAAACATTGAATCTTCAACTTAAGAGATGCTGCTCTCAGCGCTATTTTAAAGTGACACTTTATTGGGTGTTTGGAAGTGCGGGGAAAGTAAGAAGGTGTTGACAGAACTGCATTATCTTTGGAGGTCCTCCTGCTGCACCCACCATTCTTCCTGTACAGTGAGGCCCTGGAAAGAAGCTACAATGATAGTTTGAATTTGCCTTCCTTCTGTCAGCCGATACAATTGAAAGATGTGGAAGAACAAGAAGCAGTAAGTTACTGTATAAAATTCCATGCTGGCACTTCACGGTAAATAAGTGGATTTTGGATGTAGCTTGGGCACTCTGTAAAAGGTAAATTGTAAAAGGTTCGCCATCACTGCTCTAGACCATAGATAATATAAGAAAATTGTTATTTGATATATATAGTTACTTTCTGTAGATTAAAAACAAGAAGTGAAAATGGACAAGGACCTGGTACTGATGTATTTAATCAATTTTTATATATATTTTTTTTTTATAACAAAGAAAGTTTTAATAGTTCATTAAAAATAAAGGTTAGTGGTACACACACAAAACAATTAGAATACATATATTTGTGACATTCCTAAATTCTGCTCTCCAGCAAATGAATCAGTCTTATACTGCCACCTGCTGTAGACTTGAGATTACGGTGTTTTAAAAACATAAAAGAAAGTTAGTTTCATAAATATGATGTAACTTTTGAGACAAGACATATATGTTTTATTCAGTGCTGCAGCTATGTATTTATTTAACCCCTTCCAGACTTGGGACATAGTGCTGCACAGCAGGAGCAGACTTATCACGCCATGCAGTACTTATCAGTCAAGTACATGGCACCGCTTGCCAAAAATGGCAAGTGTCAGCTGTGTACTGGTCAGTTAACTGGTGTTAACCTTTACACACCACATAAGTATCAGTATTGCAGTGTATTATATTAAACAAGCCTTCAAATTTAACTGTGAGAGAAAAAGAACTGTCCAAAATATAAACAAAAACAAAAGTTGAAGTCCAAAAACACCACTTTTCCACATAAAAATCAAATAAAGCAGTAAAAACAAAATTGCAAGGGCACCCCCACATAGTTGGTATCTCCGTGACCCTAACTATCTGTACAATAAATCCAAACATTTACTGGACCCACACAGTGAACACTGTTTAAAAAGAAAATAAAAAAATTCCCCTTCACAGAAAACATGAATGGGGTGTCCCCCTGGCCTGTCATAGCCATGGCTAGTTAGGGGCATTAAGAGCAGCAAATCTGGCAATATGGTCAGGAGGAAGGCACCCACACACCAAAACTACACTTCTGCTATACTCCTCTCCATTCGAAAACTATAGATGCAAAAAATTGCACATTCAAAAAAATGAAAAACCAATACTGCAGTTTCTTAAGCTCTATCTATTTTTCCATCAACACTAGCTTCCCAATTGCTGCTAAATCAATGCATCCTCCACTTCTTATGATTTGTTTTAATAAATGGTGCCACTCTTCCATAGAGGATTTGTGGAAACATGACTAATAGCTCAGGTGGAACAACCGTGGATCCATGTAGCTCCTCCAGCGTGACCCTTTTGGCTGCGGTCCATGAGATTCTCCCCGTCTTGTCAGTAAACCTTTTACATGGATCCTACAACTTTTTAAACCTAAGGAGCTGTCCGATAGCAGATCAATAGAGTAGAATTGTAGAGTAAACCAAGCCAATGGAGCAGTACTATCATTTTTGTTACTTAAATCCAATATGCTAGAAAGGTTATTTTAACCATTAGTCCGCAACTTCCTCGGAAGCCATAGGAATACTAACTCAGTAGTCAAGGTGACCTCTGACAATTTTTTTTACATAAAGGAGGTTATGCAGGGGCAAAACCAAAAGATGAAAGCTTGGGTATCACATGGCTTTTTGGATCCTAAAACGCATTTCAGGACCCTAGCTGTTCTGTTCCACCAAGTATTTTATTTGAGTTTTCCTGAAACCTAATGCAGTGAGTGAAGCCATGTAATTTTTATAAGCCATTTCTAAATGTATTTGCTGGTGTACAATATACCCATTTCCTGTTCTCAAAGGCCAAATATGATGGGCTAGGGAACAGGCCAAAATTAACCAATGGATGTGCCATGTTTGAGGGCTAATTCTTCTAGCCATGCAACAGTAGGTCTACCTACCTTCTCCACTTTATGGGACAATGGAAGGCTAAGATCTCTAGGGTATGGTGAAAAGGAGCACTTTATAATTCACAGGGATACGTCCAGCAAACCCCAACATTGGGTCCGCTAGTCTCTACTCTAGGCCCTTCAGCAGCATTAAATGGTGCCTGCAGGAGGCATGAAGAGACCTTATATGTGAGTGCAATTTCTCAGCCAATACACTATAGTTGTTCAGATGCAGCAATTGCTCTATAATAAACCACCTGGTTAATTTGTTCTGTTCCATGTATATGTGCGGATCTGTTATTTTCCCATGATTCCTTAGCATGTGATTCCTCATGGGCAGCTAGGAGACTATACCATCAATGCCGTCATTACCACCTGACAAGAGTGTGTAATCATCATCAAAGGTGACTGATAGATTTGTAAAGCTCTACAGAACATGATGGCGCTATACAAATAAAGATTATTATTAAGTATGTGCTCGTCTGTCAGAAAAGTCTACGTAGCACAGTCCATGATGCAATTGCATCATACAGAAAACTTAATGCAGAAGGTGGTGACCCCCCCTCTTAAAAGAAACTTACCACCATGGATCTACCTATTAAGGTAGATCGAGTGGTAGGTGGCTCTATTGTACGTGAGGATAGCACTCTTAAGGTCTAATCCTCACGTCCCCTGTGTCTTTTTCTAACTTTTATTGCCCTAATATGCTAATTTTCTAAAGAATCTAAAGAAGCTACTAAAGCTACGCTACTAAAGAAGCCAGCGTTCTGTGCATGAAGCCGGAGCTACTGTTAGATACAGGGGACGTGAGGATTACCCCTTAAAAGGGCCATCCTCACATACAATAGAGGCACCTACCACCCAATCTACCTTAATAGGTAGATCCGTGGTGGTAGGTTTCCTTTGATGTAACACAAAGCCATGTTGATTCACAGTGGTCACCCTAAGATCACATGATCCAACTTAAGAAAAGATGGAAATAATTTTCATATAGAAATGAGCAATAATGATGATGGTATAATGAGAATATTAATAAATATCAATGTGCTCAACTGTAGCACATTGAAACTAAGAGTTTGATTGCATCTTGGACCCTCCTTTTGGAAAAGCAAAACATTTAAAAACATTTCTATTCAGGCCCAGACAAACGTTTTAAAGGTCACTTTACACAGCAGAATTCTAGTTTGTAAAACCTAGAGAGAAAAACTATATTTAGAATATTTGCAAATATTTTGTATTTTGGATCTGCCCTTTGTTAAGGCTTACGGCAGAATATTTTGCGATACATTTGCCTAATGGACTTGTTTACACAGGTTCACTCAGGGGCATAATAAGAAGACGCAGGGCCCAATAGCCTTCTGTATGGGGGCCCCCTTTCTGCTTAAAAATATACATATTTGTATACACAATAACAAATCACACATTTCTACACTTTTGCATCATACAGTATATACACACACCATACCTCGTATATACATACAGCATATACACATTACATATATGTTATATACATATTATACTGTAAAATGTGCAGCATAATATGTATACAATGGTGCACATCCTTTAGCGTGTCTGGTTGGATGCCGGGGCCCCCGGACACTGCAGGCCCCATAGCAGCTGCAATGCCCGCTACAACGGAAGTTATGCCCCTGGGTTTTCTATCCAATTAAGTGTAGTTTTGCTAGATGTACCCAAATAGCCTATTTATAGGAGAAGTCAATGTGCAAAGACTACAAGTGAAAACAAGAATATTTACTTTTCCATTTAAATTTTTTAGTTTATTAAAATCTTAACTAATATAGTGCAGACAGTTGTTAAAAAAATATTTTAACAGAAATGGGTACAAAGGTAAGTGAATATGAACAAGGCATGGAGTATTGCTTTTATCAACCTTATTTTACATAGGACCATAATAAAATGAGGTCATAAGGTATATGGAAATATCGGAGCAGATTTATGAAACGGTCTAAAAATATAGTACCTAATCACAGAGCAACTTTCATTTAATTAGTGTTTAATGGGAGCTGTGCTGTAATTAGTTGTTATGGACTGTTTCTTCCTTTAGAAAGTTTCTTAACTACCATATTTTTTGGACTATAAGACGCACTTTTTAGCAAGAAAAAATCTTGCTAAAAAGTGCCTGCATCTTATAGACAGAAGGTCAGGAGGATCCAGACCCTCCTGACCGCTGTAAGGGAGATCGGGTGATGCCCTGATATAGAGCTGCACCCAATCTCCCAGAGAGGAGAGCCTCCACACGGCTCTCTCGGGTGTCCTACAGGACCTGCGGTGATGTCAGAATCATGTGACTGATCACATGCTTCTGACATCACCACATACTGCCTGAGAATGGGAACATGCTGCGCTGGGACAGGGTAAGAAGAAGGGGAATAGGGGACGGTGGGGAAGGGGGGAAGTGTGTGTGTAACTGCATGTATGATGCAGCGCTGTGTGTGTGCAACTGCATGTGTGATGCAGCGCTGTGTATGTGTAACTGCATGGATGATGCAGAGCTGTGTGTGATGTGCTATAGTGCGACCAACAGGAATATTTTAAAATCGGTGTAAAATATATATTTTTCCTTTTTTGGAAGCCTAAATCTTGGGTGCATCCTAAAGTAAGATGAATCTTATAGTCCGAAAAATACAGTATGCTCCATTGTCTTCTTGCCCATTTTTTCTTTTGGGCCATACACGCTGGGCCTCATGCATCAGAACTAGTCTATTTTTGCCATAGTCAGTAAATAAATATCTACAGAGGGAAGGTTATCAAACATGAGGCAGTATACATAAGCAGACAAGAATGGAAACATAGTGGTGTAAAAAGTTCATGAAAATTTGCTGGTTTTGAAACCTAAAAAAGTTTATAGATTATGGTGACAATAACAATGACATATACTTCATGCTGTAGTTAACCTCCTCAGGTCAGAAATGAAGGCGACGCAAAACGTATTGGTACAATGTGGAATGTTTTTGTTTCTTTATTCTAAAAATATGAAACTTTTCTTAGAGAGGCATGTCAACATGAAAACTTGTCACTAACACATAGGATGACGTTTAATAGTCCTAGAAGTTCAGTCCAACGTAAAACTATTATGACATTCAGTACAATGTTGAGAAAGGAGTGAGCATCAAGTTCTGTACATACATAGTCACTCTTAAATTATACCAAAGTAAAGCTCCAATATCAATGCTTTCACATTGCACAGTAGGTACGGATTGCTATCAGTGTACTGGAAAATAGTCCTGAAATTACCAAAAACATGGTTTACTAGAAATCTCATTAGTAAACTGGTCCAACATAGACATGAAAAAAGAACATACAAACATTTCTTAAAATTCTAATAGAAAAGAGACAATGCAGACTGTATGTGACGACAATGGTGCAAAACGGTTTCCCAGATTTAAAAAACTGTCCATGGATGTAAAGCCAAAACAATTCCTTCATAAAAATCTTTGGTGGAGAAAAGAAAGTACAATGGGGGAAAAAAAAGCTATTCTCTTGAAGAAAATGAGAAGATAACATCACAACTGTGCAGCTTTTCCACATCTTATTCCAGTGAGTGTTACCCCAACAAGGGTTCCCCAATATTAATTATATGTGCTGTCAATCTGCTCTTTTTTTGCAAAAATACCCATTTGTAGAAGCAATAAATAAATTTCACGTAGGGTCATGCTCACGTCAACAATGATGGATGACATTGTTCAGTATATTTTACTTTGTTGGCTGTGGTAAAAGGCATTCCTATCCAAGTGCATTGCAGAGTCGTTGCTACATCTATTCACTCATTCAGCTTCTGAGGAATGCATCCTTCCATTTCCACCACTTCAGGCCATCCTTCATATTTGTTTGTATCTTTATTGTTCTTTATGTGCTGGAGACAAGAAATAAATTGTACAGAATGTAACATATGATATAGATAACAGAAAAATATAAAATTAAAAGTAAAATTGTATACTCAGTCATGAAATACTGACAGGGTTCCCTTATTACAAAAATGCCCTCATACTTTAAAGGCAATATGATTTCTACCATACTGTTAGGTACTACCTGAGAACAAAGCCAGAATTGCACAGAATATGTTTAACAAAACTATGAAAATTTATTGAAGATACATATTAAAATTTACAAAAACATTCATGGTGAGACAAAGGTTTTTTGCACAGAAATGATAGCTTGTGCTGGAGGAATAATGCAGAGTATAAAAAGGGACGATGAAAAAGGATTTCTAGACCACGTGGGGTAATTTTAAAGTGCCAGGAAAAAAGTCTGATCAGACACACTGATATCTGACTATACGTGGTAATACATGAATGATCATTCGCTTTTGTTGTTACCTTGGCACAGTGAAATCACAACCTCCCTGGTGGATGACAACAAAACCGAATGTTCATTCATGTATTACCATGTATAGTCAGATATCAGTGTGTCTGATCAGACTTTTCTCCTGGCACTTTAAAATTACCCCACATAGTCTAGAAATCCTTTTTCATCGTCCCTTTTTATACTCTGCATTATTCCTCCAGCACAAGCTATCATTTCTGTGCAAAAAAACCTTTGTCTCACCATGAATGTTTTTGTAAATATTAATATGCATCTTCAATAAATTTTCATAGTTTTGTTAAACAAACATATTCTGTGCAATTCTGGCTTTGTTCTCAGATAGGTAGCATTCATTTGTTGTCGGTAACAGATAAATGGTCCCGATACTAGAGGAATACTGAGTTGTTATAACCTTTATTTCCTCATATTAAGAATATTCAGATATTGTTGTCATACTGTTAGGTAGCAGCCGTGGAGCTCTATGTTGTCATACCTTTATATGTATGTTATTAGTAGCAACAGGCCTGTGAAAAGAGAAGTCATATTCCAGGTCTGCAGCTCCTACAGGTGTTCTGGGCAGGTCTCAGCTTGAATAGCTTTCTGCTCTGCTCAACAAGATCTCCCCAATACTAGTAGGAGCCATATCAAGATTTTGGTTGGATAATTACAGCAGTCATTTAGAACAGAGGGGAGGGGCTGTGGAACAGTTCATTGCATGTAAAAGAAAGCTCTTTAGGCAGGAAGACCCTCCTACAGAACTTACAGGAGCTAATCTGGATTAACACATCTCTTCCAATTTGTAAACAGGTTTGGAAAAGCCAAAAAACAGGCACTTCCTGTGTCCATCTTTTAAAACTATATTCCCCCTGAAATGCCAGATAATTTCAGAGCATAAACTTATCATATTATGAGAAATATGTGAACAGTCAAACTAAGGCAATATACACTCACCGGCCACTTTATTAGGTACACCATGCTAGTAACGGGTTGGACCCCCTTTTGCCTTCAGAACTGCCTCAATTCTTCGTGGCATAGATTCAACAAGGTGCTGGAAGCATTCCTCTGAGATTTTGGTCCATATTGACATGATGGCATCACACAGTTGCCGCAGATTTGTCGGCTGCACATCCATGATGCGAATCTCCCGTTCCACCACATCCCAAAGATGCTCTATTGGATTGAGATGTGGTGACTGTGGAGGCCATTTGAGTACAGTGAACTCATTGTCATGTTCAAGAAACCAGTCTGAGATGATTCCAGCTTTATGACATGGTGCATTATCCTGCTGAAAGTAGCCATCAGATGTTGGGTACATTGTGGTCATAAAGGGATGGACATGGACAGCAACAATACTCAGGTAGGCTGTGGCGTTGCAACGATGCTCAATTGGTACCAAGGGGCCCAAAGAGTGCCAAGAAAATATTCCCCACACCATGACACCACCACCACCAGCCTGAACCGTTGATACAAGGCAGGATGGATCCATGCTTTCATGTTGTTGACGCCAAATTCTGAACCTACCATCCAAATGTCGCAGCAGAAATCGAGACTCATCAGACCAGGCAACGTTTTTCCAATCTTCTACTGTCCAATTTCGATGAGCTTGTGCAAATTGTAGCCTCCGTTTCCTGTTCTTAGCTGAAAGGAGAGGCACCCGGTGTGGTCTTCTGCTGCTGTAGCCCATCTGCCTCAAAGTTCGATGTACTGTACGTTCAGAGATGCTCTTCTGCCTACCTTGGTTGTAACGGGTGGCGATTTGAGTCACTGTTGCCTTTCTATCAGCTCAAACCAGTCTGCCCATTCTCCTATGACCTCTGGCATCAACAAGGCATTTCCGCCCACAGAACTGCCGCTCACTGGATGTTTTTTCTTTTTCGGACCATTCTCTGTAAACCCTAGAGATGGTTGTGCCTGAAAATCCCAGTAGATCAGCAGTTTCTGAAATACTCAGACCAGCCATTCTGGCTCCAACAACCATGCCACGTTCAAAGGCACTCAAATCACCTTTCTTCCCCATACTGATGCTCGGTTTGAACTGCAGGAGATTGTCTTGACCATGTCTACATGCCTAAATGCACTGAGTTGCCGCCATGTGATTGGCTGATTAGAAATTAAGTGTTAACGAGCAGTTGGACAGGTGTACCTAATAAAGTGGCCGGTGAGTGTATGTTTGCCGTTCCTGGATAAACTTTTTTCTAGGTTTCCTTCAGCACTTCAATAACATATACTAAGGATGCGTCTTGCTGTACATCCGTCCCAATGTACATTTTTAGTGCAGCAGGGACTCCTCACATCCTACGTAAGTAGAGTCTGTCCACAAAGTAGTGTTTTGTCTGAAATGTGCCCACCATACACACCAAATAGGGTTGTGTGAACCAAGTCACAGCTCGTCTACAGACTGCAGCAGGTTTTGGTCTAGGACTTCTCTGGATTTTGTCATATTTGTGTTCCTCAATTACAAATTTCATTCTATGGTGGGGACTGCATTTTATTGTTGCCAATTATCTCTTACCTGCTCAAAGGGACTCTTTGTCTTTATACCTGTACCACCAACAAAAACCCAGTTGTCTCTAAAGCTCAGAGAGTTGATGACTGTACTTCCAAGTTCAGAAATTAGTTTTCGTGCTTCATCATTCAATCTGCAATTTGTTAACAATAAGATTATAATATGGACAGTTTCAGAATTTTAAGATCTCATAAGTGCAGATAGTGGCATCATCATTTTTATAATCTTGGTACAAATTAGATGTCATCTTGTTTTATTGTAGAATTTCTACAATGCATGTTTTATAGGGATAATGACCATTTGTTCCAACAAAGACTAGACTAAAATATAACAGGACATTTTCTTTCATGGTAAAAATAACATAGCATTTCTGATTCTTTCACGAGATATATGCTCCTTTTCAAGTGAAACATTATTCCAAAATCTCTCTGCTGCTTTTCCTTTACCTATGTTAAAATTCAGATGCCCCAGGGTGAACACGTAATGTAAAATGATCAAAGAAGTTGCTCAGATCAGTGTCCATAAATATACTGGTGGTTCAATACATAGGAATGACAAGAAATTAAGATGCTAAAAAAAGTAATGCGAAAAACTTAAATCTGTCTTACAGAATCAACTAGACTTGGACAGAGATGAAGATATCATTTAGAACTGATGTGCTTTTGGGCCGGCAACGTATGGGCCGCCAGTTTGCTGCCAAAGAAGGATTATCAATAAGATCACAAGGTCACCCTCTACAGCTGGAAGGAAAAACCGCTACAATACTGTCCAACTATGAGCAGCCCTACCGATATAGATGTTACACTGCTAAGTTTTATACACAAGAAAACTTGGTAAAAAATATATTAGGAATATGGTGATGAATTTACAGGAAAGAGGAGAGGATAGACAAGGATTTACTGCAACAAGATTACACATAGATTCTAAAGATGGAGGCTTTAAGAAAAATTGGCCTTAAAGGGAACCCAAATTAACCCCCGGTGCTGGCGGCCATGTCCCCTGCAGCCTGTGTATGTACGAGATACTCCTATACACATGATTGACAGCCTGTATAATGATGCGACTCCTGGTGCTGGCGGCCACGCCCCCTGCAGCCTGTGTGTGTATGAGATACTCCTATACACATGATTGACAGCATGCATAATGATGTGGCTCCTGGTGCTGGCGGCCACACCCCTGCAGCGTCTGTATTTAGTGTAGCTGATGTCTGTGTCTCTCACATGTCTATAGCAGAACATGTCAGGTGCTTGTGTAGCTGATGTCTGTGTCCCTCACATGTATATAGGAGGAGATAGGATGTCAGGTACTTGTGTGGCTGATGTCTGTCTCTCACATGTGTATAGCAGAAGATGTCAGGTACTTGTGTAGCTGATGTCTGTGTCTCTCACATGTGTATAGGAGAACAGAGCATGTCAGGTGCTTGTGTAGCTGATGTCTGTGTCTCTCATGTGTATAGGAGAAGAGAGCATGTCAGCAGGTAAAGCACAGACACAAGCAATGCTTTACTATACATTACACACATACATACATGAGCAGTGGGAGGAGAGGGGAGGGGTAACTGGTGACATCACAGTCTCTCTCAATTCGTCCAGCCTCATTTACAGAAAAGAAAAGATGATTTTGGACTGAAATTAATTTACTAGATAAAGTTTGGGATGGAATCCTTGTGAGCTGCTCCAACAGGTATAGGTGACAGGAATAGTGACAGAAACCTGATGACAGGTGTCCTTTAAAACATAAAAATGATATGGCTAGACTGGATTTCTAGAACTGCTAATATAGTAGTGTTTGGACCAGAACGCACTACTGTGATTCATATGATGAAATGTTAGTACCTTTCCGTAGCATTTAGCCCTCACCTACAATACATCTGCATCCTGATGGCTACTCTGTGGATTGTTATACATAACAAAAAGCATTTAGCTATGAGCAATAGAGTTATCCGGGGACTGGGGGGGGGGGGGGGATTCACTTTTAGCTCTAAATGACACCTCCCCTCCTTTGTTCCCCGGATCGGTACCAAATTTATATAGGTATTATTTTGTTAAAATAAATTTTAAAAAATTAAAACCTTCTGGCGGAAGAAAAATTTCTTCTGACGCGAATAACTTTTTCATACTACAGTATACGGATCTGTATATGCTCTGATTTTTGCAGGACAAGATTAAATTTTTTGGGGACTGTAAGACTTTTAAAATCACTTTTCATTCACATTTTTATTTAAATTGCAGAATGGTGAAAACGTGGCAGTTCGGACATTTGGGCTCTATTTTTTGTAACTGGCAATATGCAGCCATTGAGCCCTCTTCAACCAAGCATACCTGGCGTGTACTGTAATAGTACGAAGTGCTTCAGGAAGGTGTTTTATTAATGTTACTGACAACACAGCAGTCAATTGACACCAGTGGTGTGTTATAGCATGGTAGCGGCAAAACTGAACACAACACAGGTAACACTGCCTGTGGAAGATCTAGACGTCAACAATGCCACAGATATATAGTGAGAAAGGCCTAAAAAGCAAGAAATGGGCAGCTGCTTCCCAACGTGATGTAACTGGTACTATATCCCTTCTACTGTACCTGCACTGCCGAATAAAGATGACACGGCGCTCCTTAGCGCAAAATAGACCATAACTTTTGCCGTGCCTGTCGTCCCCCCACTTGTCCTGTCACTACTACCTTTTGGAGCAGCTCACAAGGATCCCATCCCAGCCTTAATCTAGTTATTTCATACATTAATCATTGCAAAATCATCTATTCTTTATTATGTAAATGAGGCTGATCACATGGTCAGAGGCAGTGATGTCACCCCTGTTACCCCTCCCCTCCCCCTGTTCATGTCTGTGTGTAATGTATAGTAAAGCATTGCTGGTGTGTGTGCTGCATCTGCTGACATGCTGCATCCTCCCATACATATGTGTGAGACACAGACATCAGCTACACAAGTGCCTGACATGTTCTGCTATACACATGTGAGAGATACAGACATCAACTACACAAGTACCTGACATCCTATCTCCTCCTATACACATGTGAGAGACACAGACATCAGCTACACAAGTACATGACATGCACCGTTATCCTATACACATGTGAGAGACACAGATATCAGCTACACAAGTGCCTGACATGTTCTGCTATACACATGTGAGAGATATAGACATCAGCTACACAAGTACCTGACATGTTCTGCTATAACATGGCTGCATCCTGGAGCTGTTCCATCTCTCCTATACACACATAGGCTGCAGCAGGAAGCACATCATTATACAGGCTGTCAGTCATGCACTGGGGTGTGTGGCTGTGCCTCCCACTCATGAATAAGCTGGACAGCTTGAATATGCTAATGACTCATTGGACATCTCACAGGTCATTAGCATACAGCTTTAGGACCTCATTGCTTAGGTTTACAGGCATGTAGAGGGACAGTGAAGGGATAGAGGCAATGCTTTCTAATGGCAGTTTATGAAAATATATTTAGTTTAGGGGGGTTATTTTTCCTGACGGGTTCTCTTTAAGGAAAAGTGCTCAAAAAACAGTAAAGAGGAGAAACTAAAACACAACTGTAGATATGCATCTGTCCAATGTTTGAGAAGACAATATGGGGTCATTTCTTTTCTATGTTATTACATAGAAAGCTGCATTTTATATGAACTTCAGTGTCAAAAGAATCTGTTCATGATGTTCACATATATAGTTTATAGAGGTATATGTCAAAGCTGATGGATGTTTGCCTGAGTGATGTATACACATTGATATGTAGCTTCTCTCTAACCTCATAGCATTCATTTGCCATACAGAAGCTAGGCCTAAATTAAAGTATATATCTTTAGATTTGTGGGCATTTTACTGTGTAACCAGAGACTTTTCGTGTATGCATTGACACTTACTTTGTTGCTCCGTCATCATAGGTTGCCATAAAAACTATCGTTCCATCTGGAATTTTCTTTAGAAATTCAATGAAAGGGGCTACATCTAAAAATTGTAGAAGAACAACATTCAACATTAAAAGTGGGCAATGTGGTTTTTTTTTGTGCTAGGATAGTATTTATTAAGGTAACACTGTGGACATGGTTTGATATTTATATTAACCCCTTCATGATTATCATACAGCTATATACATCCTAATTACACATACCCATACAGATAGCACTTGTATAGACGTCACGGCAGGGGGCACAATTCAGATGGATAGATCATCTAAACTGTGGCAGATCTAGTTCTTCTCTGGTGTCATATTATGGAGGAACACCTTGTGTTACTAGGTGGCGCTGAATCAAAGATATCCATGGTTAAAATTTTCTGTAAAAAATGTGATTTTTATATACAGATCTACACTCCCGACTGTAACAAACGGTTCTGTGCCACCTAGAAAGTAAACCCTGATGTGACATTAATTGGGAGATTTCCCTATTTAAATTAAACTGTATTTCTAGGTGACACGGTCCAAAAGATAAATCCGTTCAAAGTGTGCCCCCTCTACCCTGTTATCTTAAGGCAGAATGGAGAAGGAGCTGCAGGGGGACAGAGCTGACAGTCCGCAGATGTACATGCGCCCTTCTACATCTGTACTTGTTGAAGGGTGATTGATTACCATCTGTATGTATGGAGTTTAAAGATTTATTAAATTTAAACACTTATGAAAAAACTAGAAAAGTTACCAAAAAGATTTAAACAGTTTTTTTTCACATCTTTAGTTATTTGTCTGCTAATTCTTCTATAAACAAAAATCATGTAATTGACAACACCTTATTAAGGCTATATTCACACAAACGTATGGGGATGTATATACTGCCCCCCCCCCCCTACACTGCAATGGGCTCACGTCGCCCTACGGGAGCGGTACGGTGCCGTTCCATAGCCGGGAGAAAGATAGGACATGTCCTATCTTTTTTACATAATACAGCGCCGCGGCCATATATCACTATGGAGAGGGGTGAGGGTGAGCGGTGCTCATTCCATCCTCCTCTCCCAGGCGCCGATGTATGCCCGCCGTACTATGGTACAGCGGGAATACATCGTGTGAATGTAGCTTAAGTTAGAGTCTCATATGTCATGAAAAAAAGGAAAAATACTTCAGATATGGGGCTGTTCCAAAGAGAAAGTCATTTAAAAAAAAAGAGCAGAAAAGAACTGCATTCTGTTAACTCTCGGTCATAAAAGTGTTAAGGAAAGTAGGTATTACAAATCCGTTCTACGTCTTTCCAGCATTTCCATGAAAGAGGGTGAGAGGTGAACAATATGAACAATAAGCATTTCTTAAAGATGACCGATTACTAAAATAAACAGAACATTTTATCATGGAAAATTTATCACACATGGAAGGCACCTTTCCTCTAGAAAACTCTATATGAATCCTATCAATACAGGGCAAATACAAACAAATAGTAAGGCTCTGTCTACACCAATCACCACACCTCTGAATAATAATAGACATCCCTTGAAAAAAGAAGATCCATAAAGAAACCTGTGCACCAGCAAACATGGCCCTAACAAGGTGCAGCTACAAGGTAATTTGCATAAATACAACATGCTATTCTTTCTTGTTGGCAAATTGGGAGCCGGTAGAATACCTTTAAAGGGCACCTACCACCACAAATCTACCTATAAAGGTAGATTGGGTGGTAGGTGGATCAATGGGACGTGAGGAGAGCCCTTTTAAGGGCTAATCCTCACGTCCCTGCACTTTTTTGATAACTTTAATTTGATATTTATTCAAATTTACTTATGCGGCTACTGGGGCGTGGAGTAGCCGCATATGAGATTACACGAGGCGGCTACTCCATGCCCCGGTAGCCACTTTACCCCTCCTACTCACCCATCTTCGGCGCGCAGCTCCGCGTAGCTGCACGCCCTCGTCCGGCGATCCTGCCGTCTGCGCATGCGCAGAAGAGCAGGCCCGCGCCTGCGAGGTCACAACTCCGAAACAGGCGCGGGCCTGCTCTTCTGCGCATGCGCAGATGGCAGGATCGCCGGACGACGTGCGCAGCTACGCGCCGAAGATGGGTGAGTAGGAGGGGTAAAGTGGCTACCGGGGCGTGGAGTAGCCGCCTCGTGTAATCTCATATGCGGCTACTCCACGCCCCGGTAGCCGCATAAGTAAATTTGAATAAATATCAAATTAAAGTTATCAAAAAAGTGCAGGGACGTGAGGATTAGCCCTTAAAAGGGCTCTCCTCACGTCCCATTGATCCACCTACCACCCAATCTACCTTTATAGGTAGATTTGTGGTGGTAGGTGCCCTTTAAACAATTTATTTAATCGAATCCTTACCTCCACCCCACAGGTCGTGATACTTTGTTTCTAGTAATTCTCCAGTTCTTCCTGTGAAACAGAAATGGACATGATAAAATTCTTACATATGCAAATGTTCACGAAACGTTAAAATGTGTACATTAAGAAGTTGACTGACCAAAAGAAAAGTTACATTTAATTTCATATTTTCCGTCCTAGTGAAATAAAAACAAATCTAGTCACTATATAACAGTTCTAGTTCAGTACATTAATTCCTCATTACCATAACAGAACAACCAAATATTAAATTCCACCTAATGTCTCTCAAAGTGGTTGATTAATTGCATAGGTTAATTAGCACATAACAGGGAAGAAAATTCAAAAAGTAAGATTTCTGTTTAGATATATGCCTGATAATTAGAGTCACAGCTTTCAGCATTGCAATGTATACAATGCCAAATATACAGGTTATCATTGAGAAATTTAGCGAGATTGATAGAGTTTAGGGTCACATAACCCATTGATTTGGAGAAATACGATTAATGACCTATCCTTGGCACCACATGTAACATGTGGATAAACATACCCCTTTAAAAACATTGTGTGAGGTCATGTGTACATTGCTATTATCGCTTCCATTATTCTGATCTTAAAGAGAAAAAAAAAAATCCTTTTTCTTTTTTAATTTAAAAAAGTTAAGAAGCCCTCTGTCTCCATAAAAAAAATCAAAGAAAAATACATTCTTGCCTATAGGATCTTTGGTTTTCCCCGATGACTGTTTTAGTAAAAAAATCTAATGTTTTGCCAACAGTAACCAACAAAACTATGTAAAAAGAGAGCAGCTCAGCTGCTATGGGTTACAAAAGATTTGTTTTTGGTTTCTTTGCCTGCTTTTTAAAAAGTGCCCAACTTTTCCCTGTTACTGTACATAAACGCTATGTCCATACCAATAGGGTTAGTGGGTTAACCCTGACGGATTTAGAAAGATTTGAAAACTGTAAACGAATGTCTTGACTGCCTTCTAAACTACAGATTTTGGACAGTTGTGACCATACAATGGGGGGCCATTCTATCTTGCTGTTCTCATTAGTGAGTTAAGTAAGGGGCCTGTAGCCTTCAATATTTGGGTTACAGTATATGTCACACCTATTAGTGAAGGCTCACAGAGAAATCAAAAAGCAAGTTCTGCCTCTTGTCCACAAGCAAGAGCAGTCATTGAAAATTGCCCTGTGCGACGGAGGGATTTTCCAACCCCAACAGCGGTCATTGGTGTGAAAGGGCATGGCGAGTTTAATCCTGTGATCAGAAGTTTGGGTCGAGAGATCTGCACTTGCTCGTAGGCAAGAGGTTTTAGGCATGCTATGCTGGATTTACTGTCTGGAACAATGAGAGGCTGAACTGAGTAGAGTTCAGTACAGCAGTTATACGTCCAGATCAGCAAACCCAACAGACACAGGGAGTCACTCATTCTTGTGTCACTGGCTCTAAGGGGTGTTCCCATTTCAGCAACCAAATGTTAATGTTTGTATAATGGAAAGTTATGCAATTTTCCAATATACTTTCTGTATCAGTTCCTTGCAGTTATCTAGATCTCTGCTTGCTGTCCTTGTATACAAAGCTTCTATGTTTTCTTCCAGTGGACAGAAATCTGACCATGGTCACATGGGTGCACGGCTTGTTAGTATCATAGAGAGTAATCAGAGCCGTGTATCGTAAACAATGAAGCTTTCTATAAAAAGGACAGCAAGCAGAGATCTAGAAAACCGCGAGGAAATGATACAGAAAGTATATTTTAAAATTGCTTAACTTTCCATTATACAAACATTAATATTTATTTGCCAAAATGGGAACACCCCTTTATCCACTACACACACCTTGCAGGCTAATGTACAGTAGTCACATGAAGAGGACAAGAGCTTTAGCCAACCCACTTGAAGATCAAGCAACCTACCATTCACCAAAGCAGTGTTAATTCCACGTCCAACATTGTTCTTTACACCACTCATCAAACTAGAAAGAAACAAATAATTCAAAGTAGGATGGTGGTAAATTATCATCAGCGTTTTTTCCCAGGAAACATGGGTTCACATAGATAAATGGCAAAAATGTACATGTAATGACTAGAAATGTAACATTCAGTAAATCCATAGGGAAAGGCAAGTTATCCTTACACAGCATCTTCCACACAGATCTTGGGCCCAACAACATTAGCTGCTCCACTTGAGATCTTAAAGGCAAAGTGCTTCTCTGGACAAATCTTTGAAATGCCACATCTGTATCTTGGTGCCTTTGTAGCTGCATGTAAAAAAAAGTTTACAATTGCAAATGACATTACTAGAACTTTTGCCATCCAAAAATATGGAAATGTATGTACAAGATTGATTCACTTCCACACTGAACCTAGTAACAACTTCATGACCATTGGACAGCAGAAACGAACATCATACAATCTACCATCATAAGATCACATAGCAAAGTCACGCCGTTCTGGATTCCAAACCCAGTGAGTGGCTAATGCTAATGTTTTATATTGGGAGGCAACAGGAGATTTTTAATACACTGTGTGAAATGAAATGGAACTGAAGCTGAGAAATGATTTAGAAATTTACTTACTTGGATGTGGAACATTGTCTGGCTGTGAACGAACTAGAATAAAAGTAAAAACACAAATTAGTAACAATTAAGTTACAAATTGCAGCTTTACATACGCCTGCGCTCTAGGTTTATCGAGGTATCGGCGGCCATCTTGGGTCCGGGCGGACCTTTTCCATATATGATAACGAGTAAGTGCATAGAGGTATATAAAAATACAGATGTAGGTGGCGCACGGACATTGGGCTGGCATCTATCGTGGGTCCCTTGTATAAACAGGACTCACTCTATGCCATGTACCATCTATCCATCTCTCTATATCCATCTATTTTTATATTTAAACTTTATAGTATTACTCACTCCAGAATTTACCCAGATTAGAATCCATCTTTATTTCAAATACTTGAGAGATGATGTAAAATGTCAATAAAAATGCTGATACGGCCACAATATACTTTATTGCACCTAAAAGCAATAAAAACAAAATGTTAGATGTTAAAAAACATTATCCTCATCCTTCACCACCACTGGAGAGAAGATGCACTTCATTTCCGTGTGTCACCTCTTTATGAATTAGTGAAGCTCATACACTTACAGCCTAAAGTGCAGTGAGGGCCAAAACCCCTCCCCTTGCTTTTTTTAAAAAGTGGGGTGCAAGTCACAGTTTGCAGATAAACAAAATCTGCATAAACACGCAAATAAAAGAGGACCTGTCACCAGATTTTGACCCCCCCCCCACACCTAGCAATACCTGCTGATAAAGAGTTACAAGTCCTCCCCATTTTGCCTAAAATTAGCTGCCAGTGGGGCACTGTACCTTAACCCCTTAAGGACGCAGCCATTTTACAGCTTAAGGCTCAGCCCGATTTTTTGGATTCTGACTTGCTTCGCTTTATATGGTTATAACTTTTGAACACTGTTACTTATCAAAACGATTCTGAGATTGTTTTTTCCCCACATGTTGTACTTTATTTTAGTGGTAAATTCTGGCAGATAAGTTTTGCGTTTATTTACAAAAAAAAGAAAATATGATAAATTTTTTGAAAAATTTGCCATTTTCGAAATTCTAAATCATTGCGTTTTCAGGCAGATAGATTTACCACCTAAATAAGTTGCTAAATAACATTTCCCATTTGTCTACTTTACATTTTCATAATTTCTGAAATGTCTGGATAATTTATTTTGATGTCACGCGGCTTACAAATAGAATATCGCTTTTCCGGATTTTCAGAATTGACTATTTTGGGGATAAATACAGTTTTGAATGAAATTTTACATATTTAGCATCAAAACCCCCTATATAATCTACCCATTTTCAAATCTGCACCCCTCAAGCTATCAGAAACAGCTTTTACGAAGATTGTTAACCCCTTGAGATCTTCATAGTAATTGAATCAAAATGGAGGTGAAATTTAGAATGGTCATATTGTTCCCTTATACGTTCATTTAGCACTAAAATTTACACATTTCCAAAATATAAAAAGAGAAAACTCTCCATACAATTTGTTCTGCAATTTCTCCTGAGTACAAAGACCCCCCACATGTGGCTGTGACTTGTTTTATGGGCGCACAGCAAGGCGCAGAAGGGAAGGAGGGCGCTGCAGCTGCCAGGATTTTAGTTTCCTCATTGGCCCCTTTTGAAGGCTATAAAATTTTCGCTTTTTCGTTATTGGGGCCATGTGATGGCATTTTTTTTGCGGGATGAGATGCTTTTTCCATTGTTACCATTTTGGGGTTGGTATCACCTATTGTTGAAAATTTAGGAACTTTTTTTGAGGGCAGGAGTAGAAAAGCATCAATTCTGTACTGGATTTTTGACTTTTTTTTTTTTTGGTGTTCACCGTATAGACTAATAATCATGTTATCTTTATTCTATGGGTCGATACGATTACGGGGATACCAGACATGAATATATTTTCTTACGTTTTACTAAATTTGTCAAACAAAACCCTAATGTGGGGAAAAATCTATAATTTTTGTATTGCCATCTTCCAAGTGGCATAACTTTGTTACATTTTTGGCTACGGAGCTGGTTGATGGCTTGTTTTTTGCGGGACATGTTGTACTTTGCACCAGTATCATGTCTGAGTACATATGGTTTTTTGGTCGCATTTTATAGCATTTTTTGTGGGATTGAATAGGTAAAAATCATAATTTTTGGAGGGTTTATAACAGTTTTTTTTTACGGCGTTTATCGTGGGGGTTCAATAATGATTTACTTTTATTCTACGGGTTGTTACGGACGCGGTGATACTATATATGTGGGGTTTGTGTTATGATTTAGACTTTTTTTTTGAGTTATATGTCTCTTTATATGTTTTGGGGGTTTGGGGCATTTTTAGTGATTTATGACTTTATTTTTTTATTGAATAACTTTTTTTTTTACTTTTTTACTTTTATACCATGGGATATGAACAAGCAATCATCTGATTGCTTGTTCATGATAATATTCTGCAATACTCATGTATTGCAGAGTATTATCAGTGTCAGCCTATGCACTTGCATAGGCTGGCACTTTGCCAGTAAGATGACGTCACAGACGCCATCTTACTGGCAATTCTTGCTAGTAACTCTGGGGTCCAGATCGGACCCCAGAGTTACTATAGCAACGATCGGCGCCCCCCGAAAACGGTTCGGGGGGGCCGATCGTGGGGGAAAGACACCCCAGATACTTGTTAGATGCCGCGGTCGCGCTGACCGCGGCATCTAAAGGGTTAAGCACCCGCAATCGGAGACAACTCCGATCGCGGGTGTTACACTGGGGTGCCGGCTATTAGTTACAGCCGGCACCCCGTGTTTCCCGATGCCGGTTCGGCTCTGATCCAGAGCCGAGCCGGCATAAGCGCCGTGGCGGATATATCCGCCACTGAGCGCTAAGTCACTGCGCTCCGTGGCGGATATATCCGCCGCGGAGCGTGAAGGGGTTAATTACAGATGTTTGGGATATGCAAATTAGCTTGTGACTCATTCAGTGAACCACACCCCATTATTGTCACAGACAGCTCTGTATCTCTTCAAATCCCTGCTCTGCCTCCTTGTACTTAGGGACCTCCTGCTAATAATCAACTACAGACATATAAAGCTCTATGTACAGATGGGAAATGTGTCAATTTTTTTTTTACACAGTGCCATTGACATCATCGCAGGTCCATTAGCCTTCTAAGAATAGCAAACTGTACACCATGTATGTGATTACATGAAATCACAGCAGTCCATGGAGGCAGCTGTGACCTCATGTGGTTAGATATATGCAGATATATACAGTTTGCTATTAATAAGAGGCTAAAGGACCTGAGATGATGTCACTCTGGTTACATGACATCAACTGTGACCAGTATGGAAGCGTAAGGCATGGGGAGGATTCGATGGGAGGGTCCGGATGAGCAGGACACGCCCCCCTCTGCCAGGTAATATAGGAAAGGGCTAAAAGAAGGGTGTCTGTCAGTGAATAGGGCTCTATAGGAAGCGGTCACTGGCTGTATATGAGCAAATGCGGAGACAGGTTCCCTGTAAATCATATATTTTACACCTGAAACCAGGAGTAATGATACAAATTAATCTATGGAAGTTTGATGGAAGCATTTCTAAAATATCTATTTTAGTAATACATTTTCTTTCCATAAATTTCACATTTAGCTTGTCAGACCCTGTAATTGCAAGATTCCATTTACCCCAGTTATAATATGCCAATGCTGAGGACAAACCTGGGTCCTGACTGACATGCAGGGAGCTCAGCACCCACAGTCACGAGGCATAAGGATAAAAAATTAGTTCAGAGTAGAGGAATTCACCACTTTTTTTTTTCATACATATTTGCCTTGCAAATTAGGATGTGAAAAGTTAGTATAATGACGGAAGAGGTTAATTAAAGGAAGAGATCAACAAACTCAAACATAACAACAGGTGCCAAACTGAAAGGATATGTTTGTAAAATAATAATAATCTAATATATAAAGCTGACAGTGTGTGTGGTAAAGGAATCTGCACCATCGCATTGTAGCGCTGGGATCTACAGCTTGTATTATATATATTCTTGTGTGTAATCCACGTTGGCTTACGATCCGATTCTGACGCACCAAACAACAATCCAGAACTTCAGCCTCGTTTATTATCGGTATGAGCCAAAAATAATAATCTTATTTTGCGTCACATATATTATGTCTGTGCGACATATTAGAATAGTACAACGTAGAAGCCAACGGCTAGAAGGAAACACCACAGTCGTGTTATTGTATGTTCTCTTCGTGTTCGCGCATTTCCCCTCCAGGTTCTCCAGTTTCCTCCCACACTCCATAACTTACTGGCAGGTTGATTCGATTATGAGCCCCATTGGGGACAGGGACCGATTTGGCAAACCCTGTGCAGCACCGCCTGTCTACTAACCCAATAACTGTGTACTGCAAATGTGAGGTACACTGTCCTGGTGCTTTACATGGACAGGGGCAGAGACTCTGGAGAGATTTACTGAGCTCACAGAACCCATACAGTCCATTATACAGGTTACAGTGCATACTAAAACAAATAATATCGTTCCTACTTGACCAGTAAAACGACTCACCTGCTATCCTCATGTTTGACGAAGACAATGTCTCCTTCTCTGTACCTGTCTGTGACATAAGAAGGAGCAACAAGTTAATTAAATAGAAAGTATATCACCAACAACTTCTGCCCTAATAGTGGAATTATTGAAACAGGACATTATTTATATTTCATTTTTTAAAAAAGAACATTAAACGGGAACATGTCTATTAAAAAAAACTAAACATACAGTCTTGTGATTTAACAGCCAAACATCATAAACCTGCCTCCTGAAAGTAATATATGCCCTAATAGGAACCCTTTCACTCCTCTACTTGCAGACCTCTCTTTCTCACTGCTTGTTTTAGTCATCAGTCATGATTTATAATTTCCAGTTTTGTGTTTCATTGCCCTGGCATTAAATTTCTGGTGACATTTTAACATGACAGCTCCACCGAAACGATATCAAAGATATCATATATACTCATGTATAAGCAGAGGTTTTTAAGCACAAAGAATGTGCTGAAAAACTCCACCTCGGCTTATTCACTAGTCAATAAAAAAATAAACATACATACACACCTTTCAGCGCCCCTGATGCTCGTCTCCTCTTCTTTCTTCTCTCCGCTGTATCAGCCGGCAGAGGCACATCCATGCGGCCGGTGCACACAATGGTGAGGTAGCGGCTCCACTGGTTAAGCCATAGAGTCTCTCTGCACGTCCATGCACTCTGCCAGCTATACAACAAAGAGAAGAAGAGCCGTACCGAGCATCAGGAGCCGCTGGAAAGTGAGTAAATACGTTTTGCTGGGCAAACTGGGGACTTTATACTACAGGGAGATTGCTGGCTGGCTACATACTGGGAGGCTGTGACCAATGCATTTCCCACCCTCGGCTTATACTCGAGTCAACGGGTTTCCCCAGTTTTGGTGGTAAAATTAGGGGCCTCGGCTTATACTCGAATATATATGGTACCCTATGGCCAAAAGAAAAATCCTAAGAAGCGCCCATATCCAACCTATAGTGTCGGAAAAAAGCGTGTGGAGAAGACGAAGTTGCAGCTGCACATCCCTAAGCTCTGCCCTAGATGTAGAAACTGTAGGCTAAAGGAAATGCCTGTTTTATCCATCTTCCGATGGACAGGGAGGATGCTTTTCTACCCCCATTTCTTCCTGCAAACAGAATAAAAAAAGTCTGTCAGATCTTCTCCAAGGCGCTGTTTTTGTAATGACTCTAAATTGTGGAATCAGAGGAAGGATTAGGGCAGAAAGGAGGTAGAAGAACATCAAGGGACCATTGGAAAGTAGACAATACTTTAGGTAAAAACGCTGCCTTTAAGAAGAAATTCTTTAAAGGGATAGAATCTAAGGTTTCAAAAGGATCCTGAGACAAAGCCATGATTACTAATGACAAATCCCTGGGGGGAACCTGGGACCTTGTCACATAGGGAACTTCTTTCTGATACCAGGACTCCTTTTTCTCACAGGGTTTCTTCCTCTGTCTCCAAAGCCTCCTGGACAAGGGAAAGGGAGGAGTGGACCTGAACAAGAAGCTCAGCCCCCTTGCTATAGTGTCCACAATCCACGTGCTCCATGAAATGAAACACCAAGCAGGATGGAAGCGGTTAAGTCCCACCCCTGCATCTCCCTCCCTGGGACTCTCGACATACTGCAGGCAGGGAGCCAGGTAATGTGAATGCGAACAAAGGCATTTTTATCATCAGCAAAGCATACACAATTGGAGGCTATCAACCAGCTAAAAATAACATTCCTGGTGACAGGTGCGCTTTAAAAGGATAAACCTTTATTCTTTAACCTTAAACCTTGATCTCCAGAATCCTCTCTTTCATCCAAGTGGGGTAATAAGATTTACATGAAGTCTGTGTTTTGCAGTTGTAACAATGACATAAAATTAGTGCATGCAAATAAAGTTCTTACTCCAGAGCAAACTTTCAATGAAGTAAATCTAGAAAAACTGGCTCCAATATGCATTATGTAAATATAGATAAGATCTGATCTAAGAAAGTCCTTCAGCTACTGGACCAGTAAAACTAAACAAAGCAATCAGAAAGTTATGTAACAACACTACAGATAGAGGCAGGTGGAAGAAATTCTGCACACTCTCTCTAGAACTAGAGAGAACTGTACTAGAATCTGCCACTATATTATTACAGATTTAGTTCTAGTCCATCAAGTTTCTCCAAAATACTGACTTATGTTATTTTAGTTTGAGATTGTCAAAACCAGATCCATATTCCGTTTTCTTGTGCAATAATCCTGGAACATAACATTACTTGTTAAAATCTTTATTTTAGTAATATGTTAATTTCCTGCAGAGGCAACTGGGGTATGAAACAGCCTGGCCGGCCTGGGCTAGGGTTGCCAGAGCGAAGGATAATCCACACCCCAGTAGCCTTAGCAGTTCTGCTTCCTTATGCGTTCTCAGCGCGCTCCTCTTTATCCTCACGTCTGCACACAAGTGCCAGATGCGTCGCCAACTTCTATGCTATTGCACCTGTGCAGTATCTCTGGCTGCCATAGAAGCCTCCAGCACAGACGTGAGGATGAAGAGGAGTGCACCAAGTACATGCAAAAAGGCAGCAGTGCGGAGGCTACTGGGGCATGGAGTAGCCTCAGATCCTTGCTCCAGGCTACATATTACTAAGATAAAATTAACAAGTTAGGTTAGGTTCCAGGATTATTAATTTAAAATGCATGGGCGGTAGTATCTTCTTTGAGCAACTGGCTGTGCAAGCAAGATACTAACCAGGAATTATGGCATTTGCAGAGAGCTGGGTCATGTAACTGGCTCTCTGCCGGGAGTAGGGGCAGGATGAGGTGTGGAGGAATAAATATATTCTGGAAGGGTCTGGAAGGGTTAAGGGGTTATTTGGTTTCGATTTTTTGCTCCTTCCCGGGCTGCTAATTGTGCGTGTCCCCGCATCCCCGTTGTATTAGGTTATTTTATGTTTTCAAACTGGTTGATTTCCTTTCATGAGCTGGAGCAAGATTTACCTGTTGTTGAGCCCCTATGTGCACTTCAAAACTTTGTAGTGGAATGCTGTGCCTCCACAATGTTATGTATGGAGACAATCTGTAGTTATTCCCTATGTTAACCAGTACTGCCTCAGGCAGTAAGTGTAAGGACACCATCCACAGTATAATGATGACCACAGTTATAAAGTTGGTCAAACAACCCCTTTCGCATCACCATAAACTGAATGGATGACCTAAAGGCCAGAGGATATGTGATAGAATAGTGGCTGTGAATGTGATTTAATTTCATATTTATACAAGGACTAATGTTAAGAAGGTAGTATGTACAGATACAGCTAGATATTGATTAGTTCACGTATCATCATTTGGTGGATAATGGTTGTATTGCCCAAAAATAGGGCACTGGAGTATGGCTTTGAAATTTCTTTTATCGTCTTTTACTTTACTGAACCAATATTTTCCTTTAGTTTATGTCATCTAATTATTACAACTGGTGCAGGGTAAAGATACAGCACTTCAGTCAATGCACTTCAGATATGCTGAACAGATTTATGAAATGGGACTTTTCACAAAGTCTCCTATCCACTCCAGACCCTCAGTGCCAAAGGAAATACTTGTGACAAATTAAACTATCAACTTTTTCATCTTTTTAGTTATCCACAGCAGATATTAACACATCATGTGCCACATTGATCAAGCTGTCTAAAGCACCATCATGAATCTGACCTACAGAAGACACCTAAAGAGCTCAGAAGATCCGAGTGAGGTCCGTAATGATAAATCTACCCCTATGTATCACTTCTCATGTGCTCACCTCTCCCTGCTCTATAACATGCTGACTGAGAAATACACAGCAATATTGTTAGAGGGTTTATGAATGTTATTTTTAACCCCAAAATTCAACCATTTCTTGTATACTAAAGCCTGAGTTATGAGTAGTTTCCATTATCTACACACACAAAGTGTGTGACACAGAAAATATTTACAGTCAAGAAAAATTCTCATTATTGGGGTAGGGCAGTAGATAGTAACGAGGTGAGAAGCAGGGAATGGCTGATGTGAACACTACAATACTTCATTCAATAGACAGTAAGACCTATACCAAGTTACTGGAGGAGCGGATTACACCATGAAAGCATTCTTTATATTGAGCCACTAAATATCTCCCAAGAGATATGTACCGTATGTATAGGAGACAAAACCTACATGCAGAAACAGAAATGTAAGGGTTTGTAGCATTAAAAGAATAAGAACAGGTGCTACTTATGATTTCAATGGATTGCTAAAAAGAATCAAGTCTTGTTGTTAGCAGATTCTGTTGATCCAGGGAATTATTCTGGGGTTACAAATATTAGGGGTTGCAAAGGAACTTTTCCCCGATTTGGGCCAATTGGCATCAGCCTTGCAGGGGTTTTGCCTTCTTCTGGATCAACGCAGTATAATGTATACGTTGGACTTGATGGCCTGATGTCTTTTTGTAACCTGTTTTACCTTGATAGATCTCTCCTTCTACGACAAAAAACGACTATCGTGGTTTGGACGTATTAACGTCCTCAAAATGGACTTACTCCCTCGATTCCTGTATTTATTTCAAGGGGCTCCAATTCTCCCCCCCCCCACTTCCTTTTTCAACTACACACAGCAATGCAAAAATTTGTCTAGAGTGGAGTTGGCCTCCCAGATCTACAAACTTACCACTGGGCAGCAGTATTAACACGTCTGCTGGATTGGACACATAACAGTGCCTCCAAACAATGGGTGTGTCTTAAACGATCCTCTCCTCCTCTCCTCTCCCGTTAAAATACCTCCCCCGGATCCAAGGGAATGCAATGCAGACTCTGGGGGAGGAGGTGTTTTTCTCCAGGATGGCACTGACCCTCTGGCATAGGCTGCTCCGCAGAGGCCTTCTCTCATGTCCGTTGGGCCCTCTGACTCCACTCTTCAGGAACCCTCAGTCCCCCCCCCCCCTCCGCCCTCGACAGGGACCGTTTCTTGGGTTGGCGGGTATCAGACGACCCTCGTTTCAGACTGCTTGTAAGCAATGGGACCCCTTTGCCTTTCACAGAAAGTCACGCTGCACCCAGAGACTAGAGAGTTGTGGTTGGAGTATGCCCCACTGCAGTCATTTCTTCGCACACAGGGGGACCTGACGCAATTCTCACCCTTACAGCGTTTGAGGACAACCCAGGGTTCGCGACTAAATGGGAGCAGGAGTTGGGCATTGAACTCTCTGCACAAGAGAAACTAAAAATGTACATTTTTACTCTCCATGGCATGTGCTGCCCAGGAGAAGAATTACAAAATAATATCTCGGTGGTATCTTGTACCCGTGGTTCTTAACCTAATCTATCCAGAGGTGCCAGATACTTGCTGGCGCTGCAATAAATCCAGGGGCACAATGGCTCATATCTGGTGGGAATGTGACGATATACGCCCCTTTTTGGACAAGGTTTTCTCCACCTATAACCAGGTTACTGGTCACCGCATGGAGGCCTCAGTAAAAAATAGGGTTGCTATCAATTCTGCAGAAGAAGTCTTTTATCCGTTTCTCCCTCACCGCCGCTTGTACAGTGATCCCCCGTCATTGGGGAACTTCGACTCCCCCTCCCCTTGCGGAGTGGGTACAAGAAGTGTTAAACATATGTAGAATGGAGGAACTCGCTGCAGAAGTGAACTTCACCACTGAAAAGTTTACCCGGATCTCGCAGCCATGGTTCCTTTTCAAAGGGACACCAGCATATACTGCGCTGTTTGCGTGATCCCGACCCCTTAGAGACCCTGGCGGGGAATTCCGCTATGTCACTCATTCATTAGGTGGTCTCGACTCCCTCTCTCCCTCATGTGTTTCCTGCCCTTTCCCCTCTCTCTTTCTCTCTGCTCTCTTTTCTTAATTTCTATGGTTTCAAAATGAACATAGCCTCATAGCTGAGGTTGTATAACATCATAACGTGCACACTCTTATGACAATGTAGTACCTTAAACTTATCACCTGTTATATTGCGTCGTGTTTGTGAGGCCTATTTTCTTCATTCTGTTATAAAAGCTGACCATTTTCTTAGCCCTCTACTATTGTAGGGTAAAACTCGAGAGCTACTAAGCTCCAGCTTACTGTTTGTATCTTTATATGAGATTGTACATGGTGAAGAGGTAACAATTTCTGTAACGTTACATTGTGCACGGATCCTACGCGATCCTTGATATGTGTGCCCTGAAAATTGATCGGTACATGTAGTTGAATCTTGTTTGCATTTGGCCTTTCTTTTCAATGAACTATATTGAATATAACCTGTTTTACTATGATACTAAGTCACAAGAAAAATACAAAGAAAAGCACAGCCAAAAAGTTCAATAAAAAGTATATAGCCAGGCTTTAAAGTTATCCAAAAATGTTGAACATTTCTATAATATCCCTACTCAAGAAAAACAAAAGTTGTACGCAGATTTGGTAAGATTTGGTATTCTTCAAAGACCCAGAAGAAAGACGTGAGAAATTTTTGGCGTTTTGTGCGCCAGTTTTAATACTCCCCCTTGCTGGCACATGAGGCTCCAGATAGCACCCCAGAATCACCTGTTTAAACCAGGTCTGATTTGGGAGAGATTTCAGGTTGATCCTGCACACCTCATTCCAAAAAAAGCCAGAAAACTGGTGGAGATGGGACTATATAAATGCCTTGTTTGCCAAAAAACTGACCAATAAGGCATTATACATTTCCTTCTATATTTCTTAGATTTGCTACTACATAAAGCCCTGAAGATTAACAGTCACCCCGTTGTAGGCCTGTGAACTATAGTTTTCACAGAGTTTCCAGGTAAAGGCAGAACAACCTGAGCCTCATTAGCTGATGCCCTAGCACCTCTGTGATCTAGCTTTACAGACTATTACGCTGTATCAGGCATGTTGTCCACATTAGTCTCTATGAGAGCTGGGCCTACAGTTTGGCTGGATCTTGAATCTCAGACAATAGTATAGAACACCTGATGTATGGAAGTACTGAGTGTCCCACCCACAGCAAACAAATATAAGAGCCCATAAAATCCCTTCTGTGACAGAGCCTCCAAGGTGAACACAGCCTCCCAGCACAAGTAAATATATAGAACCACTCCTTTAAGCAAAGCACAAGACTTTCTCGAGGTCAAAGACATGTGAAGCATGAAGGCCTTAGTACTGTATATACACAAACATTGTTTGGCCACTCTCACGGAAAACGATAACACAACAACTCTGAACACGACAAAAGGAGACGTGGGGGTCTGTGTAACAGACTTAAAATCTATCTGTGATTTGGCCCACTAATTCACCCACAGCTACTTATGGACCAGTAGTTTAGTGTCCCAGGTCACCTCTTATGAGCGCTGTCTGGGCGTAGAAGTCCTGGATCCCTGCCCATGATTAAATATACTCAATAAACATACGGTTAAAATGTGCATATGAAATCACAAATGGGACACTAACTTAACATGTCCCCCCATTTGTGATTTTATATGCGCATTTTAACCATATGTTTATTGAATATATTTAATACTTAATAAATCTGCTGTGGTGAATAGTGGCAACGAGGGAGGACAAAATGCAGCGATGGTGTGAATAGTGGCCTATTCTTATTGGAGGATCTGTGCAATTGAGCTAGTTTTTTGACGAATGCAATCATCGAATGAATGCTGAATATTTTATTGAAACAGAAGGTAATAGCAAGAAAACCTGCAGCTCCAGTCAGAGTAACTTTTTTATGTTTCAACTGTGGGACTTTTGTTGGATCGGTTCTTGACTGTTTGCGGCTCCTAAAGGGCAAAGTGAGCAACAAATTGCTCCAAAAAGTTTGTTATAGGACATTTAGGAACAGTCAACCACAAATCCATGATGACCTGCAATTGGTTGTGTCCCAAATAACCTCAACAGGTTCTTTTGAGAACGGGTCACCAGTGACAACCCCCAAAATGCCTTTAAAATGTCTTCAATACATGTTTCACTGATGCCTCAATCCATGGGATTAGAGCCATCATTCTTCTCAAAATGACTTTTATTGATGTCCTCTGTTCCAGTTATGGGGGCAGGGAGCTGCAGTTTACAGTCAACCTACCTACCCTCTGCTAACCTCAATGAAGAGAATTCCTGTTGTGGGGTGAGTGGTGGGAGCCACTCTGCCAGCTTTACTCTCGGCTCCCACCTTCAGAAATATCTGTCAGGAAGCAGGGTAGCTGGGCTGTATACTGCATCAGTGAAACATGTATAAAGACATCTAAAAGGTACTATGTGTGGTGTGTGTGTGTGTGTGTGTGGGTCCCTGGTGACAGGTTCTCTAAGTCTTTTTCTCCATCAGACCCAAACTCTTTATGGTTATACAAGCGGTCCCCTACTTAAGGACACCCGACTTACATACAAATTCAACTTAAGAACAAACCTCCAGACCCTATCTTGTACGTAACCCGGGGACTGCCTGTACATGAAAACAGAGAAAACACAGGAGACAAGTATTAAGGAGTCACTGCATGCTGTCCATTCTGGATCCAAGGAAATACCGTATATACTTGTGTATAAGCCAAGATTTTCAGCACAAAAAATGTGCTGAAAAACGTCCCCTCGGCTTATACACGAGTCAATACAAGCACTCCCCACTTAAAAAATAATAAACTTATATACTCACCTTCCGGTGGCCCCGATGCGCAGCGCTGCTCCCCCAATGTCCCCGCGGGTCCTCTTCTGGTTTCCGCGCCTGTCATCTTTCTTCTCTAACATCGTGCTGGGAGAGAGCAATGGCGGCGCCCAGAACGATGTTAGAGAAGACAGGCACGGAAGCCAGAAGACGAGCCGCGCGGACATCGGGGCCACCGGAGGGTGAGTATATAAGTTTATTTTTTTTTATGCTGGGCAGGCTGTATACTACTGGGGGCAGGCTGGGCTGGGCTGTGCTGTATACTACTGGGGGCAGGCTGGGCTGGGCTGTGCTGTATACTACTGGGGGCAGGCTGGGCTGTGCTGTATACTACTGGGGGCAGGCTGGGCTGGGCTGTATACTACTGGGGGCAGGCTGGGCTGGGCTGTATACTACTGGGGGCAGGCTGGGCTGGGCTGTATACTACCGGGGGCAGGCTGGGCTGGGCTGTGCTGGGCTGTGCTGTATACTACCGGGGGCAGGCTGGGCTGGGCTGCGCTGTATACTACTGGGGGCAGGCTGGGCTGTGCTGTATACTACTGGGGGCAGGCTGGGCTGTGCTGTGCTGTGCTGTATACTACCGGGGGCAGGCTGGGCTGGGCTGCGCTGTATACTACCGGGGGCAGGCTGGGCTGGGCTGCGCTGTATACTACTGGGGGCAGGCTGGGCTGCGCTGTATACTACTGGGGGCAGGCTGGGCTGGGCTGCGCTGTATACTACTGGGGGCAGGCTGGGCTGGGCTGTGCTGCATACTACTGGGGGCAGGGTGTACACTACTTGGGGCAGGGTGTACACTACTTGGGGCAGGGTGTACACTACTTGGGGCAGGGTGTACACTACTTGGGGCAGGGTGTACACTACTTGGGGCAGGGTGTACACTACTTGGGGCAGGGTGTACACTACTTGGGGCAGTGCTGTATACTATAGGGCAGTGGTGGCGAACCCATGGCACGGGTGCCACAGGTGGCACTCAGAGCCCATTCTGTGGGCACCCAGGCCTTCACCCCAACACAGAGTTTGCCAGCTAGGACTCTGGAGCAAGGGCTCTGAGTCCCCTGATTCTCTCTCTTCAGGGGACCCTGGAGGGAAGCTACAATCCAAATTTCTTCATCATCTTTCTATTGTATTGGTGAATTCAGGAGACCAATACGACCAAAACCTGTGATACAACAAGAAGCAGTAAGTTACTGCTTAAATTGTCATGTTGGCACTTTGCGAAATATATACGTGGGTTTTGGTTGTAGCTTGGGCACTCTGTCTCCAAAAGGTTCACCATCACTGCTATAGGGGGATGGCTGGCTATATACTGGGGGGGGGGGGGATCTGTGACCAATGCATTTCCCACCCTTGGCTTATACTCGAGTCAATAGGTTTCCCCAGTTTTTGGTGGTAAAATTAGGGGTCTCGGCTTATACTCGAGAATATACGGGTAATAGCTGAAAGTTACAGACCCCAGCCTCGAAAAGCATATACCTTGCAGTCACTGCTTAACACAGGGTTGTTTATACCACAGGATATGAGAGCTAGGCAACATGCACACTAGTGCACAGCTTATACATGATATTATACATATTATATATGATATTATACATATGAGAGCTAGGCAACATGCACACTAGTGCACAGCTTATACATGATATTATACATATTATATATGATATTATACATATGAGAGCTAGGCAGCATGCACACTACTGCACAGCTTATACAATGGCATACCGACTGTTTACACTGGACTATATAGTATCTTAATGAGAAATTATTTTTTTTTTAATGTTTTATAGCTCTCACTATTTTCAAGCTGTAAAATGGTAGCATTTCACTAGGACTGAAAACCCCACAAATCAAAGGAAGAAGAACCCTCAGGACCATGTTCACACAAAGTGTTGGTGTTGCGTTTTGAAAGGTAACACAAAGGCGGCGAGGGAGGTGTGGGTTCAGATTTATTGACTGTTTCCTGGAGTTTGAGTAGTGATAAAATGGACAGAATATATAATAAACTGGTATCAGTATGCGCTGAATTTTTTTACCATCAGATTTACCTGATGATAGATGATAGCAACTCACTTCCCTGTCCCATCCCCCGTTGCACTTATTTTTTGGCTGGATTTAATAAAATATGAATATTTTATAAAATATGACAATGAGCAAATGTGCGCGACAGAGCAGCTCTGTACTCATCGTCAGGTAAAGTGATGGTAGATGTCCTATTTCTGATCTAAGGATTTAGACCAGGAGTGAACATTAAGGGTGATGCCACACATGGCGTTTTTGGTCAGTTTTTCCCAATTATCTTAATAGATAAACAGGTTGTAAGCAGCCAAACGCATGGTAAACTGCCAAAAACGGATGTTTAAAAACGGACCAAAAAACGCCATGTGTGGCATCACCCTTATTGGCCCATTGTGACCAATGGTCATTGGTTCCTGAATGTCCAGGTCAATTTTTGCAGCTCTGTTCTGCTCTTAATTAAATGAAGATTTCTTTCAAACAGCTTTATGTAATAAACTTGACTGTTTTTTCATTACATGTGAGACTTATGTATAATTTTCATTTATATGAATTTTTAATATAATTGGTAGACAAATCAAAATGTGAAGAAATCTGCGTTTTGTCATTTTTCTCATTAACATTTTTTTAATAAGCGGTAAAGTTGTATATACTTTTACCAAAACATATTATAAATCTGTATTGTGTCAATCCATCAACATTTTCAGAGACAATGGCAGAGGGTGAACAAACTTTTGAAAATCTCCTTTCTGCCTTCAGCTCAAAGACTGGAGGCTCACTTCAAACCGTCACACCCTGCCAAACCCTGGCACCTATAACACACAATTCCAGTGTCCTTTTAAAGGCATGTATTTCTCTTTAAATTTAGTAGATCGTGTTTCTAGGTAAAACATAAACCAGAGGCCGCGTTCACATGCGACGCTAGCGCATAGGGGGCGTGGCTCGGACGCACCGCTAGCGGAATGTGTGAACACGCCCTCAAAGTTACAGTCTGGAGTCAAGTTCTTCAGTTTCACCTAGTAACATAATCCTGATGTTATATTAAAGAAGAGGTTCAGCTCTTTAATAAGACACCAGAATTTGTGCTATGGTTCAGAAGATATGACCATTAACCCCTAGGCGCACCAGGACGTTATAGTACGTCCCCGGGGCTAGATGCTTAGCGCACGGGGACGTTCTATAACGTCCTGCTTCTGGCACCGGCTCACGAACGGAGCCGGTACCAGAAGCAGCGGCTGTCAGCTGTCTAGTACAGCTGACAGCCTGCGCTAACAACCGCGATCGGAGCCGGCTCCGATCGCGGGTGTTAACCCCTTACACGCCGCGGTCAAACATGACCGCGGCGTGTAAGGGTGTTTGTGTTGTGGATCGGATCCCCCGTGCCGCTTACCGGGAGATCCGATCCACTTCTGGGCAGCTCCGAGGACTGGCATGTGCCCCGGAGCTGCCCGGTATCCATGGCAGCCAGACCACTTCCGGGTCTGGCTGTAAACTGTCTGAGCATGCGCAAGCTTGCTCAGACAGTTTACACTGCTCTACAATAAAATAGTATTGTAGAGCAGTGTATTGAACTTAAACCAGTGATCAGAGCATCACTGGTTTAAGTTCAAGTATGTCTAAGTAAAAATATGCAAAAATACTTAACACTACACATTATAATAAATAAAAAATAAATACATAAAAATATAAGCCCCTAAAATGTCACTTTCCCATAAAAACACTTAATAAAGTATAAAAAACACAAAAACACAAAAAAACCTGCATATTTGGTATTGACGCGTCCATAACAATCTGTATAATAAAACAGAATCGTTACTGGACCCGCACGGTACACGCCGTAGAAAAAAAACCGCAAAAACGTTCCGAAAAAAGATAATTTTTAATTATACCCTATCAAAAAATGCTCTAAAAAGTAATGTAAAAAATGTTATGCACTCCAAAATAAGCCCACTAAAAAGAACAACTGTTCTCGCAAAAAATAAGCCCCTAACCAGATTTGTCAGCCGAAAAATAAAAAAGTTATGCATATGAAAAGATGGTGATGCTAAAATGAACAAGATTTTCTCCAAATTGGTTTTTATTCAGTACAATTGAATAAAATACACAAAACCCCACATATTTGGTATCCCTGCGTCCGTAACAATCTGCATAATAAAACAGAATCGTTATTAGATCCGCAAAGTGAACCCCGTAAAAAACAAAACAAAAAAAAGCTCCAGAAAAAAGATCATTTTCAATTAATACCCTATAAAAATGCTCTAAAAAGGGATTTAAAAAATTTTATGCACTCTAAAATAAGACCACTAAAAAGAACAATCCTTCTCGCAAAAAATAAGCCCTTAAACAGATTTGTGAGGCAAAAAATAAAAAAGTTATGCATATGAAAGACGGTGATGCTAAAATTAACAACATTTTTGCCAAATTACTTTTTATGCAGTAAAAATGGGGAAAAAAATTAAAAATCTATATAAATGAGGTCTTTTTGTAATCGTGGCGACCCATAGAATAAAAATAATATACTATTTTTATGGTATGGTAAACGGGCAAAAAAAAAAAACCCATAAAAATCTTCCTGAAAAGTGATGATTTTCATTTCCTCCACCAACAAAGAGTTAATAAAATCTCACCAATTAGCCTATAGATTCCCCCAAATTGCGTACCAGAAAAGTGCATCTCATGTGGCAAAAGAAATAAGCCCCTATAGGTCCACATTAAAAAAAAGAAAAAAATTATAGCCTGTACAATGTGACATAGAAAATCTGCTCTGGATGGCGCCTCCTTCCCTTCTATGCCCGGCCGTGCGCCCATACAGCAGGTTACCACCACATATAGAGTATCCGTGTACTCGGGAGAAATTGGGTAACAAACTTTGTGGAGCCTTTATTCATTTAATCCATTGTAAATGTTTAATTTTCTACCCAAAATGGGTGTATTGTGAAAAAATATTACAATTTGCAGACTGCACCTCCATTTTGTTTTAACCCCTATAAAACACGTAAAGCGTTAACAAACTTCTTAAAAGTGGTTTTTCATACGTTGAGGTGTGTAGTTTCCACAATGGGGTAATTTACGAGTCTCACTATTATTTAGGCCCCTCAGTGTCAATTAGAAGTTGAGCAGGTCCATCTAAATATGGGTTTTGGTGATTTTACAAAAAATGTGAAAAATGATACCTAAATTCTGAGCCTCATAACATTCTAGTAAAATATGTGGAATCTTAAAAAACCATGCCAACATAAAGCAGACATTTGGGAAATGTAAGTTATGAATTTATTTGGGAGCTATGACTATCTGCATCAAAAGTAGAGAATTTAGAACGTTGAAAATAAAGAATTTTTCCAATTTTTTTCCAAATTTTGTTTTTTTTCATAACTAAACACAAAAGATATCATCCAAATTTTTAAACTAATTTGAAGTACAATGTGTCACGAGAAAACAATCTAAAAATCCCCTGGATATCTCATAGCGTTCCAAAGCTATAACCACTTATAGTGACACAGGTCAGATTTGAAGAATGGGGCCGCGTCCTTAAGGCCAAAATAGGCTGTGTCCCCTAGGGGTTAAAGATATGACCAATGTTTATAAACATGCCATCTGCACAGAGCATGTGCAAATAGGACATATATAGACCTATGGCAGTTGTGAGGGCCTAGTCGCCGTTATAATCGCAAATTCTTGCACTGCACAAGAATTGTTCACATGCAAAATACCTGGAGTTCGTTCCCCAATTGCAAGCTTTTTAGTAGAAACTCAGCTATGATCAGGCAAGCCCCTTCCTCACAGCCCTTGACTTGCGTTCCAAAACGCAACAAAATCGAGGCATCGGTGTTGGGGTCAATAACAGATTGCCAGATCGCGACTACAAGACATTAGAGCTATAACAGGCTAGCACCAGTCAGAAGGGTGGATATAAATGACTACAGCCCATGTGCTTTCACCAGTGGCATTTGCATTGCGTTTGTAAGCCTGGTGCAAATGGCCGTGCATAGGTTTCAACATGATCACAATACAACCCATGTGATAGGTAATCAGCACCCAGTGTATTTCATGTACACAATGCTAAAAATATGGTTGCTTGTTTCCCTGGGGAGTGTGCATTGTAGATGTAATGCAAACGCCATGTGTGAACGCACCCAGAGGACAAGGTTTAGCCACAGAAATAACACAGCTAGTGGCCACACGTGCTGGAAGGGGACAGAGAAGTCCAACCAGTTTGATCACATTTTCTTAGCCAGACTTCCCCCCCACAAGCAAAGGATTGCCAACTCCTTTATTCAGCCAACAGCTGGTATTTTGTGTTCACGTCTCTGTTAGGGCTTCAATCAATTTGGACCAAAATCAGGTGAGGTTGAGCTCACAGAACAGGTGCAAGACTTTCCAGTGACTATACAGAGGTATAAAGACGTGCACAAATTGTGTGTCTTCAGAGAAATCCAAAGAAGTGACCAGTTTACCTTGTGACATTCCTGGAAGTCCCAGATCCTTCATGCACAGAGAGGGGATAAATAGTATGTAGGAGAAACCAACATCCGAATAAATGAATCTTCTTTATTGAAAATCTAAAAGACCCGACAGACTTGCCAGAATTGAGGGCTAAACTAAAAGCTGTAGGATCCACCTACAAACCATGCCTCGTTTTAACCTCCTATCAGATCTTTTGTGGTGTTTGTTTTAAAGATTTTTCAATAATGAAAATACATTGTTTTAGCATTGTAGTTTCCACTCCAGCTGGATGTTTGTTTCTACTGTGTGTGTGACCACTCCTGGTTTGGGCTCAAAATTACTGAAGGCTATAAATGAAGATGTGAACTGGCCCCAAGGCTCCGGTTACACGTTGCATTTTGTTTGCTTTTACCGCATGTATTTTCAACCCCTTCCCGCTTTGCGTCCAATATATTGGACGCTGTGTGCAGTGACTTAGCGCTCACCGTCCGATATATCGGACGCACAGCCGGTGCCGGTTCCGCTCAAGATCTGAGCCAAAACGGCATGGGGAAACACGGGGTGCCGGCTGTAACTAATATAACTTTACTTTCATTTTTATATTGGGAAATACAATGCATGGTGTCAAGTGATTGGCTGCAACAGGGAGATCCAAAAATATACCCCAAATACATGACATGGGTATATACACTGGTGGGCACTCGCCATACAATGCTCTCCTGTCATATAGGGTAATACCTAGACCCAGAGTCACCCCTATGTGAGGGCCGAATGGGCACAACCTGGAAGTATAGCATGTATAGCCTCCAGTTTCCTGGTTACTGGCCCCCCACCCTGTAACCGCAGTAACATGGGACCCAGGCTCCGCTGCCCCAGGGAGGAGTACGCCATACACGTGTGACTGTCCTGGGGGATCACTACACGGTGCACACGTTACCGTAGCGACATCGCACTACTCAGCTGTCACAATCCTCCTGACCGTTCACACTGTCAGGCATCACAAGAGGATGACAACATAGGACACGGACAGCTGGGCCGCTCTGACCCAAATAGGAACAAGTGCTGCTATACTTAGAACCCTATAAAAACGCGCCGGTAACGCGTGGAAATCGCATCACAGCAGTAAATAAAGCTTACTAACCTCCTGATGTACTCCCCAGGCTTCTGATCAGCAGCCAGCAAGTGATCCAGCGCTGCCGACAAGCCAAACTACAAGATCCATCATGCTTAGCGGCACAACCGGAAGTCACCGGCTATATGAAAGCTTTATTGATTCACAAACATCTCTCCTCTCCCAGGTTTAACGGCGATGGTTCTACCCAGTTCAGATTAGCTGATCATACTAGTTTTCTTTCAGAAAGCTAATGCTTCCGCCATTTTAAAAAGAAAAGTGCGATGTACAGCTTTATAAACTACAAAACACAGCCAAGTAACCCATCACTGGAAAAAAAGTGGAAATAACCCTTACAGGACTCAGCCCTTTTTCATTTCTGTTTCATTTGATTACTCCCCTCATCCCAAAAACGATAAATTTTACGTTTACAGAGATGTGTGAGAGCTTGTTAACTGTGCGACAAATTGTACTTTTTAGTGGAGCCATTTCATATTCTATGCAATGTATTGGAAAGCTGGAAAAAAATTCCAAGTGCAGTGAAATTGACAGAAAAAATCATTTGTGGCATTTTCTTATGGGCCCTGTTTTTACAGGTTTCATTCTACACTCCAAATGACACTCCTCTTTATTCTTTGGCTCAATACAATCACAGGGATACAAAATTTATATAGGTTTTATTAGGTTTCAGTAGATTTTAAAAAATGTAAATCTTTTGTACAAAGAAAAATATTTGTCATTTTGCCAAATTCTGAGGCCAATAACTTTTTTACACTTTGGTGTACGGACCTGTGTAAGTTGAATGTGAATATTAGTGCAAACTCTACAGATTGTAAAGCTGTAATTGATAGTTCATGACTGTGAAGCAGCAAGTAGTCTTGCTTTTTAACCAGTTAAAGTTTTTTAGTTGTATGTCTCTTTCCGCCCACTAAAACATGTGTAATTGATTGAGAGTATCATTTAAAAGACCATGGAGTGAGAGCCAGGTTAGATCAAGACTAAGGCTGGTGCCACGCATAGCGCTTTGTCTGCGCTTGCATACGCAAACAAAGTCGCGCCCACTGGGGCGGGCCTCGGCCCGATTGCATCGGTGTTTCTATGGAAACGCCTGCGATCGGAAACGAGCCGCCGGTGTTTTGCGTTAATTTAATGCACACATGCACCGCTTTGTCTGTGTTGTCTCCGGTGTTTTGCGTTAATTTAATGCAAAATACCGGCGGCTCGTTCCCGATTGCAGTGCAGTAAATGAGCCCCATTGTGTTTTACCCGATGTACGTACATGCTGTTTGCTGAATAAAGGAAATTTGTTTTTACAAGACCAAGGAGCCTGCGCTGGAGTTTTGTTTTTCTCTGCAACTATATGGCTTTGTCTTGGGCACTCTGAGCGCGGATGGCCGGTCCACTGTCAGGTGGGGGAAGTTTAGAGCTGACCATCGTGGGAGTTTAAAGTACGGACCTATGTAAGGTGTTAATTTTTGCGGTACGTTCTGGCATTTTAATTTGTATCAATTTAGGACCTAATTTAGGACCTATTTTTATTCAAATATTTATGGATGAAAATGTGGCAATTCAAACATTTGAGCTTTTATCCATTACAGTGTTCACGCTCAGAACCGGAGTCTTAGTGGACCCCCAGTCTTCGCCAGAGCCCGCCGCAAAGTGGGATGGTCTTGCTGTGGCGAGTGCCACCAGGTCGTTCCACGGCTGCGACTAGGCCCGCGGTGGCAGCCAAGGTAGTACGGCTGGAAAGGCAGGAAACAGTCCAAACCAAAGATGACAGGTATACTGGTAATGCTGGCACACAGAGGAACATTGGTAACGCTGGCACGGACTGAAGATTCCCCTGGACAGGAAACCTGGAAGGCACAGCAGGACAGGAACCCTGGAAGGAACAGCAGCTTGTGACGCAATTCTCCATCACGTTCTGTGAACCGCTGCCAGTGCGTCTTTAACCTGGGGGACAGTCCTTGCTTGAAGGTAACTGACAAGGCCGCATCATTCCAGGAGAGCTTGGAGGCTAGGGTGCAGAACTTGACAGCATACTCGCCCACAGAAGAGTGTCCTTGGCGCAAGTTCAGCAGGGCCATTTCAGCTGAGGAGGCACGAGCGGGTTCTTCAAATACAGACCGAAATTCAGCCAAAAACATAGCATGGGAGGCTGTGACTGGGTCGTTTCTGTCCCACAGAGGCCAGGGCCTTCTAAGAGAGGAGGCACAGGATGAATGCCACCTTAGAACGTTCGGTGACAAACTGCTGGCATAAGTTTAAAGTGCAATGAGCACTGGGTGATGAAGTCCCTGCAGAGTTTGGGGTCACCATCAAATATATCGGGCATAGTAAGGCTGAGCTTTGGCTCTGCTGCAAGAGGACATGCCGGGGTGGGTGGAGGAGTAGCAGGAGGAGACTCAGAAACCTGATGCTGGGAGTCAATCAGTGGAGAGTGGAGGCAACTTTGCCTAGTAGTTCTCCATGATAAGCAATTTGCTTGGACTGCCGGTCAACAACGCTGGAGAGCTCAGCCAGAAGGCGACATGGTTCCTTGGCGAGGTCTGACTCCTTGGCACTTCTTGGTTAAAGAAACGGACACTTGTCTTTCAGTGTCAGTTAGTATCCGTTTTTTGAAGAATCAGTTTTTTTAAATTACACTTTACTTTCACTTTCAATGCATCGATCTATAGCTTCTATAATCTATATAAAAAAAAAAAGATCCCGGAGGGGCTGACAACATTGGCATCGGGAAAGGAAAAACCAAACAAGTGAGAAGTCGGAATCAACCCCAGAGAACTGTGACTAAAAGTCAGAAACAACCGTGGTAAATATATCTTAAATAAATATATACTATTACAAACCATGAAATGTCAGTTTTACAAAAAGGCTTATCTTTTTTCCCCATGTACCCAAACAGATTTCAAATAGAACATGATTTGTACAGGTTTTTGCGCAATACAGGCGGTTCCTCTACTAAAAGACACCCAACTTACAGACAACCCATAGTTATAGACAGACCCCTCTGACCTCTGGTGAAGCTTTCTGAATGCTTTACTTTAGTCCCAGATTGCAAAAATCAGCTGTAAGGTGTCTGTAATGAAGCTTTATTGATAATCCTTGGTCCCATTACAGCAAAAAATGTTTAAACTCCAATTGTTACTGGGGCCAAATTTTTTGTCTGGATCTACAATTATAAAATATACAGTTTCGACTTACATACAAA